>NW_003852412.1:23598831-23689758 GCF_000181295.1 Otolemur garnettii
ACAGATATAGGAAGGAATGTGTACGTGTGCACACACAGATATAGGAGAGAATGTGTACGTGTGCACACACGGATATAGGAGGGAACGTGTACATATGAACACACAGATATAGGAGGGAATGTGTACGTGTGCACACACAGATATAGGAGGGAACATGTACATGTGCACTCACAGATATAGGAGGGAACATGTACATGTGCACTCACAGATATAGGAGGGAATGTGTACATGTGCACACACAGATATAAGAGGGAACGTGTACATATGCACACACGGATATAGGAGGGAACGTGTACATATGCACACACAGATATAGGAGGGAACGTGTACATATGCACTCACAGATATAGGAGGGAACGTGTACGTGTGCACACACAGATATAGGAGGGAATGTGTACATGTGCACACACAGATATAAGAGGGAACGTGTACATGTGCACACACAGATATAAGAGGGAACTTGTACATATGCACTCACAGATATAGGAGGGAACATGTACATATGCACATACAGATATAGGAGGGAACATGTACATGTGCACATACAGATATAGGAGGGAATGTGTACGTATGACCACACAGAGAGGATAGGATGGAATGTGTATGCATGCACACACAGATACAGGAGAGAATGTGTACATGTGCACACACAGATATAGGAGGGAACGTGTACATGTGCACACACAGATATAGGAGGGAACGTGTACGTGTGCACACACAGATACAGGAGAGAATGTGTACGTGTGCACACACAGATATAGGAGAGAACGTGTACATGTGCACACACAGATATAGGAGGGAATGTGTACGTATGAACACACAGAGAGGATAGGATGGAATGTGTATGCATGCACACACAGATATAGGAGAGAATGTGTACGTGTGCACACACAGATATTGGAGGGAATGTGTACATGTGAACACAAAGAGATAGATGAGGGGGAATGTGTACCTATGCACACACAGATATAGGAGGGAATGTGTACGGGTGTGCACACACACACAGGAATGGGGAAGGGTAGTACCTCTAAGAGCCTGAGCAGACATTTAGCTAAAGAGCAGTGTGGATTCTTACCTTAAGACCATGTACTTAATCGATGCCCAACCTAACACTTGATAAGTCAACTCTGTACTGGTTTGCAGCACTTCCCACCTCAATATGCTGTTAGTGGATGGTGGCCGGCCAGTGGGAGAACTCCACGCAGAAGGTGGCTCCATGTGGAAACAGGTTACCACAGGGCTTTCCTCTGTACAGTGCACACAGTGAGGAGAAGACTGGGAAAAGCCAAAGCCTCAGAACAGAGCAGCAAAATGCATCTGGGGTGATTGGACAAAGAAAAATGAGTCCCCTACAAAAACATATAACTCACGAAGCTGAGTCTGTGTAGCACAGGAAAAAGGGAAAAAGAAATAATCTTTGTAAGTCCTCGGATCAATAAATGCAATCAACATTGAACTAAAATGGGTATTTTTCACACTAGCTTTCACAATGTCACCAATTTCACCATCAAAATTAAATGATTTAAGCAGATTGATCAATTTCACCCCCTAAATCCTTTCCATATGGATATAGTTTAAGAACATTACAAGAACATTGAAAATCACACACACAGTTATTTTATAGATGACTGATTAACAATGAGACTTCTATCACAAGATAAAATGATTAAAATGACGTGGGTGTTGGTAGAAGCTGTAAACGTACTTTAAATACTGCTCTACACATATGATAGCTTAATTACGTATCTGGGTCTGTAAAGCTGTCCCCGCAGCCTTACTGGAGCAGGCTGAGGACAGTTATCAGTGACACATGGAAGGATCTCTGGGCTGGGAAAAGAGACTTTCAGGCCACAGTGTTCTCACCAGTTCTAAGAAGTCATTCCCAGCGAGAAGGGACCACATTCGAAGAGGATTGACAGTTTAGACTGAAAACAGCTTTCAAAGAGACTAATCTTATAAAGTATTGCAAATGAATAAGGCCAACAGGAGTAGGTGTTCACCTGCCAGTCTCCGCCGCGCAAGATGAGAGCCTGTCTGTACTCACACATGCGCCGACTTAAAAAAAAATCACATAAAAAACAACATCTTTGCTACGGAGTCGTTTTTAACAAGTATTACAGAAAGAGCACCAGCTACCAAAAAGAGTTGCCAGGGCCAGAAGGAGCCATCAATCGAAACAGTTTACATTTTAAAGTTTTTCCAGGAAGAGTGAAAACGTCTCCTCTCCTTAATGGGAAACCGAGGAGCTGTAGGAAAGAATCTATTTGCTGCCTTCTCGGGCAAGTTCCTTTCTCTGGAGTGGCCCTTTATCACCTCGGTTGGTGCCAACAGGTAGAGATGGACAGAAATGTACGCTCGTCCTCGGGCTTTGCTCCAAGTGGCTTTCTAGGCTGTAGGGTCCCGATAAAAATCCTCTTCCTTGGATGAGTGTCATTGTTCAGAAAGGAGCCCTTTAGCTCCTGGGCAGGACTGAAGATAAACAGGTCACTTTGACTTCTGCACTCTGGACTTCCTGATGTCACTTCACTAATAATCTACAGATCATCCTGAGAAATGTTTTCTCCCGGAGATAATTCAGGAATGGACTCTTAACTTGTTTCAGCTTCATTTATAGTCTAGGAAATGAATGTTGGACAACGCTACACTTTAACCAGAGTGTATCTTTGTTTATTTATCCCTTTTAAAAATATTTCCTTTATTTGAAAGAAAGAGCTTTGGGGGGGGGTGGGGGGGGTCCTTCGGGAAAAAAAAATTTCTTAAAATCAGTAACAATTTTGAAAAAAATCTAGACATATACTTTTGTTTTTGGCTTTTAATTTTTTGCTTAATTTTTCCATGTCATTTCTAAACATCAAATCTGATTTCCTGAATCCATTAGAATAAACTTCACTCTAAATTCCAGAAGCAGGTCAAAAGGCAGGAAGCACTAGCATAAGAAACAATGTTAATTTCAGAATTAAGACTCCGAGGAAGAAAGCAACAGACCCTGAGACCCTTTTGACACTCATTTATGTCCCATTAAAATAGTTATTTGCTCATCTCCCTCACACATACCCCCACCATCCCAACAATCCCACCAGAGGATTCAATTGTCACCGTATCTCTGGCCAGCAGACAATTGTACAACCATAATGAAGACTCAAATGCCCTGATGACCAGACGTGCTGCCAGGACCATTTTCCTAGACTGCAGTGTGAGTGCAAAATGAAAAAACTGAAAAGACCTTTTTCTGTTTTTGCACACACATATTAAGTGCTGTTCATTAAAGCTGCAAGAATTACGGTCACTTTCTTGGATTGACGAATTGATATAAATTACACAATAGCACTGAAAAATGTTGCCCATTTCCACACCAAGATCCTTTGTAAATACCGTTGGTTCCCAATGAACTCCTTGTGACCTCCTGGTCCGAGGCTGTCACCGTGTGATGTACATAATTCTCTCAACACTGATCCGTTACTTCTGCTCAGTGTTAGGGGTCAGGCCAATAGTGTAAAGTCAAAGATAATTAGCAGCCCTATCAATAACCAGCTACAGGATGGCTGCCTAAGTGACAGGCCAGAACAGCCAAAAAAAGGAGATAGCAACATGAAGGGGAAGGGAAGTGCTGGTACTTTCTGTGGCTCGAGCAGCTGCTGTGGACTATCAGCATCACCAGGAGACCTCATTGCATTAGCATAAATTCAAATGACAAATGCACAGTGCTATTCAGAGACTCATTAATTTGCAATGGGTGCAGTGCTCATGACATATTAGTGCAAAATTCAAATGTCTTTGTAGCAATGTGAATTTAGTTGTGAGACCAAAGTCGCTAAAATGAAAATGTGTGGGTTTTTTTAGCAGTTTATTAAATTATGAACTGTGATGACTATATCCGTGCATCTTTTTAAGCAGATGAGGTCCAGCGTGCTCCAGCGGCAAATCGCATGGTTTGTGTTGATATTTTCCTGTCAGACAATTTCCAAGCAGCAGATAAGACACCAGACTGGCTGCGTGGCTCGGCGGCGCGCGGACTGAGAGCTCCCCCTTCTGGAAAAATGGCATTGCCACTCTAAAAGAAAATCTGGCCATTTATTGTTTTCTTCTTATATTTTTAACAGGTTCGGATGCAAAGAATTTCCGTGTCCACCTAAAGACAAACGAAAATAATTTAGAATCATCGATTGTAAGTGAGAGTGCATGATAACTTTTCTGCACCACGCAGAAGGGTCACCCTCAACTGAAATTGGTCTTATGTAATTTTGCATGAAGCTTCCCCTAGACTTCATTTGCAAGTATTTTTTTTTTTAAATTGCCTGATTTATATATACCAAGGATATAGGCAACAAAATAGTAAAAAAAAAAAAAAGTTATATTCGCATTGCGTTTGCAATAGCATAAACAAGCTTGCCATTACTAGCATCTTATTGTATAAAGAAAAAAAACAAGCGTCTACATATACAGAGCCTTTTAAACAAAGCAACCAACTGCACATTGTATTCAGTTTCGTTGAATGAGATTATGAACAGACTCAGACAAGGAAAGTCGACCACATTCATTTGACATGTGTGTGGTGGGCTATTTCTCTCCTTAACATAAGGAATCTTCTGTCTAATTATTTTAAGTTAGTCAAAGTTTATTTATCACTCACTGGTGTGCCTTTTAAAAATTGGCATGCCTTATACATATAAATAATGACTCAGATTAGTACAATGGTGGGATGAAGAAGGTTAATCTGTAAGATCAACATTATCAAAATCTACAAAATGTGAAGACCTGCTCTTCTCAATACCCAAGACCCTAAGCCTCTTACGGTAGATGAACAAATCAGTTTATATGATCTAAATACTTGTGTTCACATCTAATGCTCAGCAAACGTATATAGAGCATTTTTCAGTGGAGGCTATAGTTTGCCAAACCATGCAGCATACCTCTGAATAAACTGAAAAGCATGTTTCCTTTTGGAAGCTTTTAGAAGAATAGAAAATCCAAAAGAAAAGAATTAGTTCTTTGGCCATTTCAGCTAACCAATCTTCAGCAGATCTTTATGAAAAATTATGATTATCACTTTTTAACTTTAAATAAATTTTACAGTGTTAAAATGGGGGGTTACATCACTCTATTATTTCTTATAGACTTTACATATTTACTTTCCGAGCATTCAGCTTAGATTGAATTTGGGAGGAAGGCCTTCCAGTGAAAGCTGTGTACTTTTAAAACACATTTTGTGATCTCATGGCTGCTTTGTGTCATCTTCCACCATCAAAAGTGAGCTTATTGTAATCTGTCCTACTTACTCGCAATTGAATTGGTCTTGAGTTATTTAGCACGCTCATTTTATCTTACAGAAACTGCTACAAGAAAGACACAGAGCTAATGAGGACTGAGAAAGATCACTGTGCATTAAACACGTGCGAGTAGCATGTAACTGAGCAATATCAAATTTATCCCTGTAGCCAGATATCTAGGCACTGTTTTTCCCTAATGAATTTTCTTTCATCAAGTAATTAGGATCCCAGATGCACAGAATGTTAGAGCTGGAAGGGCCACTATTGATCATCTCTCCTTCTATAGATGCAAGAACCAGAATCTCAGCAAAGTTCAGCAGATTCTCTATATATAGGCGGGAAGTGGCAGGATTAAGATGAGAACCTGGGCTCTAGACATCCTTTCTCAAACCTTCATGCACAAACCCAGAGGACTTGTTAAAACACAAACTGCTGAGCCTAAGTCCAGAGTTCCTGATTCCTTAGAGGCCGAGGATTTGCATTTCTAACAGTTGCAGGCGATGCTACTCCAGCTGGTCCAGGGACCACATCAGAACTATTAGTCTCTAAATCAGTTTTTGGAAAAACTGCTGGTATTTAGGTCACTATGAAAGTTTTGAGACAGACAGTATTATGGTCCATTATTTTGCTTCCAAGAATTACAGTTGACAGTGACCTTTCTGATTCACCTGTACAAGTTTCAATTTGCTCAGCTTATCCGTCTTGCTGGGAGGGCTTTGTTCCCATCCACCCAGATTTTATGTTTCTTGGTCTTTTTATATCTCATAACTTTTGTAATGACCTGTATATTTATTTCTAATAACTTTTCTCTTGATGCAAACTCAAATTAATACTTACCACATTACTTTGTTGACATCTCTCTAACAGAGGTTATGAAAAGTCTGGAAAGGGGCACCCATAGCTCAGCAGTTAGGATGCCGGCCACATGCTCCAGGGCTGGTGGGTTCGAACCTGGCTCAGGCCTGCTAAACAACAACAACAACAACAAACTAGCTAGGCTTTGTGGCAGGCACCTATAGTCACAGCTACCTGGGAGGCTGAGGCAAGAGAATCGCTTAAGCCCGAGTTTGAGGTTGCTGTGAGCTATGATGCCACAGTACTCTACCAAGAGGGACAAAATGAGACTCCCTCTCAATAAAAAAAAAAAAAGGAAGAAAAGTCTAGAAGGATGCAGAAAAAGAAAGTAAAAACCAATGCACAAATTAAGGAATTTAGGGGAACTAAAGGTGAAATAATCTCCAAGCTTCTGTTTTTCTAAATCATCACAGAATCCAGTTAGAAGGCCGCTGTGGGGAAGATGGCCTCGTCCTCTGCTGCCTTCCCCCGGGAGCTCTCAGCATTGAGAACAACACTGATCTCTCACTGAGCTCTCTGAGTTTATCTTCTCAGTCTCTAAAATAAAACAGCATTCCCCGACCTAATGAAGCAAATTGCAATTCATCATTGCCTATCCGGCATTAACAAATTTAGATTCTGAGAGCCAGAAAGAACAAGCCGCAGTGCAAGTGAGCGTGAACTCACCTGTGCCTGTAGTACTGGCTCAGCAGAACCGCAGAGTGTTCAGGGGAACTTCACCCGCACACGTGCTGTTTCTGAAGCCACAACACAGAATTCAACAAACCTGTTCAGCAGTCTGGTTGCACAGTTGTAAAATCACTTTTTTTCCCTGGTGAATGACTGTGAGGAAGATAATGGCCAAATTTCATATATACATGCATTCCTTCTAATGTTTTTGATAGCACCAGTTTGGAAAAATGGAAGTGACTGACAGTGAAAATATTTTAATTACATGCAAAAGCCTTTATGTTTTTGTGTTCTTCCCTCATTTTTATTGAAGTGCAGATTCAATGCGTAAGGTATAAAGTAAATTGTCTTTGATCAGTTTTCTAGAAAAATCTGATTTCATAGTATAGGCTTGATCCCATTTAATACCATAAATAAAATGGCATTTGGGGGGGAATATTAAGAGGGCTCGCCAAACAACATTCCTATTTCTCAGGTTCTTTGGTAAGTTATTGTATTAAAATATGATTTAATATATTATTTAAACTTCCACAGAAAAATAACATTCTCATTTTTAACTAATTTTCAAGTATAAATGGTTTCCAAGCTGCTTTCACTGCTTCTGCCTTTTACTTTTATGCTTTGATCCCCATTTTTCAGATAGGCCAACCAAGCCACGGAAACACTAACAAAGCTTTCCTCAAGATTACTGGCGAATCCAGGACATTCCTGAACTTCCTGCAGACTTAAATCAATACTTTTTCTTCACCATTATATCCCCTAAGCCTTCCACGAACAGACCTCGTCCTAAACTCTGTTTCAGCTCTGGGTGTTTGCCTTATCATTTCTTCTTCAGGTTTGGATAAAACAGACCTGGCACGGCTGAACATTTCTGCACTGCAGCTGAAGTTTCATTGTGCTCTGTCTAAAACTGAATTATTTAGTCTTTTGATCATACAAAAATATAAGTGGCAAACATAAAATTAGTTTATTCAGACCAAAGCCTATGAGAATAAGATTATTCTTTAAGGACAACAGAGTACCTATTTCTTGAAAGAAAGAAAGAAACCTGAATCTGCCCATTAAAAAAATTATTAAGTGTGATCAAATCTAGTAACTCAGAGGTTCTTTGGCCAAATGTATGTTAACATATACTTAAATGGCTAAAATCTAGCCTTCCGTGAATACTGAGGCTGACAAATACTAGTCTATTAATTCAAGTTAGCTGCTTTACATCTGCATTTCCATTTTTACCTTTTCACTTGAAAATATATGCATCTATACTATTTTTATCCCCAAGTAAAAATAAAACTAGATAGTTTTCAGTATATTAAGTAAGTCTGTTTTACCTGTTTCTAAAATCTCTCTGATGTTTTTAAGATAGTTACCTTAAACAGACTCTAGAAATCCAAAGCCAGTACAAATGAACACATTTGTCTCATGGAAAAATCTTTATTAATGAATATGTGAACCTTCTCTGTACTAATTTAATATTCTGTATCCTCCCATAATATTCTACAAAGAAGTATAGTTTCGTGTGTGAGTCAATGGTAAATTTAATTTTAATAAGAAATTAGTAAAATATGCATATTGCAAATGAATAGAGTACAGGTTTCTGTCATTTATAGTAAGATCTTATATTTCAGAGCTTAATAATGAACCTCCCTGGGGAAGATTTAATAAGGCAGGTGCTCTGGTATTTCAGGCAGTTTTGCTTTTCTGTTTCTTGCTCTCTCTCTTTTTTTTTTTTCACCCTGCAGGGGAAAACATCTCAGTAAGATTCATGACCCTGTATCAAGGATAAACCAAGCATAGTCTGGACCACCTAAGCTGATCCAAATCTCCAACCCAACCCACTGTTCGTTACTGAGATTATGAAATACAACATGGCCGGTAAAACTATAGGTTGGTGTAGTCTCTATGTGTCCTTACCACAAGAAGCACAAAACCAGTTTAGAGCAACTGACAATCTCACCGTGTTTCAAATTTAAAGATACACAAGTTATGTAGGGTGGGGTAGGGTGGGGGTAGCTCTTAACTGTTCTTTTCTCCTACAGAACACCGAGCATCTAAAACATGTTCAATCCTGTTAATGCTTGTCAAAAATTTCACAGTTCAGCTTTGTTCAGATTTTTTACTGACTATGAAAAATCAATTTGGTGGAATTCAGAGATGGAAGAGCTACAAGAGACCTCAAATAACCTTGTTCTACTAAGTCTATAGGTAAAAACAAGACCCAAGGAAATTAAGGGACTTACCCAAGGTCTTGTAAGAGCTCAAGTCTACAGATGCCCAGTCCAGCATCCTTGCTCCTGGCTCACGATATCTATTTTTTTCTTTCATAATTAAACAATTTAGAAAAGCTATACAGTGTGATTTCACAATTAGGATAAAGCATCATATTATATCCAGGATTGCACAGAATTTCACTTGGTATTTAGTCATTACAGTCCAATAGTATCATTATCTTTCAATTACAGAGATCAATTTTAGTTCATTAGCAAAATAAAATACTTGCAGAAGGTCTGCACAAATTCTTCAAAGCTGCCGTCTTTTAAATGTCAGAAATGAAGTACGTTTCATAAAAAAAAATGTGACAAAAGTACTTGAGGTTAAACCACAGCTGTGCGAGACTTACTGCCCTGCGTGATCACAGATCTGCTAAAAAAAAATCATGATTCAAAGTTCTGTATAGGAAAATATGCACCATTACCAACTAATAATTACCATTTTCCCTTATTTCTTTGGTTTTGCAGCTTTTCCAAGAGCAATTCAGGGTCACAGGAGATTGTGACACAAGTGAAGCGTGATGAGGATAGATTCAATCAAGACGCCCTAGAGAATGCATAAAGGGAAGACTAGATTAATGCCTAAGGCTTACAGAGAATTACTATCTATAGACAAAAACAATGGCCTAAACAATATAGCTGTAGGAATGATGGTTACTTCATCGGGCTTTCTGAACTGAGAGCTTTAATTTCTATCCAGCCAAATCCCAGCCAGCTAAACAGAGCTGTGGACAAAGAGGTGACAACGTTACCAAGTCCAAGGCGATGCTGGTATCCTCTTCATAAAACTGTGTTGGTGTATCTTGGAAGAAGTTATTTCCAAAATATATATAAATTTTTTGCTCTGTAACATGTTCAATTATCAAGTTATTGTATTAGAGTTTTTTAAATGATATGGATTTTTCAAGGTGAAATTGTTAAAATATGTAAACCAGAAATATGGCCTTTGGTTTTCCAACATATTTTTAAATACAGTTGTACTTTTTTCCTAAAGAGGAAACTGGTAGTCTACTCACATTATGTAGTAGACTACATCACATTAACATCACAACTAATGATTCTTGTGGCATAAATTAGGTTTGCAATAAATGGAATTTTTTTTCCTACTGATATTCCGATATGGTCAGAAATTTACAACCAGAAAGATTAAGGGTTTTAAATTGGACTTTTATATATAACCCTTTTCAATAGAAATAATTTTTTTATAAACTTGGTTGTACAATTTAAATAACATGATCTCAACCTTCTTTGTGATTACTTGTTTCATGGGACATTATTCCTGGAATTTTCAATTGCTGGAAATTCAAGAGGTTTACCAAATTAAGAAGTTTACTACAATAATATCATAGAAAGATTACAAAGATCATTTTGTGCCATATTGGACAAAGAGCAGTAATTACGAGGGAGTCTGGACAGTAAGAAAAGCCGGCAAGCCCAAGTAAATTGACATTGGGATAAATAAGAGCTGTCAGATAAACATGAGGGATGGCCAGAAAAAAGGTTAAGAGAATAGGAAAAACTGGACGCAAAGCCTGGCCTAGAGAGTAAACTCCTGGGGCAAAAGTGGAACACCCTGTCTAATGGGTGAGAAGGGTAGCAAGTAATTGTGGAATCCTCGATAAGTACACACTAAAACAACTCTGGGCCCAGCAAGAAAGCCTCCAAGGAGAAGAACTCTGTGTGATTAAAAGAACTGGGCACTGGGGGACACCCTGGAGTATACCTGCCCTTGAGGACTGGATGCATTCACTTTTTGAAAGCCCACTTGGGTGAGCCCAGGAAAGTTTGCAGCTCCAGAAACTGACAGACAGAGGAAGGCCAGAGCTCAGCAGCAGAGAACCAGTCAGTGAAAAGCCAACTGATGGCTCAGGGCATGAAGTGACACAGGACTCACCTGGGCTTCCTGCGGGTTTGTATAACCTCAAAACGCCCAGGCAGCCCTTGCCTCTCTGTACCATGTCTCTGACCCATCTGGCATGTGGAGGCTTAAACCAGCCCTACTCTAACCTGGCAGAGGAAAAGCTACATGACAGGCAGTCCTTGCATGCAGAGCCCGGGATTGGTTTATCCCAAGTACATAAATGCTGTATTGTGTTGCTGTCTCTTCTGTTTGACAGATACTTCTACTCCAGGGAACTGCTGCTGAAAACCCCAATCCATTCTGCACAGCTCTCAGTCCCCTGCACTGTTTACCTGCAAGCCTAGTCATTTAGATGACGACATTTACCCCTGAAAGCTTTGTACTGAAAACCCCTAATATTGTTGATACTCTTGATCTCACACTTTATTCCATAAACAAATCTTTGCTATTAGGGATGCTGATGGTCAGAGGGTCCTGAGTGCTTCTTAGAAATTTTCAGCAATGCCCTATTGTTTCATGATGTTTCCCAGTGTTGCCTAGCATTCTCCTCTTATATTCATCTTTTACAAAGAAAATAGAACTGAGGAAAATACTTAGAGACATTTGTGTTCTCTTAATTTAGCTTAGAGATAAAAAAAAAAATCAACCCTGGGGTTTAGAAAACACTGAAGTGACTAGGGATGACAAAAACTTTGAGTAGAAAAATAACAGACTAAAAAAAAAAAAAGTGTAAAAAAAAAGAAAAATAACAGACTATTTACTATCTTGAATAGTTTAGATATTCTGTTCTGGGTCAAGAACCCAGAAAAGATAACTTCTTTTAAAATTATTCTGATTTTTAATTTCTCAAATGAGACATTTATGCATTTGCAATAAAGTGAAGACATTACAATGAACTCTGAAGTGTCAGTGGATCAACGCAATCCAAACCCAAATCAGCTCCCAAAAGGCAGCACTAGCACCAGTTGTTGGTATATTCTGAACTATTTCCTATGCACTTATAAGGATATAAGGAGAAGTGCATACCTACCTTTATAAATACATATACAGACACATGTAATAAGGGCGTCTGAATTTAGTATTATTTTTTGGCCTTATGTGAACAGAGAGAAGATATTTTAATTCTAGGGTTCCACAATTTAATTATTCTGAGCAAAATAAAACATTTTTTTGAGACTATTGGCCTGGGAGGTAGCACTGAAGTTTGTTTTGAAATAGCACACAAGCGGGAGCCTCTCCTGCTTCAGGAGGAAAACCTGTTCTGTAGCCCTATCAAGTCTTTTGCAGCCCCAGACAGACAGCGTATCTATAACCACGGGCTCATCTGCAAAACAGCAATGTTATTCACACTCAGAATCCAGGACGAAACTTGTACTTGATGAACCTCCAAAGCAAGTTACAGGATCATATACCAGTTTGGTCCAGCAACCCACCAACTCGTCTTTTATTGTCATCACTTGTTAAATGTGCAACACACACACACTCGCATGCACACACACATTCACACTCAGCCACAAAAAACATTAAACCCTACCCTTTTCTTCCCTGAGGAGGATAAAAGGAAAGAAAAACAGGCAAGTCAATATTCTATATTTGCTGTGCTTATGTGTGTGTACATATATATGTTTCTTCTTGGAAATTGCTTTAAAGAGTGTGGGTTTACAGAAAGTTTAAATACATGGTTAGTCACTCTAAGACCTCTAGAGACTTCACTTTTTTCCATTCTAATATTTGGGGGCTGATAGATTTGACGTTTGATTTGAAATGAAAAGTTTTAAATAAATGCTTGGAAACGATACTGGATGGCAGTATTTAGCAATCTTGTTTTCTTTACATAATGTAACACACTAATGGACTACATTTTTCTTTGCTTTCTGCTGTTAACTTTGAAAATAAGCAAGTTACTGTCCAAATCAGAGCCAAAAACACCACAGGGTTTCTGGCTGCGAAGGGACACTTTCTGCACAAATGTGGGGAAGGGAAAAGTTGACAAACAGCCAGTTGGGAAGTGTGAAGAGATTATTTTTATTTCATGGTGTTTTCAGTGTGTAGTATCTCAGATGTTCAAAAATACATCACTATGCCTGAAAGTTTATAGTCCCCGTGGTGGATATTACCCAGTGGAGTGGGAGAGTGGAGGAGACGGAGGCTGTACTGGGGACACTCACCTACTCCCTCTTTCCCTCTCTCTACTCCAAATCCAACAGGGTTAAAAACTAACTTCCCAAAAGAGTTCAGGCACATTGGGATTTTAATGAATGAGACCATGAGATGAAGCTCTTTAAAAAACAAAACAGATGTTGCCCCTGCTGCTGCTCTCTCTTCCTGGTTATTCTTAATTTCTTTCCCAGTCAGAAGAATCTGGTACTTGAGGGTCATTTTCCTTTGCTAACCATCCTTTTTCCAACATTGGACACCAAGGTATTATGTCCAAACCCAAGTTTATAATGTTAATGTTTGGCCAAAACTGGGGGGAAAAACTTTTGAATAAAATTACAATCTACGTTCCATTATTGATTCTGTAGAGTAAAAAAAAAAAAAAAACTCTACATAAATACGCAGACACCTATGAGCGCACACACACAATTAAACTACCCTGGATCTTTGAAATGATAACGATGACTTACCTGATTGAAGCGCTGCCTGCAACATCTCTGTGAGATTTCCAGTGTGTGACGCGCATTCTCCTCTGTGTGACAAATCCCCACGCTGGTTTTGTTCATTAGTTTGTTCCTCTCATTGTCATCGCCTGTGATCATTTTATCAGGTATGATCATGACTTTATATTATTATTTAACAGTGCTAGTTTTATAACATAGGAAACATTTGACTGAATAAAGTAAAATTGTAGTTTTCTTATTTAATCAATAAAGGTGAGTTGTTTGGAAGTATAAGTGGGAAGTTAATTTGTTTTACAAAATAAATGCCACCATAATGGAAAGACAAAAATACTCAAAATTATCTAATTAAAGACAGAGTAAAGAATATTTTCCTCTGATGTCCTGTCATAAGGGAGTATGGAAATATATTCAGTTGACTTTGAATAGTCATGATTATAAACTGTTATTTTAAATGTGTTCCAATATTTGGTATCTATCCAACCCCCCTATAAAAACTGTTTAAAATTAAGCAAAGAAATTATCACATATGTACTCAAAAGTACTCACATCTATAGAACAACTTTTTTGTTGATATATATCTGTTGAGAGAACATGCTGAAAGGCAGAGAGTTTTTGTGAAGTTGAGAAGAAATTTTAAATCAGAAATTTAAATCAGGTGCTGACAACATAGGTAACTTCCCTAGGTGTTGCATGCCTACCCACTGGTTGCCTAGCAAAAAACCCAAGATACATCTTGCTTCTTGGACCCTCCATCCAAAAGAAACCAAAGCAAATTACAGTTTTGAAGCTAGTCAACCCTCTGTTCAGACTTCTGAACTAATATTGTTAAAATAGTTAGAATCATAGACTCCTATCTGTTAGCTTTTCAAAGACACGTGGTTCTTTCTTCTGTTCCTACACAAAGAAGAGATTTATTTCCAGTAAATAAACTATTTCATGAGCAAAAATAAAAACAATTTTAGAAGATGCAAAGAATGCTTCTAAGAAGAGAAAGAAATCAGTGTGCTCATATCACTTTTAAGTGATTTAAAGGTCTTTTTCTTATATTAACAGTTCTTTATAAAAGAAATGGAATAACTTGCTCTTAAGATATTGAAAAATGAGCTTCCAAAGAATAGTAGTGTTTGACAAATAAAAACCTTAAAAAGCATAATGATGTGTCCTTTTATAAATTTTGAAAATGGGTAAATTCAATATAAACTTCAGATATTAGAGGCACTCACAAGCACCAAGAAAAGGATAGGACCCAGAAAAAAATTCTTAACTAAAAATTTCTGCCAGAGCCTACTTAGCTTATTGAATAAATAAATCCATTAGTGGAGTAAGAGGTGGGAATGCTTCTTTCTTGAATCTTCTTAGTCCAAGAGTAAACAGACAAGGCTTGGCACCTGTAGCACAGTGGTTACGGCACCAGCCACATACACCAAGGGTGGTAGGTTTGAACCTGGCCAGGACCAGCTAGACCACAAGGACAACTGCAACAAAAAATAGCTGGGCATCCTGGCCAGGCACCTGTAGTCCCAGCTACTTGGGAGGCTGAAGCAAGAGAATCACTTAAGCCCAAGAGTTTGAGGTTGCTATGAGCTATGACACCACAGCACTCTACCAAGGGCAACATAGTGAGACAGTGTCTCAAAAAATAAAAGTAAAGAAATAAAAATAAAAAGAATAAACAGACAAATGTACCCCCAACCAAGTGTTAGGAATGATACATGCACACCTTTGTGCTGTGTAACCTTTTGAGGAGATAATTCATACATGGAACATCCCCAACTCCCTCCCCTTCATGGCCTCTTTCAGAATATTCTAGAGCTGTCCTGCCTATAAAACTAATTCTATGGTTTCTGAAAAAGTTTAACATAGAATTATCACATGACCCAGCAATTCCACTCCTACATATATACCCCCAAAACTTGAAAACAGATTTTAGAACAAAAATGTGTACATGAATGTTCAAACGCAGTATTCAAAAGATGGAAACAGCCCAAAGGTCCTTCAGCAGATGAATATATAAACAAAATGGGTCCATCCACACAATGAAATAGCACTCACCTGTGAAGTGATCAATAAAGGACGAAGTATTGATAAAGGACATGCCTGAATACTGAAAATGTTACTCTAAGGGAAAGACATCAGACCCCGAAGGCCACATATTATATTATCTCATTTATATGAGATGCCCAGACCCGGCAAATCTGTAGGGACAGGAGGAACTTCAGTGCTTGCCAGGGGGGCAGAGGAGACAGGGAAATGGGAACCAATGGCTACTGGGTATGAGATCTCTCTGCAGGCTAACAAAACATTCCAGACCTGCGTTGGAGCTAATGGTTGCATAGGATTGTGAATGTCCTAAAAGACTCTAGGAATATACTTTAAATTGGTTAAAATGGTAAAATATTAAGATATGCAAATTTTACTTCAATTTTTAAAAAAAGCAAAACAACTGTGACCTGGCCCAGAAAGACTTCAAGTTGGCATGACTGGCTCAAGTGAGGAGGGACCCTGGCAGTTGTTCTAAAAGGCACATTGTTTCTAAGTCAAGTAAAGTTCCTGCGGCTGCTCCTCACTGCCCAAGTTCACTCTTTTAAAATGTGGCAGTCATGGCCCCAAAGATAAAAAATCCTGCTATGTTAACTTAATTTGTCATTTTAACAGCAAGGTATTTTTAAGAGATCTGGATTTTAGAACATTCTTCTTTTCATGTTCAAGACTTTCCACCTCGTAACTTTTTAGCCATTGGATGAAACAAATTTCACAGAGGAAATGGTCACTTGGCTTCTTTAGAGGGCAACCATCCATCTAGTTTTCTGGAAGATTTTCGGTTTCCATCTATCAACCCGGTGTGATTTTCCCTCTCAAAATGTCGCAGTCTGCAGGATGAATTATTCGGTCTCCCTGCTTCAAGGGACCACTGGGACGCTTCCCTCACTGGTCTGTCCAACAGCAATCTTACTGGTGCCGGCTTTGACCCAGTTCTCTGGCAAGTGAGATCTGATTTGTCTTAATATGCACCTTCTGTTTGCCAAGACATAACATAGCATGTCTGGACACACGGTCTCATTTTATAATCTTTTGCTCTTCATTCTTCATTCCCAGTGGTGGAGCTAATCATGGGTAGGAACCAAAATGTGAAGGACAGATAGTGTGTCCAGTGACACCACAGCAGACTTTTCTGTAGGAGAATACTTTTAAAAACAAACCAATGAGAAGATGCCTTCAACTTAATTTGGATAGACATGGGTATTATTTAATGATAGTGCGCAAAGTAAATCTGGGTGAAATTTCACTTATATCTACTTTCTGGGCTCAAGCCTCATAGATAATTATAGTTGCATAGTTGCCCCCCTCCAATACTCATGAACATTCCTCCGGATTAAAAAAAAAAAAAAGGAAAAAAGTAGTCATCTTTTTGTTGTTGTTAACGTACACATAGTCTCAAAACTTATACAAGACAAAATCAGAGAAATGAGTGGGCTGAGAAGCCTGAAATGGGCTGCACCTTTGGTAATAGCTTCCCATTGAACAGGTCAAATATAATACATTAATGGCTTTTAAATAGCACTATCTGCTTTTTACTTCTTGCATCTAGAAATTTCTTGCTTCTAGAAATTTAGTGTCACAATAGTGGCATCAGCATTAGGATTTGGCTGTCAGAGTTATCTCAGGCAAAAGTTAATCAGGCAGTACTTAAGTTGGACTACTTTTTTGTTTTTGAGACAGAGTCTCACTTTCTCACCTTCATGCCATGGTGTCATAGCTCACAGCAACCTCCAACTCTTGGACTCAAGCGATTCTCTTGCCTTAGCCTCCCAAGTAGCTGGGACTACAGGCACCCGCCACAACGCCCAGCTGTTATTTTTAGAGACACAGTCTCACTCTGGCTCAGGCTGGTCTGGAACCTGTGAGCTCAGGCAATCCACCTGCCTTGGCCTCCCAGAGGGCTGGGATTATAGGTGTGAGCCACCACACCTGGCCAAGTTGGACTACTTTGATTACTATAAAGGCTCACATTAGCCATCTAAAGAGAAGGGAGGTGTGTTGTGACATTTCTCCTAGGTTTGATGAATGATTTACTCCTTGCATCAGCCTCGCCAGATTTAGGTGTTCATAATTACTACTCTCCTTTGCATATTCCAAATGTATGCTCCCTTGAAATTTTTATTTCCTTGTGCATACCATGGTGCCAACTTTACATCAGAGCGTCCTTTCAGCTTGAGCTCCTACTCTTTTCATTAATTGAGTTCCAATAACTAAGGGAACATCTAATTGGTCTAACTCATCTTATTTCTGTGGAACAGCTATTCTCGTTTCAGATTTATGAGCCCTTTTTTATCCCCTCCACCAAGACAAACTGTTTTGGCCAGAGAGGGTAGTCATATCAGTTAAAATCAGTTATCAGTCAAAATCCCCACCTCCCTCTCAGCAGAAGTTTTAAGCAAGATAAACTTCAGAAATGAGAGAAACCCAGTAGCACCAAGAGGAGGTGCTAATCCACAGAAAATTCCTAACCAAAATTCCTGCCGTATTTCCTACTTAGATGTATTGAATAAATGAATCCCTTGGTGGAGGGGGGGGGTGAGAATAGGAGACTCCGTGTGCCTTCCTGGGGCACTTTTTCTTTTGCCTTTTCCTCTCACTCATTTCAGTTCATCTCCATGAAAAACTATGTCCATAAAAGTGCCTTCCCCTCCATCGCATCTCAATTCCAGCTCCCACTTGCTGAGAGCTGGTCATCCATATTTGCCCAGAAGCAAAAATAATCACTGGAGTACAGCAAATATTCAATAAGGACTTATGGAAATAATTAATTGCAATAAAGCAGCCAAGAAAGAAATACTTTGAAGAGTGCCAAAAATGTAGGAAGTCTTTTCTCAGAAGATTGTATCAAGTTACTCTGAAAAGAAGCAGAGTAGGATGGACCAAAAGTAACCCCTGGAGTCAGACCCAGCAGAGTTCAAATCCCAGGTTAACACCTGACAAAGTGCAAAACAATTTCTAGCTCAACACAGTGGCTCATGCCTGTAAACCCAGTGACTCAGGAGGCTGAGGGGGGTGGATCACTTATGACTAGGAGTTTAAGACCAACCTGGGCAATATAGCAAGACTCAGTCTCTTAAAAACACAAAAATTAAAAATTAACTGGGCATAGGGATACGTGTTTTTATTCCTAGTGACTCAGGAGACTGGTGGAAGAGGACTTATTCAGCCCAGTTGTTTGAGGTTGCAGTGAGCTATGGAGATGCCACTGCTTTCCAACCTTGGTAACAGAGCAAGATTTCGTTTTGTCTTCTTTTTTTTTTTTTTTAAGTTGTTCAGCTTCTAAAAAGAATTCTATGTTTGGTTTTTAGCTTGTTTAATAACCTCTTCTCAGAGGGTTTTGCTAGGATTAACTAAAATGATGCAACAAAGACCTTCACACATGGTAAAGTTACACTGTAAACTGTGCTATGAAGCTTTACAGAAGATTTGGGGCTCCTCAAAAAATAGTTCATATACAGCACATGACAAGATGAATGTAAATCAAAACAAAATAGAAAAAAATCATCTATAATTTTGTTTCCTTCAAGAAAAAAACAATTTTACCTTGTCAATTCCCTTTTATGTACACACAATATTTTTATATAATGGAAATCCTAAATTAGGTTCAATTTTGTAATTTCTTGTCTTTTTGAAAACCATATTCAGAGATGTCTCCTTTTCTGTCTCTTTTTTAAATTTTCCTCAAGAGAGAATTAATGAAGTTACTGGTCTCCCCTGTCTTTGAAGCCAAAAGCCTTACTACCTTCTTGTACTGCAGTCTCTACATTAGCAATTTCATCTTGCACTATGATATTATGAATGTCATGCCTTTCAAATGCATGAACCAACCCATATTTACACTAAAAATTCCTAGCCTTTGATCATTCCCCTTCCTTTTGTCTCAGAAAAACTGCTTCAGGTTTTGACTTGAAGAGTGGCCAATTCAGAAGCACAAATCTTTTTGTTTGATCATGAATCTATAAAATTAAAAGTCTGTGTTCTCACTGGAACTATGCTGGTAACAGGGAGAAGAGTGAACCCCAGAGGCATATGGAAGGTGGAAAGCACAGAAATGTGACCCCCAGAGCGGCATAAGTCACCTGAATACCGTGCCACTCTAAGTGCTACAAAGAGACAACACAGGTATAGTAAAAGAAGCATTGTAAATGTATAGATTCTGAAAAGTTGAGAGGAGAAAGTGAAAATCTCCAAGTTTGCAATCTATCTAATAATACTAGTTAAATACCTACTGTATGCCATGCAATGTGCTAAGTGCTGGGACTATAATGATGATCAAAAATAAATAAATGCATAAAACTAAAACCTAGTGGTGGTTGCCATCCCATACAATGTATAATCTACTATTGGAAATAACATTGAATTTTGCACACAAAATGACACAAATATGCATAAATTAACAGCTGAGATTATCATTGGAAAAATATGTATATAGTGATATAAGATCATCAAATAATTGAGAAGGGCTTCAAGATGGCTGACTAGAAGCATTCCACACCTACTTTCTCAGAAGAACCAGAATAGTGATAGATAGTAACATTACATTACCCAAGAGAGGACATTAGAATTCAACAGAGAAGTGACAGGAAACACCAAAAGCATGGAAGGAGAAGGAAGAGAGGCAGCCTCCCTGGCCAGGAGTGACTTCCCAAAATATGAAAAAGGTTAATGAGAGACTTCCAGCAGCTCACATGCCCACCATGGAATTGTGCAATGCTGGCCATGGGAGAGCCCTTAGAGCCTCCCAAACCCTGAAACTAACATAGGGAACTGCAGGAGAATATGGGACATAACTGCTCCAGGGAAGGATCTTGCACATCCTTTCTAAGATCTAAGTGGCTATAGCAAAGTACCATCTGCAAAGCTAGACTTTGGCAGACTACATGCTGTCCTAGGCCCAGTGGCACTAGGACTGAGGCATTATGGAAATTGGGATTATTGCTATAATACCAATTGATTGGGAGTGACTCCTCAACTGGACTAAGAAGTAAACAAGGTATGGGCTGTAACTGTTGATGCTAGGAAGACAGTGCTGCCAGGTCAGGAATATAGACATGAGCAGAGTGCAAATTCTGGCTAGAATTTAGTTGTAAGCTGGGTATGGCACCTCAACCCAAGGCAGGGGTGTGAGCTAGGCACAGGTCATTGTTTGGGGAATGGGCAAGACCTACTGAAACTAAAGAGTGAAAGAATTTACATTCTCCACCCATAGGCTGAGGCTGTAGCTTCCAAGATTAGCCCCACTGGCTCCAGGGGCAGGGCCTCAGTGTGGCTTCTGTCACCCCTCATTTGAGCACTCCACCTAGTACCTGAGAATGACCCTTTCCCCACTACCATGGCTGGTGCCTGCTCTCACCAGAGAGAGGCTTGAGAACAAGTCCAACCCATTCAGTCTGGCTTTGTCACCCACTTGAAGACAGAACAGATAGCCTGTTATCCAGGTGGGACTGGGTTGAACACATGCACATTCCTCCTGAGAGCCCAAAGTTGGGCCTAAATTCCCAGCCACTACCACCTCATATAGAAACTACCTGTAATCACCACCTGCAAGTACGAAGGTTGGTCTTCACAGAAAATTGTAGTCCTGCCAACATCAATGCATATCATTCAGGACACAGAAATTTATCCCACCACTGCCATGCCATACCAGCTGCTCAATAGCTCAAACCACCTCCCCATCTTCTCTGTCCATCTTCTCAAGTGTTGCCACCTGGAGGCCTCTGGTAACCACCAATAGAAGTGCCTTGTATATACCATCCCAGAGGACAAGGATAGACACATTCAGCCTACCACTACCAAAACTGGGGCCTGGGGGTGGATCCACCTGGCATCCCAGTCCCCAGGACAACTTTACTACAGCCTCCACTAATAGCTGCACCCTAACAAACCAGGAAAATTACAGATAGCACTAACATTGTTTATATCCAAAGAAATCATACAGAGACTACAGTACTGCGTGCACTCTGAATCAAACCCAAAGTACCCTACACAAACAATACCATAGATACATCTTCAGGAAAAAGTCCTATTCAATGAGCATAAAATCAAAAATAGGAAGAAGTGACTATTAAAGCATATGTGCAGATATCAAAATAAGCATACTAAAAATATGAGAAAGTAAGGAAATATGACATCTCCAAAGGTACACAATAATTCTCCAGCAATAGATATTTATTAAAAAGAAATATTCAAAAATCTCAGAAAAGAATTCAAAATATTGATATTAAAGAGGCTAAATAAAACTTAAAACTTCTGAAAAACAATATAAAGAAAACAAAAATAACTCAGGATAAAAATGAGAAATCTATCAAAGAGATAGATATTTGAAAAAATAATAACCAAATAGAAAATCTGGAACTGAAGAATTTATTTATGGAATACAAAATACATTTGAAATCTTCAACAATGTACTAGATCAGACAGAAGAAAGAATCTTAGAACCTAAGGACAGGTCTTAGGAAATAATCCAGTCAAATGAAAATAAAGAGAAAAATAAGAATAAAAAAGAATGAGCAAAGCTACCACAATATCCAAGTAAATTTATGAATTATCAGTATTTCTAAGAGTGAAGAGACAAAGTATTAGAAAACCTGTTTAATTAAATGATACAGAAAAGCGTCTCAAGTCTAGAAACTTTCCAATCTCTAGAAAGAGATTTAGATATTAAGTTACAGCAGGCTCAACAATCCCCAGTCTGATACAACACAAAAAGTCTTCTCCACAGCATATTACAATTAGGCTGCCTAAAGTCAAAAATAAAGAGCAAATCCTAAAAATAGCAAGAGAAAAGTATCTAGTCACCTTTTCAAAGAAACTCATCAGTATAACTGCAGATTTCTGCAGGCCCAAAGAGAATGGGATAATATATTCAAAGTGCTGCAAGGAAAAAACCCTCCCAGCCAAGAATACTATATCTGGCAAAATTATCCTTCATAAATGGAGGAGAAATAAAGTCTTTCCCATAAAAACAAATGCTGAGCAAATTTGTTACCACTACAAAGAAATGCTATTCAAGAAATGCTCAATGGAGTTATAAATGTGAAAAGAATGACATTCAACACCATGAAAACACATGAAAGTCTAAAACTCACTTTTAAAGCTATTACACAAAAGAGAAAGGGAAAGGTCTCAAATGGTACACTATACAAACCAAAAAAACCACAATGACAGAGAATAAGAGAAAAAGAAGCAAAGAATATATAAAGCAACTAGAAAACTACAATATGAAAAAGTCTCACATAATAATCTTCAAAATAAACAGATTAAACTCTTCACTTAAAAAATATAGAATGGCTACATGGATTTAAACAAACAACATCAACAAAATCCAACTATATGCTTCTTGCAAGACACCCACCTTACTGGTAAAGTTACACATAAACTGAAAGTAAATGGGACAAAAAAAGATATTCTATGCAAACTGAAACTAAAAGCAAGCAGGATACTTATATCAAATAAAAGAGAATTTAAGTCAGGAAAAGTAAAGAAGAACAAGAATTCCTGTAATGATAAAGGAATCAATCCAACAAGAGGATTTAATAATTCTAAGTACACTTGCACTGAACACTGGAACAATGAGATTTATAAAGGAAATATTACTATATCTAGAGAGGAAGATCTATCTAATACAATAATTGTGGGGACTTCAATACCCCACTCCAGCATTAGACAAATCATCTAGATAAAAAAATTAAAATAGAAACGTTGGATTTAAACTGGATATTAAACCAAATGGATCTAATAGACACTTGCAGAACATTGTGTTAACAAACCGTCTTTATCAGCGCATTGAATATTCTCTAGGATAAACAATATGTTAGGCCACAAATCAGGTCTCAACAAATTTTTTAAAATCTAAATTATATCAAGTATCTTCTCAGAACACAATGAAATAAAACTAAAAATTAATACAAAAAAGAACTTTGGAACCTATATACACATTTGAAAATGAAACAATAGGCATCTAAATGACCCCTGGGTCAATGAAGAAATCAAGATAGTAATTAAAAAATTTCTTAAAACAAATGAAAAAGGTAAAACACATACTGAAGCCTATAGGATACAATCAAAGCAGGACTATAACAATAAATGTGCAAAACAAAAAGTAGAAAGATTATAAATTAACTATATAGAAATTTACCTAAAGGAATTAGAAAAGAAAGAAAACCATCAAACCCCAAATTAGCATAGAAAAAGAAATAATAAAGATTAGAGCAGTAATAAATGAAATAGAGAGTAAAAATGACAAAAGATCAATAAAACAAAAAGTTTCTTTAAAAGGATAAACAAATTGATAAAATGCCAGCTAAAACAAGCAAAAAAGAAAGAAGAAGATTCAAATAAATAAAATCACAGGGCAGAGGCAAGATGGCCACTGGCGCCAGCTTTCCACAAAGGCTCCTGTCCAGGAGAGTTAAAGGATAGAAGTTTAGCAAGTAAGCTGATGGTTTAGAGCTGAGCCAAGACAGAAGGTTGAAGAATGCATATCAACCCTGCTGAGGCAAGCTGCAACCCCAAGGAAACAAACAATAGGTACAAAATCCATCAGTAAGCAGATGGGAGTCCCCTCCTCCATGAGAACAGCTTGCAGTATACTTTATACAAACAACTGAGCAGAGTTCAGATCTCTTCCTATTTTATCCCACAGGAGAGATCCTCTAAAAACCAGAACTCCTTCCCCAGAGAGGACCTACTAGTGTGCCGTGGCACTCTCCTGCCAGGCATAAAACTGTACAGATTCTCTACCTGCAACCTGCAATTCTGAACTCACAGCACTCTCCTACACTCTCACACCATGGTCTGAAAGCCTGTCCCCCATGGAGTTCAGATTCATGGGCATTTGCTTGAGAGGTATGAACAAGGCATGGACTGTTGCAGGCCTGTGCTGATTCTGTGGCATGGGTGTAAAGAGACAACAGTGGACTGAGAGGGAGAGGGAGAAGTGGTACCCCATAGCACAGAGCAGGAGCAGCAGTGGCAGGAACAATAGGGCTCAAACCCCTAGGGATATTTTGGAGAGACACTCTCCACCTCTCTTGGCAACCAGAGAAAGCCAGGCCTCTACTCCAATGGCAGTCCCTGGAGGAACAGTTCTGGGACAGAAACGCAGGCCCTGTGAGTAAAGGGTATGCCTAAGGAGGTACCTGCCAGGGCAGGGTGCAGTGGGGATGGAGACTAGAATATGTCATGCAGAGATGGCATACTCCCAGGATGAGGCTGAGTCAGAAGTGCTGCTTTAGTGAGCCTAAGAAGCACCCAGCCCCCAGGGGAACATAGCTGAGACAAGAGCAGGTGGGGCAACAGCACCAGCCCAGGGAGAAACAGACCCTGAGAGCTGTGTTGAGTACCAGCCCAGGGAAAGGCAGAAACTGAGAGCTAAGTGTGAGCTTTAACTGCGCCCGCCCCAATACAGAAAACAACAAAGACAAGAGACACCAGCTCTGTGAGAACTGGCACAAGGCGGGGCTGAGCTGCAGTTTCTGTGAACTCAAACAGAGCCTAGCCCACAGGGGAACATACCAGGACAGAAACACTAATTCTTCAAGACTATAAGTGGCAGCAACATCAATCTTGGACAGGCCTTGAACAGAGTGAATAGCCTCAGCTTCCATTAAGCACCAGAGGTGGTCAGCCTTCAGGTCCCCCTGCCAGCTTGGCAGAGTGTGGGGGTCTAGCAGAGGAGACATAGATCTCCCTGTGACTTGGGCAAGTGCAAACCCCTAGAGCATCTGCTCATTGGCGGGAACTGAGTCACAACCCTGAGGAGTTACCCATGAGTGGGTATAACAGAAGTGAAAGGTGGGGAAGGAGGCATCAACCTTCCTAGACTAATTCATTTGCTGGGTGGGTCCTTTTGACTCCACAGAGCACCAGAGCAAGTCATACTCGAGCTGCCAGCAGACCTCTGCTATCTAGTTGCTGGAGACCTTTTGAACTCTCCCATTTAAGACTAGGTGCTGACTGAGACAATTAATTTGGAATACTTGACCTGGGCTAATCACCTGAGGACTATCCAAAGTTGTACCCTGGGTGTGTAGTTGTGGGAAGGTTTGATTATCCTTTTCCAGTTGTTGCCCATGGTGGGTGGGATGACTTAGTTGCTGGTATTTCTCCACAGCTAAGACTTCAACCCAGAGTTACTGATTCACTAGGATTGGACAGAGACCAGCTAAAAATAAGACAGAGCCACTTAGCCTTACCACACCAAGCAGGTCCCCAGTGTCTCAGGATGTAGCACTGTACAAATCCTTTGCAAAGCTCTAGGGGAAAAGGTAAAGACACCAGTCCCAGCTCTTGGGCAAACAACTGGTTAATCCCTACTCCAGGAGTCCCCAACACAACTTCACCGTATCTGCTTATCTAGCAAAATGGTATAAAATAATCATGGGGCAGAATCATCAGAAAAACTCTGGCAACATGAACAATAAGAATAGATCAGCTCCACCAAGGAACAACATGGTGGACACACCAGAAGATCCCATTCATAAATGGCTGAGATATCAGACATCAAATTCAGAATTTGGATTGCAAATAAGATTCATAGAATAGAGGAAAAGTTGGAATTAGAAATTCAAGGAGCATTCAGAAGTTGTCTCAAGAATTCAATGAATTCAAAGACATAATCACCAAAGATTTTTGACACAATGAGACAAGAAATTGCAGCCCTCAAAGATCTGAGAAATACAGTAGAATCCCTCAGGAACAGAATGGAGCAGGCAGAAGAAAGGATTTTTGACATTGAAAACAAACCATTTGAATGCTCCCAAATGCTCAAAGAGGAAGAGAAGTGGAGAGCAAAAATGGATCATTCTCTCAGAGAGCTCTGGGATAATTTGAAGAGAACTAATATTTGCCTTATGGGAATGCCTGAAGGCAATGAGGCAGCTTCAAATGTCCAGATGCTCTACTTCATGAGAAGTTCTCTCTTCTCAAGGAGAACTTCCCAGACACGCCAAGAGATTCTGAAATCCAGATAGACAGTTTCAGAACCCCACATGACTCAATCTGAATAAGGCATCTCCCAGACACATTATAATTAACTTCACCAAAGTTAATGTGAAGGACAAAATTCTGCAAGCAGCCAGATGTAAGAAAACCATAACCTACAAGGGGAAGAATATTAGAATAACTGAAGATCTCTCTGCTGAAACCTTTTAAGCTAGAAGAGGGTGGTCATCAATGTTTAATCTCCTCAAATAAAATAATTTTCAACCCAGGATCCTGTATCCAGCTAAACTGAGTTTTGTTTATGATGGAGAAATTAAATACTTTAATGATATTCACATGTTCAAGAAATTTGCCATAACTAAACCAGCTCTCCAGGATATTCTCAGACCTATCCTCCATAATGACCAGCACAATCCTCTACCATCAAAGTAAACTCACTCAAAAATTTTTAATCACATTCCAACTTCCACAGTGGCGAAAGGATTAAAAATGTCCACTGGACTTTTGAAAAACTCAATAACCAAAGTTCTACTAGGCTTATTAATATTCTCAATTAATGTAAATGGTTTAAATTGTCCTCTAAAGAGGACAAGTTGGCTGAGTGGATACAAAAACTCAGGCCAGATATCTGCTGCATACAAGAATCTCATCTTACCTTGAAAGATAAATATAGACTCAGGGTGAAGGGATGGTCATCTATATTTCAAGAAAATGGAAATCAGAAAAAAAATCAGGTGTTGCAATTTTATTCACAGATACAATAGGCTTTCAATCAACAAAAGTAAGAAAAGATAAGGATGGTCACTTCATATTTGTTAAGGGTAACACTCAACATGATGAGATTTCGATTATTAACTTATGCACACAACCAGAATGCACCTCAATTTATAAGAAAGACTCTAACAAACATAAGCAACTTGATTTCCTCTAGCACCATAATAGTCAGAGATTTTAACACCCCTTTAGCAGTGTTGGATAGATCCTACAATAAGAAACTCAGCAAAGAAATTTTAGACTTAAACTTAACCATTCAACAATTGGAGTTAACAGACAGCTACAGAACATTTCATCCTAACAAAACTGAATACACATTCTTCTCATCAGCCCATGGAACATCCTCCAAAATTGATCACATCTTAAGTCACAAATTTAACCTCAACAAATTTAAAAGAATAGAAATTATTCCTTGCATCTTCTCAGACCATCATGGAATAAAAGTTGAACTCAGTAACAACAGGAATCTGCATATTCATACAAAAAACATGGAAACTATATAGCCTTATGCTGAACAATAGCTGGGTCGTTGATGAGATTAAGAAGAAAATTGCCAAATTTTTGGAACAAAATGATAATGAAAACACAAATTACCAGAACCTTTGGGATACCACAAAGGCAGTCCTAAGAGGGAAATTTATAGCATTGCAAGCCTTCCTCAATAGAATATAAAGAGAGAAAGTCAACAATTTAATGGGACATCTCAAATAACTGGAAAAGGAAGAACATTCCAACCCCAAACCCAGCAGAAGAAAAGAAATAACCAAAATTAGAGCAGAATTAAATGAAATTGAATACAAAAGGATTATATAACAGATCAATAAATCAAAAAGTTGGTTTTTTGAAAAGGTCAGTAAAATGGGTAAACCTCTGGCTAACCTAACAGGGAAAAAAAAAGAGTAAAATCTCTAATTTTATCAATCAGAAATGGCAAAGATGGAATAACAACAGACTCCTCAGAAATTCAAAAACCCTTAATGAATATTACGAGAAACCCTATTCTCAGAAATATGAAAATTTTAAGGAAATAGACCAATACTTGGAAGCACGCCACTTTCCTAGACTTAGCCAGAATGAAGTGGAAATGTTGAACAGGCCTACATCAAGTTCTGAAATAGCATCAACTACACAAAATCTCCCTTAAAAAAAAGGCCAGGACCAGATGGCTTCACATCAGAATTCTACCAAACCTTTAAAGAGGAACTGGTACCTATATTACTTAACCTTGTCCAAAATATAGAAAAAGAAGGAATACTACCCAACACATTCTATGAAGCAAACATCACCTTGATCCCCAAACCAGGAAAAGACCCAACAAGAAAAGAAAATTATAGACCAATATCTCTAATGAATATTGATACAAAAATATTCAACAAGATCCTAGCAAACAGAATCCAGCAACACATAAAACAAATTATACACCATGACCAAGTGGGTTTTATCCCAGGGTCTCAAGGCTGGTTCAATATATGTAAATCTATAAATATAATTCATCATATAAACAAAATTAAAAACAAAGACCATATGATTCTCTCAATTGATGCAAAAAAAAAAAAAGCTTTTGATAATATTCAGCATCCATTCATGATCAGAACACTTAAGAAAATTATTAAGTATAGAAGGGACATTTCTTAAACTGATAGTGGCCATCTACAGCAAACCTATAGCCAATATCATATTGAATGGAGTTAAGTTGAAATCATTTCCACTCAGGAACCAGGCAAGGTTGCCCATTGTCTCCCCTGCTTTTTAACATTGTAATGGAAGTCTTAACCATCACAATTAGGCAAGAAAAGGTGATCAAGCATATCCATATTTGGTCAGAGGAGATCAAACCTTCACTCTTCACAGATGATATGATTGTATATCTGGAAAACACCAGGAATTCTACTACAAAACTCTCAGAAGTGATCAAGGAATACAGCAGCATCTTGGGTTACAAAATGAACACTCATAAATCGGTAGCCTTTACATATACCAACAATACTTAAACTGAAAAAACAGTCAAGGATTCTATTCCATTCACAGTAGTGCCAAAGAAGATGAAATATTTGGGAGTTTACCTAACAAAGGATGTGAAAGATCACTATAAAGAAAACTATGAAACTCTAAGAGAAGAAACAGCTGAAGGTGTTAACAAATGGAAAAACATAGCATGCTCATATCTGGGAAGAATCAACATTGTTAAAATGTCTTTATTACCCAAAGCAATATACAATTTTAATGCAATTCCTATTGAAGCTCCATTGTCATACTTTAAAGATCTCAAAAAAATACTACTTAATTTTATATGGAATCAGAAAAAACCTCAAATAGCCAAGACATTACTCAGAAATAAAAACAAAGCAGGAGGAATCATACTACCAAAACTCAGATTATGCTATAAATCGATAGTGATCAAAACTTCATGGTACTAGCACAAAAACAGAGAGGTAGATGTATGGAACAGAATAAAGAACCAAGCAATAAACCCAGCTACTTACCATTATTTGATCTTTGATAAGCCAATTAAAAACATTGAGTGGGGAAAAGATTCCCTATTTAACAAATGGTGTTGGGTGAAATGGCTGGTGACCTATAGAAGACTGAAATTAGACCCACACCTTTCACCATTAACTAAGATGGACTCTCAGTGGATTAAAGATTTAAACTTAAGACATGACAGTATAAAAATACTAGAAGAAAGTGCAGGGAAAACATCTGAAGAAATGGGTCTGAGCGAATATTTTATGAGGAAGACCCCCCGGGCAATTGAAGCAACACCAAAAATACCTTACTGGGATCTGATCAAACTAAAAAGCTTCTGCACAGCCAAAAACACAATAAGTAAAGCAGGCAGACAGCCCTCAGAATGGGAGAAGCTATTTGCACGTTATGTCTCTGACAAAGGTTTAATAACCAGACTCCACAGAGAACTCAAACGTATTAGCAAGTGATCCCATCCCAGGGTGGGCAAGGGACTTGAAAAGAAACTTCTCTGAAGAAGACAGGTGCACAGCCTACAGATATATGAAAAATATTCACCATCCTTAATAATCAGAGAAGTGCAAATTAAAACCACTTTGAGATATCATCTAACTCCAGTAAGATTAGCCCACATCACAAAATCCCAAAACCAAAGATGTTGGCATGGATGTGGCAAAAAGGGAACGCTTCCACACTGCTGGTGGGAATGCAAATTAATACATCCCTTTTGGAAAGATGTTTGGAGATCACTTAGGGATCTAAAAATAGACCTGCCATTCGATCCTCCAATTCCTCTACTAGGTATATCTAGAAGAGCAAAAATCACTTTATAACAAAGATATTTGCACCACAATGTTTATTGAAGCTGAATTCATAATTGCTAAGTCATGGAAGAAGCCAAAGTGCCCATCAACCCATGAATGGATTAATAAATTGTGGTTTATGTACACCATGGAATATTATGCATTATTAAAAAAAGATGGAGACTTTACCTCTTTCATGTTTACATGGATGGAGCTGGAACATATCCTTCTTGGCAAAGTAGCTCAAGAATAGAAGAAAAAGTATCCAATGTACTCAGCCCTACTATGAAACCAATTTATAGCTTTCATATGAAAGCTATAACCCAACTATTTCCCAAGAAGAAAGGGAAAGAGGAGAGGGAGGGGAGGGGAGGGGGAAGGATGGGTGGAGGGAGGGTAATTGGTGGGAACACACCTGCAGTGCATTTTATAAGGGTACATGTTAATTTACTAAGTGTAAAGTATAAATGTCTTAACACAATAACTAAGAAAATGACATGGCTCGGCGCCTGTGGCTCAAGCGGCTAAGGCGCCAGCCACATACACCTAAGGTGGCGGGTTCAAATCCCCAGCCCGGGCCCGCCAAACAACAATGATGGCTGCAACCAAAAAATGGCCAGGCGTTGTGGCGGGTGCCTGTAGTCCCAGCTACTTGAGAGGCTGAGGCAGGAGACTCACTTGAACCCAGGAGTTGGAGGTTGCTGTGACCATGATGCCATGGCACTCTACCCAGGGGGATAGCTTGAGGCTCCATCTCAAAAAAAAAAAAGAAAAAGAAAATGACATAAAGACTATGTTAACCAGTTTGATGAAAATATTTCAAATTGTATATGAAAACACAACACTGTGCCCCATGATAGCATTAATGTACTTGGCTATCATTTAATAAAAATAAAATAAAATAAAATAAATTTTAAAAATTTTAAAAAAGAAAATGCAGTAAAGGTTATGTTAACCAGTTTGAGGAAAATATTTCAAATAGTATATAAAATTAGTACATTGTACCCCATGATTGCATTAATGTATATAGCTATTATTTAATAAAGAAATAAAATCACAAATGAAAAGGAGGACATTATAACTGATATACCATAGAAATACAAAAGATCCTCAGAGACTATTATGAACAACTATATGCTGAGAAATTGAGAATACTAAAGAAAATGGATAAATTTTTGAAAGATACAACCTACCAAGATTGAATCAGGAAGAAACAGAAATGTGAACAGATTGATAATAAGAGGCAAGGTTGAATCAGTTATAAAAAGTTTTCCAACAAAGAAAAGTCCAGGATCAGTTGGATTCACACAAATCAATAAACATGGAACACTACATCAACAGAACAAAGGGCAAAAAACATACAATCATCTCACTAGACACATCTTTTCATGATAAAACCTCTGAACAAATTAGGAATGGCAAGAACGTAATCTCAAAATAACCATATATGACAAACCCTCAGCTCTTGTCATACTGAAATGGGAAAAGCTGAAATTTTTTCTCTAAGAACTGTAACAAGACAAGGATTCCCACTGTCTCCACTCCTGTTCATCGTACTAGCAGTCTTGGCCAATACAATCAGGCAAGAGAAAGAAATAAAAGGCATCCAAATTGGAAAACAGGAAGTCAAATTGTCCTTCTAGATATAACATATGTGATCTTATATCTAGAAATACCTAAAGACTACACCAAAAAAATTCTTAGATGCAATAAATGAATTCAATAAAGTTAAAGGATACAAAGTCAACATACAAAATTTAGTAGAATTTCTATGCTCCAGTAATAATCTAGCCAAGAGAGAAATCAGGAATCAATATCTACACACACACATAAAATACTAAGAATATATTTAACAATGTAGGTGAAAGATCTCTGTAAGGAAAAATACAAACAGTGATGCAGGAAATTAAAGATGACACAAATAAAAACACATCCCAGGCTCATGAAGTGCAAGAATTATTATCATTAAAATGATCATATTGCCCAAGGCAATCTACAGATTTATTGCGATCCCTATCAAAATACCAACTTCATCTTAAAATTAATCTTTTATGGAACCAAAAAAGTGTCTAAATAGTGGAAACAACTCAGAGCACAAAGAAAAATGTTTGATGCATCACATTACCTGACTTCAAAATATATCACAAGATATTTTGGTTATTATAATAACCAAAGCAACATGGTATTGGCATAAAAATAGACACACAGCCCAATGAAACAGAAGAGAGAACACAAAAATAAAGCCAAATATTTACAGCCAACTTATCTTTGACAAAGTTGACAAAGAACATACACTGGGAAAGGATACCCTCTTTAAAAATGATGCTAGTAAAATCAGATAGCCATAGACAAAAGAATAAATCTAGACCCATATTCCTCACCATAACACCTAGAACTCTGAAAATACTAGAATAAAACCCAGGGGAAACTCTCCTGGACAATGATCTAGGCAAAGATTTTATAGTTAGGACCTAAAAAGCACAGGAACAACAACAACAACAAAATAACTCAGACAAATTGGACTTAATTAAACTAAAAACCTTCTGCTTTCACAGCCAAAGAAATAATCAACAGAGTGAAGAAGAGAATCTGTTGACTAGGGGAATATATTTGCAAAGTATTCCTCTTATAGGGAACTAATATCCAGAATATACAAGGAACTCAAACAACTCAACAGGACAAAAACAATTTATCCCATTAAAAAATGAGCAAAAGACATGAATAGACATTTCTCAAAAGAAGATATACAGTGGCCAACTATATTGAAAAATGCTCCATATAAGTAACCATCAAAGAAATGCAAATCAAATCCACAGTGAGATATTCTTTCACCCCAATCAGAATGGTAATTATTTAAAAAAATAAAATTGTTCATGAGGTTGCCAGGAAAAGGGAACTCTTATACCCTGTTTTTGGGAACACAAACTAATACAGCCACATGGAAAACAGTACAGAGATTGCTCAAAAAGCTAAAAACAGAATTGCCATTTGATCCAGCAATCCCACTACTGAGTATCTACCAAAGGGATACTTACACTCGTGTGTTTATTGCCACACTATTCACAACAGCAAAGATATGAAAACAATCTAAGTGTTCATCAATGGATGAATGAATAAAGAAAATGTGGGATATATATACACAATGGAATATTATGCAGCCATAAGAAAGAATAAAAAGGTATATGGCACACCTCTTGGGTATGGGACACAACTGTAAGCGGGACTCTACCTAACAAAGGCAAACGGTGTAACCTAGTTATTGATATGTTCACATTAACCTGAAATTAAAAAAAGAAATCAAAAAATAAAAAAGAAAATAAACTAAATGAGATAATGCCAGCAACGCATATAATATAGTGCCTGGACAAAATAAAGCCATTTGTAAGTGTTCCCTATTATTTTTACCATCATTCCCATTACCACGTCTGCTGCCCATATGTTAGCCATTTTCTTCTTTTCTGTCATGATATCAAAACAGCTCAGGCCACTTTCTTCTCTCACGTGGAACACTATAATATCTTCTTTCAAATCCCTTCTCTACACTGAATTCTACCCTTCCTACATAAAAGCATTGGTTTTAGATATGCCTTATTGTGTATAAAGTATATAAGATTAAAAGCTAGGTATTATTATTAATACACCAAATATATAGAAAATACACTGTCATCACCACTTACTAGAGAGAGAGAGATGATCTAAATATTATAAGTTTAAAATAAAGTGTGGAAATTAAAATGTAAGGAGGAATTAAAACATCATCTAGAGTAATTATTATAATCTTAACTAAGAGTTACTGGTCAGGTCAGATCTCCAAAATACCAAAAGCTGTACTGAGCTGGAAAGACGAGACACCTGCTCAGTGGAAGATGTAGAAAGGACCAGAAATATTAGCTGGAGACTCTGGCCACTTCAAAGGATGTCTTCCAGGGGTCCTCAAACTTTTTAAACAGGGGGCCAGTTCACTGTCTCTCAGACCGTTGGAGGGCCAGACTGTGGGCCCCAGGACAAGTCAGCTGATAAGCAGGACAGACAGCCGTGGTAAAAACACCCGGTGGGCCAGATAAATGTCCTGAGCAAGCTGCATGTGGCCTGCAGGCCATAGTTTGAGGACACCCAAACCTCTCCCGAGTGAAGTTCCACAAACAGTCTCAACTCTTTGCACCTGTGAACACAAGTGTCTCCTTTCTCCTGGATCCAGGACCACAAGTTCCTCTCCAATGGGGTAAGAAATAAAGAAGGGAGGAGATAGAGAAGCAATAAAACTTTTGATTAAAGACCCCCAAATCCTCTTCTTTTTATTTCAACTTACTCTGGATAGTCCCTAGGCAAATACTTTCTGCAACAAAAGAACCTGAACGGAGGACTCTTCAAAATGAAGAGAAGTGTGAATATGATGGAGACACCTTCCAGATAAAGCCCTTCCAATGACTCCCCATGGCCAGACAATCTGAACTTCTGAGCACTCCATATAGAAGAGCCTTTTATGATCTTTATCCTCTCAAATTCTTCCACCCTCACTTCTCATTACAACTCCCAGCCAGTGCTCCAAACTTTAACCATAGCTTTTTTTTTTAGACACAGTCTCACTTTGTCACCTTGAGTAGAGTGCTGTAGCATCATATCTTGCAGCAACCTCACATTCTTGGGCTCAGTCTGCCTCAGCTTCCCAAGTAGCTGGGACTACAGGTGCCTGCCACAACACCCAGCTATTTTTGTAGACGGGATCTTTGTCTTGCTCAGGCTCATCTGGAACCCCTGAGCTCAAACAATCCACCCACCTTGACCCATAGGCCACTACACCCAGCCCAGCTTTTTTTTTCTTTCTCCCATTTTTTTCAAGATTTAAGGAAATAATTATATTCAGATTAATTTAAGTATATGGATGTTTAGGTTACATTGTTTGTGTTTCTAAGGTAAAGTTCAAGTTGTAGTTGAACCCTTCATCCAGGGGTTGTGCTGTACACTCTCACAATGTGTCCAACAGGTGAGAGTGTACTTATCTTATCCTCTTTCCCCATCCCCCTTTCCCTCCTCCCTGCTCCCTGCTACTTGAATATACTTGTGTTATTTTCTCATATGGGCATATAGTTGTTTTTCTATCAGTTTCTTATTAGTATCAAGTACGTTGGATACTTGCATTTCCATTTTTGTGATACTTTACTAAGAAGAATGTGTCTCAACTCCATTCAGGTAAATACAAAAGGTGTAAAGTCACCATCTATGTTATGTCCATGGTATACAGACAGCACAGTTTGTCAATCCACTGATGGGCACTTGGGTTGCTTCCACATCTTGGCAATTGTGAATTGAGCTGCAATAAACATTCTGGTGCAAATGTCCTTTTGACATAATGATTTATTTGCTTCTGGGTAGAGACCTGGTAATAGAATTGCAGGATCTAATGGAATGTCTACATTTAGCTCTTCAGGGATTCTCCATACTTCCTTCCATAGAGGCTGTGTTAGTTTGCAATCTCAACAACACTGTAAAAGTGTTCCTTTCTCTCCATATCCATGCCAACATTTCCAGCTTTGAGATTTTGTGATGATGAGCATTTTTTCAAGTGTTTGTTGGCCATTCACCTGTCTTCTTCAGAGAAGGCTTTTCTTGTTGATCAATTTGAGTTCTCTGTAGATTCTAGTTATGAATCCTTTGTCAGATTAGTAACATGCAAATGTTTTTTCCCATTCCAAAGTTTGTCTCGTTGCTTTGATTGTTGTGTCTTCAGCTGTGCAGAAGTTTTTTAGCTTAATTAAGTCCTACTTATTTACTTTTGTTGCTGTTACCATTACCAACCCACCTTCTTTGTAAAATCTTTCCCCAGGCAAATATCTTGAATAGACTATGCCCGCCCTTTTTACAGGCCTTGGTATATAGGCTGGTGTATTTGTCTAGAATTTCTTCTCTCCTTCCTGCCAACTCATTCCTCAAAATGCAGCTTATAAATCCCCTGGAAGCCTGTCCTAAATGCCCTATCCTGGGTTTGCATCCCTCTTAAGTGTTCCCACAGCACCCTATTTCTACACTTATTATGTTGTACCATTGCCTATGTAACTTTTGCCCCTACATTGTGACCTGCCTAAAGAAAAAACATTGATGTCTTCATTCATTTACTTTTTAAATTCATTCACCAAATTAAAAGTTTTCTTTTAATAGCAGTGAATAAAAATAAAGCCACATCCTCAAGAAGTTTATACATTTCATTTAAAACCTGGCACATTACTATGTAATACACGAGTGAAGGGGAGATTTGGGGAAGATGCAGTTGTTCTTTTCAAAGCTATTAATTGGGAAATCTCTGAGAACAACCTTGCCCAGGGCTTGGGAGTTTAGAATATTTGCATTTTTATAACATTTCTTAATCTTTTGTTTAATGAAAAGTATATGCAGTATAGAAAATTCAAACATATAAAAATTCAAAAAAGTAAACAAAAAAATTTAAAAACTCACTTATTAGTATTTTGATGTGTTTCTTTACGGTATGTTTCTAGGTATGGATGGATGTGTAATTTTTTTTGTTTGTTTTTGTTTTTGAGACAGAGTCTCAAGCTGTTGCCCTGGGTAGACTGCCATGGCATCATAGCTCACAGCAACCTCCAACTCTTGGGCTCAAGCAATCCTCTTGCCTCAGTTTTTCTATTTTTAGTAGAGACTGGGTCTCACTTTTTCCTCAGGCTGGTCTTGAACCTGTAAGCTCAAGCTGTCCACTCACCTCAGCCTCCCAGAGTACTAGGATTACAGGCGTGAGCCACCGCGCCCGGCCAGGATGTGTGATTTTTTAATGGTTTCATTGAGACATATTTAATACACCATACAATTCACCTATTTAAAGGGTACAATTTGTGTTTCATAGCGTGTTCACAGGGTGATGCAACAATCACCACAATCTAAATGTGGACAGGTAGGTCCAGCCTTAGTTTTCTCTGCTGCACATTGAAGGAATAAGAGTTGTATCAGGCCACATATTAAACGCACAAACACTAATGAAAGCTGATCAGCAAAATAAAGGTCTGTGCATATTTACAGGATATCTGACGACATAGATAAGCAAAAAACGTTCCTCACAAAAGTCAGCATGTGGCTCATGGGCTGCAGATTGGACACCTCTGTTTTTAGAACATTCTTATTCTCCCAGAAAGAAAATCTATATGCCTTTTAATAAGTCATCACTCCTCAGTATCCCCGAAATGCAACCCCTAATCTGCTGTTGCCATGTACGGGATATCTGCCTATTCTGGGCCTTTCCTATCAATGGAATCATATAATTTGTAGCCTTTACGTTTTGCTTTCACCATTAGATTTTCAAGCTTGACCTGTGTTAGGGCCTATGTTGGTACTTCATTTCTTTTGTAGCAAATATATGTTTCATTGTGTGGATACACCATACTTCAATGATCCACTAATCAGTTGATGGACATTTGGTTTGTTTCCACTGTTTGGCTATTAGGAATAATGTTGCTATGGCTGTTCACATACAAATTTGTGCCTGGATGTGTGTTTTCACTTCTCTTGTCTATAAACCGAAGAGCAGAATTGCTGGGTCATATGGTAACTGGTTTCTGTCCTGCTTACAAACTACACGAGTGCTTCTCTCTTCAATAAAAGAAATACTTTTAATGGCTGTATTTGTCTTCTCAGGCTGCTGTAACAAAATGTCACAGTCCAGAGGGCTTACACAATAGAAATTTTATTTTGTCTGAGTTTGGGAGGCTGAAAAGTGCAAGATCAGGTTTCTGGGAGGGCTGTCTTCCTGGCTTCCAGATGGCCTGTTTGTCCTCAGATAACCTTTTCTCTGAGCACATGCTGAGACAGGAGAGCACTCTGGTCTCTCTTCTCTTCTTATAAAGACTTTAATCCTCTCACATCAAGGTCCCACCTTTATAACTTCATTTAACATTTATTACTTCCTTCAGGCCCTGTCTCCACTCACATTAGGGGTTAGGGCTTCAATGTGCAAATTTGAGGGGCACAAAATTTACACAGCAATGGCTAAGCTATGGCCTACTGCAAAATTCTATATGAAAATAATGCTCCAGGAGCAAGATACTAAAGTTTAAAAACTTTTTTCTTTAAAATACATTATTCGCAAATTTCCTTTAAAATTCATTTTGTTGTGTTAGCTACATACCCTTCATGTCCAAGTGTGGATAAAAGTGTCTCTCTGAAATTTCTCACCTGCATCTACTTGCAATCTGGAAGAACAGACTTCACACTCTTTTCAAAAGATATTTAAATTTTCTGTGTAGCTCAACTGTTGTTGTCTCTAACTCCATTTCTATGCTAGAGAAAATGATGCCTTTTACACCACTGAGAGCCAGGATAATCTTGAAAGTTTTCATTTGAACTGATGAAGAAAAAGAGGCCATCCTAGAGTAGCTTTATTGAAGCTTTTACGAAGCAAAAACCCTTCAGATTTCCAAAGAAAACTAATTGGAACCCTGAAGCAGATGGGAAAAGCAGAAATTTCGGAACACCTCGGTGACCTCATTACAAGCATAATGAAGGAGGCAACGATGGAGTTAATTAGAAGCGAGGCAAGAAAAAGATTAAATGAGAGTACAAAAAATCCAAAATGTAACTCAGAGAAAGGGAGGCATTCAGCAAGAAATAGAATATGCTGATCTCTGCAAAACTATTCAGAACCGAAGGAGATGGGAGCTAGAATCAAACAAAAGGAATATGAACCAGGTGGCCACTGAGGATGGAAAGTCTATAGAAAACACAAAGAGCAGGCACCTGGGAAAGAATTACCAGCTATCTGCATCAAGCAGAAAATAGAGAGCTGGGAGCCAGAGGGATTCAGCTGGCTACACAGAGGAGTTGCTCTTAGTTGGGTTGTGTCTGTGAGTGCGATGACAAAAATTCCTGGATTTCTTAATAGTCACAGACAGACATTAGTCCAGATTTGTTCTTTGATCCTTAAGACCACCTTAAACTGTTGACACCTTTACCACTTTCTAACCTAAGGGCTACTTCTCTGTCTACTGTCTTTAGGGACCACAAAAGATCGTTATTTTCACAAGCGGTATTTGCCCTGCAGAGTCAGGCTGCTGCAGACGGCACATTTTAAGACTTGTTCATAAATGGCATTTTAGACATGCAGTTTGTCCATTTCTTTATGGCTTACACTTATTTTGAGAACAACAAGAAGACAGTTTTGTGGCTCTAAAATTCACATGTGAAAGCTTATGCAAACAAAGAGAACCATGCTTTCTGATCCAAATGTAATTTTGTCACTTGTATGTAGACTGGTGGTTTGAATTATGAGAAATTAAGTGGAGAACAGATCCAGAAATTATGCAGTTGACACAAACTTACAGCAAGTTTAACTTAAATTTTTATTTCTGAATCATATAGATTAGCTGGTTATAAATCTTCCACATATTTTTAACTTCTATTTGAAATAATCTGTGTCTCCATGCAGTGGTTGAATTGAACATGAAACCATAAAGTAATATTTCCTGTGGTTCACCTTAATTCCAGAATGGGGATAAACTTAGGGCTCCGTGTTCTGACTTTTATGTACTCTCCCAGGATGTCATCTCGCAAGTATCAAATCAGACTGACCACTCACTTTTGTTATTGTCACACAGCTTTCTGGGTGTCAAAAACATACGATTTCTTCTGGCTCTGGATTGTTACGTGAACAACATAGCAGGTACATTTCTCACATGCACCATATCTTTAAACCTCTCACAGAGCCATATTAATATTACACCATAAAATGAACAGAAAAGTTGATGCTTCAGACCTCCATTACAACATAAAGGAAGAAATAAAATTTCAAAATATAAAGAAAGAAGTCATATTATTTTGAATGCAATTTTCAAACGGTTGATTCCAAGTGAGAGAAAGGTAATATCTCGTCAAAACTATTTTAAGAATTTATACTATAACCGCCTATATTGCATCATGAAGATTATTTAGAACCTCATTTGTTTAACCATGATCTGTCTAGTTCACTAAGCTCTTTGGTTACTGTACCTCAACCCCTCCAATTATCTGACAACCCAATTCCAAAGCCTAAAACCCCTCATTTCTTTCCTTCTCTTTCTTAATGAAGTCGGATAGCCATGTTGATTGGCTTCTACAAACTGCTACAATGTGACTTTCACCCAGTTGCTTTTTTTTGCAGTTTTCTTTTTGGCCAGGACCGGGTTTGAACCCACCACCCCTGGTATACGGGGCCGGCAGCCTACTTTGAGCCACAGGTGCTGCCCTCACCCAGTTGCTTTTAACTTCCAAGGTTAAAGTCAATTAATAATAACTGGAGTCATCCCCCTGCCATGCACGGCCCCTCCCCGGCAGTCTTCATTATGATTACTCTTTAACAACCTCAGTTCCTCATGCAGATTTCTTCTTTTGCCTGTCCTCTTGGTCCTGAACTGTGTTTTGAACTGTGGTTATTTGTGCTTGGCTTTGCTTCTTTAATGATGCTTACTGGGTGTAAAATGCAACATTAGCTACTCTTTGAGGCTAGGTCTTTAGTTACCTTTGATTCCCACAAAGATACAGCTGCAGCCACTGAATGGTATCCTGACCCCTCACCTGCCCGGAAGTTCAGACCTGATCAGGTGCTGCTGCTTCTTGGCTTCCTCCAGATAGGGATGAATTTCAAGCATTATTCAACCTTATTCAGGACCCAACACTGTCCAATAATCTTTCTACCAATTCCTGAATTTTACCAAAGTTTCCTTCTGTGTCTTCACAATGCCTACAATTCTCTGGAAAACTGCCAAACCCTCCCACCCCTCATTTGCAGTAGACATCCTACTTCATCAATCCATCCAAAGTCATTCAACAGTTAACTTCTTAACCTCTCAGGGACCGGTACCACTTCCTCAAGAAGTGGAAAGTTTGGAAATGCCACTCATAGAATTCTAGCAAGTATGGCAGAAACAAGGTGGGGTCCAAACCTAAGCTATTTTTCTGCAGATCTCTTGATTAAATTGGTTTTGTTTGAAAACTAGATGGAAAAACTTAATAAAGGAAAAGGCATGGAAGATTAAAAGTGGGGGAAAGTGTTCTGATGTCTAACCAAGTTCATGGGAATCCTGAAGCAGATTTTAAATACTGATCAAAGGTGTGAAAGCCTCAGTCAGTAGAGAAAGCATCGGAGTAGAGAAGCAAAGTGAGCAGAACACATACCCCAGCACCACAGGCAGACAGAGCAGGGGTAGGGAGGCATTCCTCTCCTTCTACGGAGCTGGGATGTGGGTGACAGCAACGTCATGTGATGACGAGGGCAGAATGGATGGGACTGACTAAGCCAAGAATAGGGTACCAAGGCCTTTGCTGTCACAGCAGAGAGGAAGAAGGGTAATAAGACCAGACTATTAACAGACTGTGCTCTGCTTTTAAAATAAATCTAGAATTCCATTGTCGCAGATTGACATGATTAGCTCTGGTCTTATTTTAAATCAGAATTACATGCTTGGAGCAAATGTGTTTCCTGTACAGTGAGCACATTTGGCAGCAGGGAGACATAACAATAATACCACTGTTATATATATCTGCATAATATTTCAGCATAATGCTTTTTAGCAAAATACTTAATTGTATAAAATAAATGGTACCATATATATATATATACATATATATATATGGAAGACTATGAAATATATAGAATAATATAATAATCAATACTATAACAGCACTTATTTCCAAGTCTTCACCAAATCGCCTGCTCTCTTCCAGCCATGCCTGGCCAGATTCTAATTTGTTTACATTCCTCCTTGCCCATAATTGAGAAATTAGATTGTAGCATAAGAGTTCTTTGCCTTTTGGTGAGAGCACTTTTCCTGTACCCCATGGAGGTCTTGCTTTGTGGCCGCCCTTTGCACTGCTGAGGAAAGAAACCAGCCCTGCCATCACGAGCAGCAGGGGATAGCTGCTCTTACTTTTCCAGCCCATTGTCATCAAGAGCACCAGGGACCATGGACATGTTCTGCCAATCCATCTCATTGCCTCCCATGGCTTTCTCACTAGGATCAGCACTCCTAAGGCCGTTTCCTGAATGTGATCAGGTAAACATCAGTTCAAATTTTCAAGTCTCAGAAATTATACAGAGGCCAGGTAAATAGAGAGGATGGACCTCCTCATTCGGCTGCCCCAGAGCCATATCTTAGAAAGACAGGCTGGATTGTGAGCGGCTTACATTTATAAGTAGACAATCATCAAAGAAAATTTTGTTGAGATTTGATGACAAGGAAGGCCAGAGAATACCCTACCAGAAGTACCTTTAGGCTAAAACCTGAAGGAATGAAGATGGAGAAGGTGATGGGAGACAACAAGGGGCTTTTAAAAGAGGAGGAGAAAGAAGAAGAAAATGGCATTTTTTATTTGAAAATACAACACCACCTATATGTAAACCATCTTTACAAACCAAACGGCCCCTGCTGACTTAGATGCTGGATGAGGACTCATTTCCCAGCTTACTTCATTTCCCTAGTTAGCATGGTGGTCCGTGGAGTTCTGAGTCGTCAGCTCACAGAGCATGTGAGCCCGCCCAGATGTCATCTAAACTTTCGGCCATGGTGCTTAGTCAAACCCTAGGTTTTTGAGAAAGCAAGTGTCTGACAAATGTTTGAAGGTTATGGAGTCATTGATCCTCGAGGTATGAAATACTAACACAATTCTGACTTTTTAAATGGTTCTACATTCCTATTTCTGAGACTATAAGACATAATCTCAATTTTGCAAAATGTTTCCAGTACATGTATATTCATATACATACAAAGATATATATGATATATCTTTTGAAATACGATTGCTTGATATCTTAAGTTTTCAGACACTAAGCATGGGTTAGATTTGAATAATAAAACTGTTCTTTCATTTCAGTAAATTCTGTGGTTTAACACCTGAAAGGCACATGGTGGCTAGTTAAGGCCATACAATACAATTGAAGAATGCTCATCTCATATGTATACAGCATCCGTGTCACTAAAAGAGTTAATACGACTTCCAAACATACCAAGCCAGAGACCATGGAAAAGCAATGAAAAAAAAAAAATGGTTCGATATGATATTGATTTGTGGAATTCTTGAGTTCAGAACCAGAGTTCCCCACTTAATTTATAGATCCAATCTAGGCATTCCTGGAATACACAGTTCAGGGCAGAGCTCACTAGAAATCAAGCAACGTGAGCTTTGACCAAATTACCTGGAAGATGCTTAGATGCAGGTCCACAGACAGTGGTACCAGTGTGCTTCCCTGTACCCTTAGACCTTCCTATAACCTCAGTCTGGCTGTGAAAGGCCCCAACATACTCCAACTGCCAGGTAGAGAACAGATGGCATTTAATAAAAGCAAGTGAAAGTTAACATTTCGAATCAATTTTCTTCCCTAGTATAGCAGTAGAGAGTGATTTAAAGCAAATGTTTTCATTGTGCACTTCCTCTGACCGATCCCATTCTAGCATTAAAACGGTGCCTCCTACCACTTTGTCACTCCCACCTGCCACTGGTAATGCTGTAGTTGTGTGGGCATAACCTGTGTGCATTTAGGTCCAAATTTAAAATACTCTGGAAGTTAGTGTTCCTTCCCAATGTACTTTTCTATATACAAACAGGAAGAAGTTAAATCAAGGCAAAATCTGTAACTCTGAGGACTTTTGTCTGAAGTCTTTTTCTTACCATTTTTAATCTTCTTCATAAAACTGTTTTGTCAAATAACAGCAGTCAAATTTTTACATAAAAATAGCAGAGAACTGTAAATAAAGAACAGAAAAAACAGCTCCTTGCTCCAAATTAATGCATTTCATATTACATTCCATCAGTGTAGTTACAGCTTAGAAACATAAAGCAAGTGTCCAAAGTAGCATGTAAACAATTAACATTATCTAAAAATGAAACACACTTTATTAGCTACTAGGGCTTTCTATTTCTTCTGGCTAACAAAGTGAAATTCAAATATTACATTTGAAGCTAAATCATAAATCCATCAAAGAGCTTAGTGTCCCCAAATCCCAACTTCAAAACATATGGAAAATTGCCTAAAGGTGGAGAAAGTTGTTGCTTTTATCACACTGTGCATCTAAATTCCCAAGATGATTGATTTAACGAGGTTTGCACATTAGCAGCCTTTTCCATTGTTACAATAAGAGGAAATCACAAGAAAGATTAATGCCCTCCACATGGTGCCACTGTATTAAAATGTCTTTGAAATGTCTTCTCTCCAGGAGTACTTCCTACCCATGCCAGTACTTAGGAAGGCTGGTCTCGGTGTAAAGAATTTCTCAGTTATGGCCCATGAGGCTGTCCTGCTGGAATAAATCCCCGAGATACGCTTCCTTTCCAAGAGCTGTGTAGACTAGTCCCCAAACAAAATCTGATGTCACGGCTTGGTGCCAGGAGAGCACACGTCCTGAGATGCTCACAAGGCAGGCCACCCACAGGCCAGCCAGGGTGTCTAGGATCCTGCCGCAACACCGCAGTGTCACCACCTGGGAAGCAGAGCCAGGCGCCCTTCTTTACCTTAGAAAGCTTCTCATGCTCAGATCCTCCCCAGCGAGTCCCTGCCTGTGACAGACTTTTCCTACCCTCACCTCGCCTCATCTTCACATGCACAGGAGAAAAAAAGATTTCAGTCCACGCTTACAGTCTCTGGGATGGTGACAGAGACCTAACCCTGTCTCTTCTCACACCGCTGAGTACATGAAAGAGGGGACTTCAGAGAATAGTTGTCTTAAAAAATGATGATGCCCCATGTACTCACATGTAACAAATAGCATTACCTGTGCTCCAGTCATGAATACATGCCCCGTATTGTGCTAAGTGCTGAGATACACACAAGGAGCAATCTCCAAACCAAACATATAATTATTTCCTTACCATTAAGTAAAATAATAAAGTCCAAGAAGGTAACGCATACAACATCAAAACAAATTATAAGAAGAAAGCTCATAGGAAACGCAACAGAACTGTGCTTGACAGATATCAAAATATTCCTAATGAGGTGACTGTCGGTGCACATCAAAACCATCACGGAAACAGCAAGGTTTCCATTTAGCACTTCAATATTATTCCCTGGATGAAGCAATTCTGCTCCTTTGTCTTTGTTCATGCTCCCCGGGTCAGGAATGTCTTGTCTCTTCTGCCTTCATTCAACTAATACTGTCCTTGAGGACTCAACTGAAATCTCACTTCCTCACAGCAACTCCAGACCTCACCAATCTCCCACACCCATAAATTTCTGCAGTTTTTCTAATCACCACCTCATATTTCAGCATACATTGGCCTATCCTGCTTGTTTTCCCTTAAATAATTTTGCAAACCTAGTTGGCTTGCAAGCTTCATGAGAGTAGGAACCCTTCTAGATGTCTACTTCTCACAGCACTAATTATAGGAGTGAGAGCATTACTGTTCACCCTTAATACACTTGCAACAAAGTGATTTGTTCTGATGGCCTGTTACCAAAAGTCTTCATGAGGTTACAAAAAAGTTGTGAAATGCAGAATGGAAACATGCGTTTATTTATAACTTTAAAGTAAACAAATGAAAACAGCCAAAAGGATATGGAAAACATAGGCGGTGAGGACTAGGTCACGAGCTTGTAACCATAAAGATTAGAATCAGGAAAAAAATTAGTAAGCTAACAAAATAGGAACAAACATTAACGTATTAACTTGTGGCCGCTTTACCTCACTCCAAAAATTATAGAATTGTTTTCTGAGCTTCTCTCTCCCACACGCTGATAAAATTAAGGCTTAAGTAGATTACAGGATGTGGGACAGGTAGGAAGAAGCAAAGAACTGTACAGAGGAGGCATTAAGGAGCCAGTCAGGACCTGCCCGGCGTCATGGTGGGCACCCTCGGTCCCAGCTACCTGGGAGCCTGAAGTAAGGGGATCACTTGAGCCCAGGAACTTGAGGTTGCTGTGAGCTATGAGGCCACGGCACTCTACCCAGGGCACAGAATGAGACTCTGTCTAAAATAAATAAATAAAATAAAATAAAAAGCTAGTCAGGGAGAGAATTTAAAAAGGATAAAGAGAAAAAGCATTCAGGTAGTTTCTGTAGGAGTGAAAACAAAGATCTGGGTTCCAGTTCTACTCAGCAGAAAGATTGGGGAGAGTTATTTATACTCTTTAAATCACAGATTCCATATCTATAAATTAGAAGAATAAAACACACCACACTGGATTGTTGGAAGCATTACATGAGTTTCTGAGGCCACAGTTAACACTCAGAAAATGGAGTAAATATAACTATGTTATTATCAATTACAGGCTTTGAAATGTTGGTAAAAATTGAGGGGAGGAAATGTACTTCAGTTCCTACTTGAAAATGTGTTCCCCTCAGAAGTTACTATAGCCATGGGCAAGTTTTAAGAACTGGACATTATCAGCAGAGATAACCACACCACAGACATTACCAGTGCCGGCAGTGCAGAGAAGCCAGGCGGGCCTGGGAGACACTGAACTTTCCACATTTCTTTTCTCTCAAGTTAGCACATCACCCTCCCCCCTTTTTTGGCTATTTCTTCAAACATTCCTAGTGTCTTCCTACCTAATTCCTGTCTTCACCCTTTCCTTGTAATATCATTTTTGCTTTTTACCTATCCTGTTGCCTATTCCCGTAGAACACAGAAGGCAAAGATGCAAACAAGAAACAAAGTATAGATTCTTTTTCATGTGTAATAAGTGAAACCATATGAGATGGCCATTTTGTAGGGAAAACTTATATATACATAATATACGATGTGTATAATATGTGTTTATAACAGTATGGCCATCGACAAATACTACATTCTAATGTTCTTATATTTTTTTCAATAACCTCACTTGGCTGATACTAAAAAGCATATTCAACGTGTGTGGAAATTTCAAAATCAAGCCATAAAACATGAAAGAAGCACGTGTGAATATGTAATTAATATGTTCATCTGTGGATGAACGCAATAGAAGCCAACTCTGGCTAACTTAAGCATAAAAAGTAATTTATTGAACACTATAGGATAGTCCATAGGATTTTTTAAAAATCTGAAAGATCAGGTCTTGGAAAATATAGAAGTAGAGTAATCACGGCTCTCAAAGGCAAAAATTCACATGCGGATTCTGTGGGAAGCTCCCAAAGAATGAAAAGGCTTTACTTTTTTATTCCTGTGTACACAATTCAAAGTTTAAGTAGAATCTGACTGGCCGAGTTTATGGCAAGGACAAGTTTCTACTTAGGCTCTGAACCAGCGGGAACGATGTTCCTTGGAATTGTACTGTGTGGAAGCCGCGTGAGGGCTTGTTGACCACACGTTCCAACAGGGCTGACGGCGTCAGGGCAGTGAGACGTCCTTCCTTCTTCCCCCCAAAACGTCAGGTTCACCCCAAAGCTGAAGCAGAAATAAGAGAGGTCCTCCAGAGTAGGTCTGCCCAGTGCTGTCAGGAAAACACACTCCTCTAAGTTGGAGCCAAAAAAGAGGAATGAAAACACTTACGTTTATAATATTTATACTTTGTTTCTGTTTTTGAACTCTGTGAAAGAACATTTTCATGGATGTTCGTGAGATAATTCTCACAACTCTTCCCCGGCTAAAGTACCAGAAGAGCACGAGTCTCCGAAGCCCCGGCGGCTCCGCGGGTGAGGAGGGCGCTGGCCGCTGCCCGGCGGGCGCGATGGGCCGTCCCGGCGGGAGGGTCAGGGCCGTCACCAGCTCCCACTGGCCTGCCGCTCCCACGTGCGGGAACCACACGCAGAAGTCCTGAAGCGGCCGCAAGAAAAGCACCTTCTGCGCCGACGGTGCTGGTTCAGGGGAAATGCCCGGCGTGGGGCTCCCGCGACTCCAGGTCCGCCTCCGAGTCCCACCTGCCGCAGGGTCGAGACGCGGCGCCCGTGCGGGTCCTGGGGCGCATGTCAGGAGGTTAGGCTGGCACGGCCGGCTGCGGCTCAGGTCACAATCGGCTCCGCTGCTGAACGGTTTTACCACCCTGCACAAGTCATTTATTCTCTGTGCGTCTCAATTTGCTTTCTTTTTTTTTCCCCCTTGCAAAACAAATGTTTATTTCTCCCTCATGGAACCCAGTGCAAACCCCCAGGGGCTCCACTCCACACAGTGATTCAGATATTCAGGATCCTTTTATTTTAAGTTTATTTTATCCTCCAAAGTCCTCAGTATTTTCCCAGTTCAGCTGATAAAACAGATGAAGAGAATGAAAAGTCACATATGGGTGAGTTTTATGGGCCAGGCCTGAAAAGGGTGCATTTCACATCTACCCATAATATCGCTATGGCCCCAAGTCAGACAAACAGCAAAAGCTCGCTGAGAGCATAGTAAGAGGTGTGGCGTCGGTGTGCGCCCGGGAGAAAAAGGATGGCTCGCTGAGTAGGGCGCTGGCCCCATATGCCAGAGGTGGCGGGTTCAAACCCGCCCTGGCAAAAAAAAAGAAAAAGAAAGAAAAGAAAAACAATTTGATAATAAATTAGCCACTTTCTGTCATAGAATCCAATTTAAAATTTATATTTTTTATAAGATAAAAACATAGACTAGAATAAGAAGACCTTTCTCACTTTCAGAGCAAAACCATATAACTTGCTGTGATGGGTGTATTTGAATAAATAGAGTGGAATTTTCTCATTCTCTTAGAATGATGTTGAAAAACCTTACACCTAAATTAAAAACTTCTAAGGCCATTACACACTTAAAACAGCACTAGAGTAAGGATTCATTCCTAAAGAATTATTATACAAATAATATAATATTTGGATAACATAGGATAAGCTAAATACTGTGATCATTTTACATGAAGTTCAAAACTGAAATATTTCTGATTTCATATGAAAAACTAGTGTTTCAATTTTATTTCCAAAACTTACACAAAAGTAAAAGTCATATATCATTTATTCCATATATGTTATAATGCTTTTTTACAATATAAAACCTTACTCTACTCAACATTTGTCTAATATGACTACATTAAATTATTTAATTATTGCTAAATTATTATTTACAATATCAAAAAGTATAACTGTGCTATAAAAATGTCCTTCACAATGAATAATCTAGGTAGGTTATATTGTCAGAACCAATATAATGTCAATATTTTATACATACCTTGCTTTAATGTTGTATTAATAGCAAATTGGAATCTATGCCTCAATTTCATGTTTTGAATATTAACTGTAGAAACTTCATGGATTTATTTTCATGAGTTTCCTACATCTTAAGTAACCATGATTAAATTCTAAAGGGTAAAAAATGCTTATTGAAAATTAGTATTCCATTAGGTCAATATAAGGAAGTAAAAATGCATGGAATTAAATCAATCAAAAACTCTTGAAGCTTATGGGAAAAAATAAGAACAATACTTTAGTTTTAGCCTCAAACTTAGAATCATACTTTTCTGTTGGAGAATATTTTGGCTTTAATATAAATATTTTTGTTAGTAGGCAAGGGAGCCACATATTTGGTATTAAGTAAACTCATCTGTTTTAATGAAATGTTGGAACATTTAACATTTTTCTTCTAGTCTGATACAACTGCATAAATAAGTATCTTGACTATATCTGTAAGACTTGTCAGAAAAATAATTCTAGTAATCACATAGCCTGGCTTAAATGAGTATTATCTAAAATTAGGGTCTTTTGCGTCAAGGTACGTAACAGTATTAATAAGCATATGCTTATCATAATTTGGATATCACATAATGATATAATTATTTGCTTTTCAACTAATAAAATACTACTTTATTTGCAAGTAGTTAATGCAAATAATTCCGAAAAATAATTCTCAATTTTCATCTTCAAATAAATATTTTAGTAAAAATTAAAATTTAAGAAAGATGCTAAGAATCTGATGCTTAAGTAGAATAAACACAGTTAAGCTTATAGTAAATGTCAGATCCTAATGGGATGACCAAAGTGAACTGGGTATTTCCACACATACAGACTGTTAATTAGGGTAGCATTGAAAAGTACAAGGGTAAAGATACCATCTTTTACTAACGGTGTATTTGTGGCCAATTTGCAAAAGTTTTTTCAATGTAAAAATTCTTCATCTCTAAAATGAACATAGATTTTAAAAAACCTATCTAATAGAGTTTTTGTAAGAAGTATATGAAAGTGTGCAATACGCTTGGTTCAGGCTTAGACAGTACAAACACCCTGTACTGGTAGCTATGATGATAAATCCAAAGAAGACTTCTCTGTGGCTTTTCTGTATCTTAAAATACAGAATTATGCATGAATTTTACTGCTGTCCTGGCATCAAATTAGTTAGAACATGTCAAAATTATATAATATCTCTATCATATATGAAAAGAATTTTTGGTTCAGGAGCTCTAGATTTAAGATTTTATTGTGGAATCAGTTAAATATTGTATTATTACTAAACATATCATGCATATGCTTCCATTCTTCAGCATACACAAGTCAAAACGTGTAATTGTGTATCTATGTATTTACACAAATACTATATATTATTCCTTCAAATATTGTTGCCTATAGAGTTAAGTACATGGTATAGTTATATGAAGGTATACATAGATGTATATATGCTATGTATCAAGACTATAGAAAACTGTGGGTGCTGCTGTGGCACTCCTGCGCGAATAAAACAGCAGGGGATAGAAGTACAAATACTTGTAAGAGGTGGACTTCCCATAGGTGCAAGGAAGCCAGGAGTAATCTCTGCCTTTTAATGGCCTTTTATTGAAGGATTATACAACAGGTATGAGGGGTCCATGTACTAGGATCACGTGCTTAATGATCCCTATGTGCTCTTTCCCCACAGGCTGGACTCCCACCCTGTTACACCACACATATTCAAGGTCCAGCACCTGCTTGCTAATGAGCAACCTATCTAATCTCATAAACGTACTAAGTTGCTTGAGGGCTTGTCTCCGGGCTGCAAAACATCTCCTTGCCAGCTCCGAGATTGTCCAGCTCCTCCCTCGAGAACCGGTGACCACTCTTACAAGCCTGGTGCTCAGTCTCCTACAGAAAACTATTAAAAATAATGAATTTGTTAGAACTTTTATATGCAGTATAGTAATGATATTCATTTTCTTGACAGTAATTCACCACTGCTGAAATATTGTCCCAATCTTTGATTCTTTTGCACATTTGGAGAACCTTAAACCTAACAAATCTACGTTCTTTCAGATTTTTTTTTTTAATTGTTTGGGATACATTGAGGGTACAAAGAATTAGGTTACTCTGATTGTGGTTGTTCAATAAAGTCCCTCTCGAAATTGTGTCCCACCTCCAAGAAGTGTGCCATACACCGTGACCTCCATGCCCCTCCTTTCTCCTTCCTCCACAGTCTATCATTCCCCTACCACACCCCTTATATTAGATCATCTACTGCCTTCATATTGGAATTGAGTACATTGGATTCTTACTTCTCCATTCTTGTGATGCTTTACTAATTTAAGAATGTGTTCCACCTCTATCCAGGTTAATACAAAAGTTGTAAAGTCTCCATCTTTTTTAATGGCTGAATATACATATACCATGGTATACATATACCACAGCTTGTTAATCTATTCCTGGTTGGTGGGCATTTAAGTTGTTTCCACATTTTGGTGATTGTAAATTGAGCTGCAATAAACAGTCTAGTGCAAATGTCCTTATTATAAAATGATTTCTTTTCTTCTGGGTAGATTCATAGTAATGGGATTGCAAGATCAAATGGGAGGTCTAATTTGAATTCTTTGAGGATTCTCCATACTTCCTTCCAAAAGGAATTAGTGTGCAGTCCCATGAGCTGTGTAAAAGTGTTCCCTTTTCTCCACGTCTATGCCAGCATCTGCAGCTTTGAGGTTTTGTGATGTGGGCTCTTCTCACTGAGATTAGGTGATATCTCAGAGTGGTTTTGATTTGCATTTCTCTGATGATCAGGGACAATGAGCATTTTTCAAATGTTTTAGCCATTTGTCTGTCTTTATCACAGAAGTTTCTGTTCATATCTCTTGCCCAAGGGCAGATGGGATTGTTTACTCTTTTTCTGTTGATTAATTTGAGTTCTCTGTAGATTCTAGTTATCAACTCTTTGTAAGATTGATACCCTGAAAATATCTTTTCCCATTCTGAAGGTTATTTTTTTGCTTTATTTGTTGTGTTCTTAGCTGTGCAGAAGCTTTTCAGCTTAATTAAGTCCCATTTGTTAATTTTTGTTGTTGATGTGATGGCCCCTGAAGTCTTTGTCATAAAATCTTTGCCCAGTCAAACATCATCAAGAGTTTTCCCCACACTTTCTTTTAAGATTTTTATTGTTTCCTGTCTTCAATTTAAGTCTCTTATCCATCTTGAGTCCATTTTTGTAAGGGGTGAAAGGTCTGGGTTGAGTTTCCATTTTTACATGTGGTTATCTACTTCTCCCAGCACCACTTGTTGAATAGGGATTCCTTTCTACACTGTGTGGTTTCATTGGTTTATCAAAGATCACATGGCAAGTAGAGACTGATTTCATGTCTTCGTTTTCTATTCTGTTCCACATGTCTATGTCTCTATTTTTGTGCCCATACCATGCTGTTTTGATTACTATAAATTTATAATATAGTCTGAAGTCTGGTAGGGTGATGTCTTCAACTTTGTTTTTATTACTAAGAGTAGCCTTAGCTATCCAGGATTTTTTCTGTTTCCATACAAAATGAGGTACTATTTTTTCCAGTTCTTCAAAATATCATGTTGGTATTTTAATGAGCAGGGCATTGAATCTGTAGATTGCTTTGGTTAGAATAGGTATTTTCACAATGTTGATACTTCCCAGCCAAGAGCATGGTATATTCATCCATTTGTTAGTGTCTCCTGCAATTTTTTTTCTTAGGGTTTCATAATTATCTTTGAAAAGATCTTTCACCTCTTTTTTTAGGTATAGTCCTAAGTATTTCATTTTCTTTGAAGCTACTGTGATGAGAATTGTGTCCTTGATTTGTGTCCTTGGCTGTTATTGGCTACTGATTTGTGGACATTGATTTTATACCCTGAGACATTACTGTATATCCTGATGACTTCCAAGAGTTTTGTGGTTGACTCTTTTGTGGTTTTCTAAGCATAAGATCATATGATCAGTAAAGAGGGAGAATTTGACCTCCTCTGCCCCCAGTTGCTTTAAATCCACTTATATCTGAAAATAAGATTGCAACCTCTCTTTTCTTCTGATTTCCATTTAATCCTGAGTTTTACTTTGTCCTTCAAGGGTAGGTATATTTCCTGCAGACAGTAAATGGATGGCTTGTGCTTTTATATCCAATCAGCCAACCTAAGCTCTTCAGTGGGAAAGAGCTTTATATCCTTCTCTTGCCTCATTGCATTGGCTAGAACTTACAGAACTATGTTGAATAATAGTGGTGATAGTGAACATCTTTGTCTGGTTCCAGTTCTAAGTGGAACAGCTTTCAGTTTTACACCATTCAGTATGATGTTAGCTGTAGCTTTGTCATAGATTGCTTCAATCAGCTTAAGAAATGTGCCACCTATGCCTGTTTTCTTAAGTGTTCTTGTTAGAAAAGGATGCTGAATTTTGTCAAATGCTTTTTTCTGCATCTATTAGAAGGATCACAGGGTCTTTGTTTTTGCTTCTATTGATATGGTATATCACATGTATGGATTTGCATGTGTTAAACCAAACTTGCATCCCTGGAATGAAGCCTACTTGATCATGATGTATAATTTTTTTAATCAATAGCTGCAATCTATTAACTAAGATTTTCATGAGTATTTTTGCAATGATACTCATTAGTGAAATTGGTCTGTAGTTCACCTTGTTAGTTAGGTCCTTTCTGAGTTTTGGAATCAAGGTGATGCTTGTTTCATCAAATGTGTTGAGGAAGGTTCCTTCCTTTTCAACGTTTTGGAATACATTCTGCAATATAGATACAAACTCATCTTTGAAGGTGTGATAGAATTCTAATGTGAAGCCATCTAGTCCTGGGCATTGTTGTTGTTGTTGTTGTTGTTGGAAGCTTTTTTTTTTTTTTTACTGCTTCTGCAATCTCAGTGTTTGATATTGGTCTGTTCAAAAGATCTATTTCTTCTGGCTAAGTCTGGGAAGATAGTGTGATTCCAGGTATTGGTCCATTTCCTCCACATTATCAAATTTCTGAGCATTAAGTTTTTGGTAGTAGTGAGAAACGATTTCTTGGCTCTCTGGCATCAGTTGTTATTTCTCCCTTTTCATTTCAGATTGATGTTATTAAAGATTTTACTTTTCTATTTCTGGTTAATCTGGCCAATGGTTTATCAATTGTATTATCTTTTCAAAGAACCAACTTTTTGTTTCATTAATTTTCTTAATGATTCTTTTGTTTTCAGTTTCATTTATTTCTTATTTAATTTTGATCATTTCTTTTCTTCTGCTAGGTTTGGGATTTGATTCCTCTTCCTCTTCCATTTCTTTAAGATGATTCATTAGGTTATTTATGTGCTCTCTTTCTGTTTTTCAGATGTAAGCACCTAATGTGATAGATTTCCCTCTTTGGACAGCTTTTGCAGTGTCCCACAGGTTTTGGTAGCTTATGTCTTCATTGTTGTTATACTCAAGGAAGTTAATGATTTCTTTATTTATCTCTTCCTTGACCCAACTGTCATTCAGCATAAGGTTGTTTAATCTCCATGCCTTTATGTGAGGACAACAATTTTTGCTGGAATTTAGTTCCACCTTTATTGCCTTCTGGTCTGAGAAGATACAAGGTAAAACTTTAATTATTTTGGTTTTATTAAGGTCTAATTTGTGTCCTAGGATATGATCTATTTTGGAGAATGTTCCATGGGCTGATGAGAAGAATGTACAGTCTTTAGTTTTGGGATGGAGTGCTCTATATATGTCTATCAAGCACAGTTGTTCTGGGGTCACATTTAAGTCCCTTGTATCTTTGTTTAGCTTCTGTTTAAAGGCTTTGTCCAGCTATGTAAGAGGAGTGTAAAATTCCCCCTGCTATTATGGTGTTATTGGATATCATATTGCTCAAACTAATTAAGCTCTGTTTCAAGAAACCAGGAGCATTTAAATTGGGTGCATAAATATTTAAAATTGAAATGTCTTCTTGTTGTATTGTTCCCTTGACCAATATGAAGTGTCCATCTTTGTCTTTTTTGCTTTAGTTGCTTTAATCCACTTATATCTGAAAATAAGATTGCAGCCCCTCTTTTCTTCTGATTTCCATTTAATCCTGAGTTTTACTTTGTCCTTCAAGGTTAGGTGTATTTCCTGCAGACAGTAAATGGATGGCTTGTGCTTTTATATCCAATCAGCCAGCCTAAGCTCTTTAGTGGGAAATTCAAGCCATTAACATTTATTGAGATAATTGATAACTGTGGTGGAGTTCTATTCATTTTATTTTGTGAGTCCATTGCTTAGTTTTATCTTTTGCATCATTGTGCAAAAGCTAGGTTTTGTGTTTTATTTTTTAAGTTTTTATTTTGTTTGGTCCATTGTGATGGTCAGTATATAGAATAGGTTTGAGTATTTCTTGTAGAGCTGGTCTTGTTGTGGCAAACTTCTTCAATGTTTCCATATCAGTAAATTATTTGATTTCTCCATCAATTTTAAAGCTTAGCTTGGCAGGATATAGAATTCTGGGCTGAAAATTGTTCTGTTTAAGTAGATTAAAGGTAGATAACCATTGTCTTCTGGCTTGAAAAGTTTCATTTGAGAAGTCTACGACCACCCTAATGGATTTGCCCTTATAGGTCAATTGGCACTTATCCTTGGCAGCTTTCAGAATCTTCTCTTTTGTCATGACTTTGGACAAGTTCATGATGGTGTATCTTGGAGAAGTTCTATTTGAGTTGAGATGACCTGGGGTCTGATATCCCTCTGAAAGGAGTCTGTCAGAATCTTTGGTGATGTTTGGGAAATTTTCATTTATGATCCTCCAGTAGGGCTTCCATCCCTCTGGGGCCTTCTTCTTCCCCTTCTGTGATACCTATAACATGTATGTTTGAACACTTCATGAAGTCCCTTAATTCTGACTGTGAACATTCTACTTTCTCTTTTTTTCTGTCTCTTTAACTGCCTGAGTTAGCTCAAGAGCTTTATCCTCTACCTTTGAGAGTCTTTCTTCTTCATGGTCTAATCTGTTATTGATACTTTCCGCTGCATCTTTGAATTCTCTGACTGCTTCAATTTCTTAAGCTCAGCTATATCCTTTCTATGTTCTTCATATCATTTATCTCTTATTTGGTTCTGTTTTGGATTTCCCTTTGGTTATTTTCCACTTTGTCAGCAGTGGAAAATTGTTTTTCCACTTCATTGTTTTTTCCTTCATTGTTTTTATCATCCATATTTTAAATTCCCCTTCTGTCATTTCTAACATTTCTTTATATGTCGAATCCTATGTAGTAGCTACCTCATGAGCCCTTGGGGGGTTGCTCTGTTCTGGTTTTATGTTGCCCAGATTTTTCTGCTGTTTCTTCCTCATGAGTGTTTTATTTGTGTCTTTTTCCTTGCCCTACTTTTTCCTTGTACTTCCTCTTGCTCTTTAAGTTACTGTGCCTCTGACCTAATGTGTTGACGTGTCCTTTTGGTAAAGGACTAAAAGGATAAGAAGAGTGAAGAGCAAGAAGAAATAAAAGATAAAAAAGAGAGATAGACAGAAAGGAAAGGTGGTGAGTGAAAGGGAAGATTGACAAAAAGAAGAGAGGAACAAAAAGATAGAGACATGAGTAATAGTGGTATACGGTAGGGTACACCTACAGGGCAGGGCTTCTCTGTCTGCAAACTCTTACTGCTGCTATAGCTGCTGTGGCAGCCACCACAGCCAGCCAGTCTCTGACCAGTTTGCAAACACTAGCCACTTCTCCATTGCTTTTGTCCTCCTCTTGGGGTCCTGAAGTCTCTTGCTGCCTCCTGTGCTCCCAGAATGTTTCTGAGTACAGCCCACAAGCCACAGATGCCTGACATCTTCTCTTCTCAATCACACTGCACCCAATTACAAAGAAGCTGTCTCTAATCTGCCATCTTGCTCCAGAAACCTCAATTTTCTTATCTGAAAAAGATAGGGAGAATATTTCTATCTCACAGGGTTGTATATGATTACATAAGTTAATATATGTGGACTACTCAGAATATGGCTTGGGACTTCATATGAAATACTCAATAAAAATTAGCTAGATATTATTCTCCCAGCTCATCTAGAATACATTTGTTATTAATTCTGTAATTATAATCACTTCTCACCCTTTGGGCTTGTATATACATATATGTATATCTGTTTCTTTAGACTGAAATCTTAGCTTTCATCCAAACTATATATTTTTTCCTCATCTCTCATAAAACCAACATAGGAAACTCCTCTTGGTTAGACTCAGTTTTCCTCTTGCCCACAGATAGTCAATATCAATCATAGTCAATAGTCAATCTTTCAGTCTGATCTTTTGTGACTTTAAGTATGTGAGCAAACCAGGTGAAAAACCTGACCATAGGTATTCATGACATAACTCTCATTTTGGTTGAAAAAAAGATCAAAGAAATTAGGAGGTTATCAAGTTGGCAGTGAAAATACCAGCCCTTTGAGGCTAGAATATGACTAAGTTTAGACAAAATCCTGCATTCTGGAAGTTTGACTCATTTGTGCTAAAAACTATCTTTCTAGTATTCTTCTATGCTCAAACCCCACAAAGAAATTTCAAATATTGCTAAGTAGCCAGAACCCCATGTATGCAGGACTCAGATTGCTCCCAAGGAAGAAGTCAGGCCAAGAGATTACAAGGCAAGGGAGGCCACTGAAGCAGAAGGAAGTAAGACATCAAAGCAGCTGTAACATTAGACTTGCAATGGGTCTGGCTGAGATGTAATAATAAAGATTCCAAGAACCTAGAGAGTACTCAGAGTGTAGGTAAAAGGCAGGATTTATTTTACTGAATTCAGTTAACTTGGTAATGATCAAAATCCACAGAGACAATCACATTCAGGTGGGTAATAATGTTGTACTGTGCATTTTGGTTCTTACCCACAGGCAATTTCCCTGCGTCTTTGTACCTAAGAACACCCTAGTTCATTCAAGTATCAGTCAGCCATATTCTCCCCAAGAGATGGCTTCTACTCAACCCTAAGAAGTTAGGCTTGTTTGGTCTAAGCCAATCATAGTAACTCCATTGCAAATGGTTATTTTAAGAATGGCCATATGACACAAAACTCACTAATAATAAGTAACAGGAGACATCTGGGATAGAAAGATGGGCAAATTTTGTCATTTTTTTTTAAGGACAGAAGAAAATGATAAGGGAAAGGAAGAATGAAGAATTTATTCTCTTTCCTGTAGTTCAAGAAACCAAGTACTTTATGAGGAAGAGTTTTTATTCAAAAATTCCAACTAACAAATTCATCTCTTAAGAGAATAATGAAGCTAGACACCAACCATCAATATACACTAAACATTATGTGAAAGTTATAGCAGGTGGATCTTAATGGACAATGTCTAAATCTACAGATGATTCTTACTATCACTAAAAGTATAACAACAGGCATTACCTGTCCTGAAATCTAAGTTTGAGGATGTACATAGTATCACTTATGAAATATTCTTACAAAACAAAAGTGAATCTAAGTCTGTTCAAATCTCTATATTTAACTCTCTAGTTTGGAACAGGAGGAGAGATGATCAAGTTAAATGTAACACAAGGAGGCAATCAGCTAAATCCAGAATGTGAGATAGTCTACAGGATAAACCAGTTTCTCCAACAAAAAGAAGGAAATGTGATTGTTATAGATTGAAAAGTGTTTAACAGGGAAGCATAACAGCCAGTGCAGTATATGAACTTTATCTGGGTTATTTTTTTAACATTTAGATAGTTGGGCAAAATTGAGCTCAGATTGGTTTGTAAGTTTAAGGAATTATTATTATTTTTACATGTGATAACAGTATTGTGGTTAAGTTAAAAAAAAAAGTTTCAAGTTGCTAAAAATGCATGCTGAAATATTTATAGATAAAATATATGATGCTTGCCTTAAGATACTCATGCAAAAAAAAAAAAAGCGTGGAAAACAGATTGGCAAAATGTCAGTAATTGTTGAAGCTGCCTTGAAATTTTCCAAAAATTGAAAGATTCAGACACATGGGAAAAATCTGACATGAAGAATGATCTAGCCTCTTCCTATTTCCAACTTCAAACATTACTATGACCGTGAGGGGACAATTCTTCTTGCAGCAAAGCCAAGAAAAACAAAGAAATTCAGTCTTTGATGACATCATTAAGTTAGTGGATTAGCCAGCCTTGAAATCATTTCAGTCTGTGATTTTACTATGTCAAGTAACAAATGCTTTATTTATCTTATCTAATTTCAAAATGAGCTTCCTGTTACTTACAGCCACATTATCTGAGAAAATGTTATATAAAATTATTTTATTGCTATTTTTGCATTTATTTTTAATTAAATAAGTAATTACATGCTCACTGAAACAAGTTATTATATGCTTACTGAAACAAAAACAGTGAAGAAGAATAAAGGACATGGGTTATTATTTCCCCTCATGTCTCTATCTCCTATCAGAGGCCACCATCATTAACATATTTTGATTTAAATGTTATTGGAAGATCTGCTCCTATGTGTGCCTAGATGAAATTGTCTGTGAGGACTCCTTTGTGAGCCTGTGTGCCTATGCATCTGTGTCTATTCTCATGTAAACCCTAATCCTTTTGGGACAAGGAATTTGTCTTCTTTTCACTCACTTCTAATTATCTCCCCAAGTGGTGGCTACTGCAGCACTAAGATTTCACCACGCACTCAGTAAACACTTATTTGTAGGTGATATTAATGTTGATAAGAATAGCCAGGCTCACTAGAATCATTTCCAAAATGCACACAGACCGCACTCTCCAAGACTGCTAATGCAATACACTACCTCCCCACCCCCTGCAGAAAAAGAACAATAGATCACAACCAAAGATACCAGCAGGTGTGCACCATGCAAATGGCAAGGATGAAAACTGAAGTGACTGACATTCTGAAGACATTTTCCAGCAAGATAAATTGTCAAAGCTGAGAACATTTGAACAGCAGGGCACAGCAAAGAGGCAGTACATCTTCACATTTCAAGTCATTTGGCTGTGCACGGCAGAGTTACTTATAAAACTTAGTAAAGAGAAATCTACATTAACTGTTGAGCCATCCATAGGACTGCATTTGGTAGGGAGAGAGGGCATATGTGCCCATCTGTTCCGGATCTAGCTACCTTCCCAACCTTCCCTCTCTTGTCATTTTTAGAATGTAAACATTTTGAATGTAGGGAGGAACTGGGTTCTGTGGTATGTTCTGAACAGTTTCCAGCACTTTGAGCACTTAGAACATTTTTAAGGAATAACAACATTTTGCATTGGACTGGAGGGAATAGAACTTCCCCTTCATTTGCTAAAATGAGAATATCTTTTATTCACCAAAAGCTGTTCTTTGGCTGACCAATTTAGCAAAAGAATAAAGAACTCCTCCTCTCGGGCTTAGAAGAGACCTGTTCCTAAACAATGAAATGGTAATTCAAGGAGATATGTAGCAGCAGACAGCCAGTTTGTAAAAGTACTTTTCAGGAGTGGAAAGAGTTTCAAATGTAGAAACTCAACTGGACCCAGCCAGGTTCTGCTTCAGGAGACTGTCCTTAATGCAGACAGGAAGAAAAGTGTTCAGAATCAGAGTGGCATTTATAGAAGGGCACAGAAGAGTTTTTAATTCTAAGTGTTCTAAGTGCCTGTGTTTTAAAAAGGGGGGAAAGAGTTGGTGTCAATATTTTAGAACCTTTAAGAATAGTCACCTGTTTTTTAAAAGTTGTCAGCTTTAAAATCCTACTTCGAATTTATCCTAATATCAATACCTGATCTTACCCTAGATATCATCTTAAGTGTGAAACAAATATAAAAATAAAGTGAGTCCTTGTGCATTGTAATAATCAAAAACTGGAAATAAATACTCATCCATCAGGGGTCCAGTTGAGTCACAGTGTATCAATAGAGTGAAATATTATGTACCCTTCAAAAGAGTGAGAAGTTCTCTACATGACGATGAAAAAATCTGAGTGGTATATTGCTAAGTTTAAAATAAAACATACAGAAGAATATATATAACACAATAACAGTTTTATAATAAAGAAAAGGTAAATATTTACATTCAGAAAAAGTATGTGCGTGAAGAAAATCCATAAGGGCACTTTGTGAAACTTCGGGGTGACAGCTGCAAGGGCTGGGAATGGGGAAAATGCAAAATCAGACTCTGAGGGCAGATTTTCATGGTGTAGGATTTCATAGTTTCTCATTTCGAATCACGTGTTTGTTAAAAACATGTTTTTAATTATGTCTCTTTTAAGCCTTTATTAAAATTTAAGATCAATTAAACAGGCCCAGTTTTATCTTTTGGCTGATTCTTTTTTAAAGCCTTCTCCCAAGAATTGTAAAGGGAAGGCGACAATGCCTGCCTGATGGACTCACAAGAAAAAGAAACAGAAAGAAAAATAGAGCAGGTAAAAAGGAGGTAAATGTACAATACACTGTTTTCCCCTAGACAGCTGGTAACCTGAATATATAAATATTTGAAATGGTGAGTTGCTAATGTAAAATGAAGGATGTAACCTCAGGGGTAGACTCGAATTCACAAGGGAACAACTACAATTTAGAGGAATAAAAATACATCCAGTCAGACTAACGCTGAAACCCTGATTGTGTCCACAGAGACTGTAAACAAGAAGTCCAGGGGAGTGACAGACATTAGCAGATCTTCAACGGGGATGATAGTTTGTATGTTCCACTCTATTTACGTCAGTAACAGTTACATTTGCGGAATGTATAGATGCCTCACCCAAAGGCCCTATTACACAGAAAATAAAAGTGTGGCATAAAGGGCAGCTCTCCCCACTGCCCCTGGTTAAAATAAATTGCTGAGAATGCACCCAGGCCAGCAGCAAATGCCTAAAGGCCCCTATTCAGAGTTTTAGCCTAATCCCTAAAACCTATTGTTGTGTCTTTATTTTTTGTTATTTCTCAAATGTTTTGAAAATAAGCACCTAGAGTAGTAGTTGGGGAAATAAAAGCTGTATTAAGCTTTCTGTCAAGACAATCTGGGTCCTTGTCCCTCCATAGTAACACAAAACAAAGCAAAATATCAAGTATCATTGTTGCCTTTGTTTTATCCCTGTATTTAAAAAAATCAAACAAAATTAAAGAAAATGGCCACTGATTTTTAATGTGGGCTAAATGAGAAATAAGCCAATAGTAAGCTTAAAAATGCACTGAACATAAATAATAAGCAAGCTAGCATTATCATATTTGCTATTTAATTTATAGATGTCAATTATAAATTAAATCAATATAATGTAGGCATATTTTCTTATAGAAATAAATAATCCCACACTGTGACTCACATAAAAATCTTTCACTTAGAAATGAAGTCACATTTTTAAATCAGGGAAAACACACTTGGGAAGATTGGAGCGTTTCCAAATAAACCACAGAAGCATAAACATGGGTTAATATGTAAGTGTCATTTCAACTAAGTGTTTGTGAAGTATCAGATGCATGAAAAACTGCCGAAAAAAACAAGCAGGAAACATGTCTCAACAAATTATTATTATAGGATGATTTATTTCTATGCATGATTTTTAGTTTTGTTTGAAATCTTTCCTAAAATCCAAACTACAGTATATCACAGATGACATGATTCCATTTGTCCAAAATCATTAAGTTTTACACTCGCTACCAACTCTCAGCAGCTGCAACTTGAGAACATTATAAAAGACCCTTTTTAACAACTGGGTATGCCCTACCCCTGCAAAAAAAAAACAAAATTCAAATGCAAAAGTAAAATCGCCATCACTCATCTTAATACTTTCCCTATCTGCCACTAAATATCTGAGAGTAGGAGTAAAGTCTCTTGAACAGAAGGCTCCAGGAGGCTTTTAGTAACAGAAGGGATTTCTGCCACAGCCGTGACAGATGATCACTGGACCTGGATAACTGGGGGACACTCCTACTGAGGACGAGTTACCAGAACAGCTCCTCCTCCTTGAATAGCTCTAATTGTTAGTGGAAAGGTTTTCTTGTTTCAGCAGTTAGTCCGCTACCACATATTTCAGAGCACACACGCAAAACTCTGTTTCCCCAACATGACAGCCTTTCAAATATTTAAACACTGCGGCTATGTACCTAGCTCTTTTTGGTTCCAACCCAAACATCCCATATTTTCCAAGTATTTTCTTACAACATATTTTCCAGACTCTATACCTTCTCAGTTTTTCTTTGATAGTCTCCTTTATACATCAGAGCTAAGTATAGTACAAATGTTCTCTAACCACAGATAACAGCACACCTCACCTAACACAGCCTAAGACTGACATATCTTAACAGTCATGTCACTTTTTTTTTTCCACAGTGGATTTAGAATTAACCATAATGCTAAGGTCTTTCCAATATTATGTTTTCTGGCTTTTTATATTGTTTTAATGATCACAGGATTTGACATTAATATCTGAAAGTTTTTTGAGACAGGGTCTCACTATGTCACCCTGCGTAGAGTGCTGTGGCATCACAGCTCACAGCAACCTCAAACTCTTGGGCTTAAGCGATTCTTTTGCCTCAGCCTCCCAAGTAGCTGGGACTACAGGTGCCCACCACAATACTTGGCTAATTATCTGAAAGTTTTGACTGGTTTTAGTCCCTCTTTCCATTGACTATTGATCCTCTCCTGAGGATGGAGACACACTTACTCTACTTCAAAGTTTATGTTAATTATAATTTTTATAATTCTGGGCTCTGTTTCCAAGACAATGAAAAGAGATTTTGTAGGGTAACTAGAGTACCATGAAACTTCACTAGAGAAAGTCCTAAAAATTGACATTGGTGCATTAATCAACTAATTTTCTTTGAATATGTTGTACAGCCGTACAATTCCAGTTCACTGTGTTATCACCAATTTCACATTTTATCACATATTCAAAAAGCACATAAAGAGGGGTTGTCAAATAACCAAGCTACTCTATACCATGACATAATGCCTACCCCTCAGCAATCCATAAAGAAATGGAAATGGCATTAGTTACAAAGGACTTTTTGCTGGTGAATGCATGCTGCCACCCAGAGATTACATCCCACATTTCCATGTGCTATGTCCCAGTTCATTTCTTCACAGAAAAAAGGAAAGAATTAGTTTTCCACATATTGATCTTGAACTTGGAATTTAGAATTCAACTGTTATCAAATGTGAAATTTTATAAAAGCTTAGACATTAATGAAATTAATAAAAGTAGTTAAAGCAGAAAGATAAATCTAGTATGGTTACCCAGCCCCAGTGGAATCTGGATGCTCCTTCGACCAGTTTTATCCCTGTTGTGGCAAAATGTAAGCTATTCTGGAGAAGACAGCCTCCTTTTCAATATGTATCTTATTAATGTTTTCCAAAGTTACATGTGTGTTTGTTTTTAAATGGCTTCTCTCTCTGTCAATATTTGCTAACTTCCTGGCAAATAGAAGGAAGACTCTAGCAGCAAAGTCCTCTTCCTTAGAATACTATTTACAGCGAACAAGTAAATGAACAAATATTCATTTCTTCATTCTTCTTCAATTCATTTCTTATTCAAGAAAAACAGCCGAGGGGGAAGGGAAGGGGACAGGGAGAACTTTGTGAAGGAGTAGCTCGGTCTTGTAACCCCCTCTATCGGGTATAAATTCTTTCCTTGGGTGACTTACCCTGGGAACACTAAGAAGAGGCCAAAAGTGCTGGGAAAGAGACAAACACACCACTGGAGACACCTCGCCCACCTCTGTCACCTAAATTCTAGGATAGGCTGGACTAGCTTTTTATAAAGAAATTTTTAATGTTCAAAAAAGAGAGACAAACTCCTCAAAATCCTATCTGTACACTAACAGAAACATAGCAAGCCAGTCAAAAGACAGTGTTCTGTCTGCTTGCAACATTCTAGAAAGCTTAATAAAAATTGTAAGAATTCATGTAAGTTATTTATTCATTTATTCTAAAAATATGCTCTTAATAAAAAATTTTCTAACATAAAACACTTTTTTCTAAAGGACCAAAATAAACTTCAGATTAATAGATTTCTAGACAAAAGTGAACTGAGGCTAGACATGATGGGAGGATGTCCTTTGGGAGGACGAGGTGGGAGGATCACTTGAGGCCCAGAGTTAAGGTCACTTGAAGCCTGGAGTTGAAGACTAGCATGAGCAATATAGTGAGACCCTGTCTCTATACACACACACACACACACACACACACACACACACACCCCAAATTAAGTTGCTGTAACCAAATACAAAATCATCAATTATGGTACAAGTACACCATGTAGAAGTTAGCTGCTCTAAGATGCTTACCGTGACATTGTGTAATGGAAGATGGACTTAATTTGGCAAAGCAAACCTGCCTATCATTAAAATTTCTACAATTTCTGGTTATGAGACAGTCTAAAAGTTTCTTCCCAATTTTTGAGAAGGAGTTTATCCTATAAGATTTCTCATTAAGGTGCGTGGTTTTCTTGGAACTTTTTTCTTCACATTAAGAAAGTCATTTGACTTTTTCAAACTTGCCCTGTTCTGCCAGCTATAAATTTAAATGGCAGTATTGCTCCCCCACCCTCTTATTGAAAATTATAAGCATTAAGGAATTTCATTTCTATTTTTGTTTTGAGTCACTTTAGGAAAAGTTGGTAAGATGCTAGTTGTGTAACAGGGAAGGGAGTCTCTTTGTCTTGGCTTAACTCTGGCCCCTACTGTCATCTCAACGTACCATTTCCATGATCTGGGGATGGCTAGGAAGGAGGGCAGTGGGGATACCCCGAGCTACACAAGCTCTAAGTTCCTTGGATCCTCAAAGCTGAAAAATCTGCCATTTCAAAAATGTAAGCAACGTTAAGTCCTTCAAGATGTGAAAATCATATGTCCTTTCTTCCTTTGTCTGGAAAAATACCAGAATGAGTGAATCCCTTCTCTGTGAAAATGTTAAGTAGGGATGTTTGAGACGCTGTGGCTGCAAAGAGCCAAAATGCTCCCTGAAATAACGTCAAAGGCTGAGTTCAACCTCTGTAGACTCTTCCCTTTCGAGAAAAATCCCTTTTCTAGCTCTGCCTTTCCATTGCAGCACACAGGACAGCTGTCGCCTTGCTTGTGGATGAGGGTATATGGTAAGTCTAACTGTTGTTCACAAATAGCAGGAACTAAGAACTATTGGAAAGGTACGTGATATTATACTGGTTTGAAGGATATAAAAGTGGACCAGAGTCAGACTCTCTGGGGATGGCGCCTTCACGTCTACATTTTTAGAAAGCACCATGCTTCTGAAGCACTGCCAGGCTTGAAAAGTCTTTTACAACAGCGCATTGTAGGAAACTCCCTCATGGTATAATTTGAGATGAAATAACTCAAAATAATCTTCTGTTGGGCTATTACACTCTGGTGTGATTGTTTGGAGCAAAGACACACCAGTAATGTTCTAAGTCTGGGGGTTTCCTAGAAAGAGGAAGAAATGATTGGAAACAGGGAGGAGAGGGGCAGGCCACAACAGGGCGCAGGAGATGGGGATGGCAAGGCTTCTCTGCGTGTCTTGGGTCTTACAGTTCAGAGTTCAAGACCTTGGAGCATCAAGACATGCTAGAAGGTGCTCTTGGCTGTGGAATGAACTGAACTACGTTTGTGGAAGCGAAGCAGGAGCCAGCCACCTGCCGGGCCTATGGGAATGTGAGTGCAAAGGGAATCCGGACACGGCACTGACAGCTTCACCTACACCCTACAACTGGGGGTGGTTAAACATGCATGTGGTGTGCACAACACTGTCATCACCCTTCTAGTTCTCAATTTTTGTGTGTTAGAGTTCCCTAAATCTGGCTCTGAAGTGCAATGCAAAGAGCATTCCTTTTAAGACTCTATAAGATCTACTTATTCAAAACGTGATTTGCCCCGCCACGAACAAGTCGAGCAGAAACGGCTGCCTGGTGTCTTTCGACGTTTGACGGCTCCTCCATCAGCAGCTCCAGGTGAAACCCAGATACCTGCGTGATCTTCAGGCCCTGACAGGAGCAAAGAGGTTGAAGAAACAGTCGCTGCTGCCTTTGCAGTCACCTAAACGCTAGAGATGCTTTTCAGGTTACCTGGCCCTCCGTGATGAGGCTACCTCCGTACGTCGAAAAGTGTGTCATCATAATATCTGCACACGGCACTGGAAGAACACATTGCAGCAAAAGCATGCAGAGACTTACAAAATGGAATGAGTGCTGTGCCCTGTACTGACGAGTCTCATGGCGGAATATGCTAACACAGTGGGCTTTCCCGTAGCTACACAAAGATGCCAGCAGTTCCTACAGAGGTATCCGGAAGATTTCTACTGCTGGGTACAAATGAAAAATTGCCTGTTATTTTGTTAGCTATTGCAAATTCCCTCTTAGAAGTGGTTCAATTTTATACTCCTCCAGAAGCATAAGAAAATTTCTCATAGGCTTACCAATATGATGTATTATCAAACCTTTGGGCCTTTGCAAATCTGATAGGTAAAAAATGATACATTAGTGTGATGTTTTTTTTCTGAGACAGAGTCTCACTATGTCACCCTCAGTAGAGTGCTCTGGTGTCACAGCTCACAGCAATCTCAAACCTTTGGGCTTAAACAATTCTCTTGCCTCAGCCTCCCAAGTAGCTAGGACTACAGGCACCCGCCACAACACCCAGCATTTTATTGTTGTTGCTGTTGTTGTTATTGTTTGGCAGGCCCGGGCTGGGTTTGAACCTGCCAGCTCTGGTGTATGTGGCTGGTGCCCTAGTCACTGAGCTTATATGTGCCGAGCCTCATTGGTATGATTTTAACTTACCTTTCATTCGTTGTGAGTGAGGCTGACCATCTTTCATATGTCTAAGGACCATACATATTTCTTTTGCTGGTTGTGCCTGTTTGTTATTTTTTCTGGTGGTCACTAGTCATTTTCTCCTTTATTTCTAAAATGTGTAAACTTTATTAACCGGATTCTCCAGAGAAGAATATATGAGACATATACCCAAGATAGATAGATAAAGATATAGCTGTATACAATTTATTAGGAGAGATTAGGAGACTCGTCAGATTATGAAGGTTGAGAAGCCCACAATCTTCCCTCCACATGCTGAAAAACCAGGAAGCCCAGTGTGTAATTCAGTCTGGTGTAAGGTCTGAGAACCAGGGGAGCTGATGGTGGAAGTCCAGGTCCAAGGCTGAAGGCCTGAGAACCAGGGAGTCTCCGAGTCTGAAGGCTGGGGAACCAGAAGCTCTGATGTCCTGGGCAGAAGAAGATGGTTCAAGAAAAGAAACAGAGAGAATTCACCCTTCCCCTGCCTTTTTGTTCTATCAGGCCCCTCAGTGGACTGGATGGTGCCCACCCACAATGGTGAGGGCAGATCTTCACTCAGTCTACAGATTCAAATGCCAATCTCATTTGGAAACACCATCACCAGTGCACCCAGAAATAGCATTTCACCAACTATCTGGGCAGCCTATCATAGCCTAGTCAAACTGACACATAAAATTATCACACTGTCCCTAAATTGACTGATGAATTTAATGCAATTTGAATACAAATAGCAACAGCGTTTTCTGGGGGATTTTTTTCTGAAACAAAACAAAAACAGCTCGGTTTTCTAGACACTTCTCATTTATTTTTGTCAACAAGAAACAACTCAAGTTACTTTAAATATATAGAACAATGTATAAGATTTCCATATGCCTTAGGTTTTACCAATGTACTGTATATTTTTTACTATTATGAAAAGGGTCTTGTCTTCAGTTCTATCTAACTAGTTAATTTTTGTGTCTGCTAAGGCTATTTATTTGTGTATGTTAATTTCATACCCTGTTACCTTTCTGTGCATTTGTAGTATTTTTTTAACAGATGCTCTTAGAATTTTCTAATTATTTACTCATAGATTGACTTTTTCTCTCCTATTTTTATAATTTAATTTTTTATCTAATTGTGGTAGCTAACACTGCCAGTATAATTTTAAGTAGTTGTGTCAAAATTGAGTGCCATTATCCCTGACTTATACTACGAATGCCTGCAGTGCTGATTTATTCTATAAGACGTTGTTTTGGAGATGACACACAAACAAGCACATACATGTGTGTCTACATGTTTAAGTCTCTATTTATATCTTATATATATGTAAATATATATTCTATGTATATATATTAATACATATATAGAAAATATATATAGATATTCCCATTTCCCAATTCCCATTTTATTATTTTAGTAAATTAGAAATGGAGATTGAATTTCGCCAAATGCCTTCTGAAACTTTAGTAGTTTGGCTATCAGCGTTACACTCACTTCATAAAGTATTAGATTATTTAATATAAAATGTCTGATTTTGAGTCAAAAATTTAGTTTGTTATATCTCAAACAAGAAACCATGCAATGAATCAAAGCATTGCCTAAACTATCCACACAGTTTGGTCGTCTTAACGGTAGCTTGTTTATGCCATCAGTGAAGGGACTAGAGTGAGTGGTGATGAAAGAAAGGCATTTTCCACAGCTTGCTGAAAATAGAAGATTTTTCCTCAGGAAAAGTGATCCAAAGCCAGGATGAAGTGGTAGGCAGTTGGCAGGGAATTTCCAAGTCCAGCTTCTGTAGTTTGAGCAGCGTTGTTTGTGGGACACCTGATGGAGTGCTGTCTTGCACGGGGGTTGGCCTGTCTCTATTGGCCAATCTCAGCTGCTTAATCACAAGCATCCTCATTACTTCATCCAGTTGGTTGCAGTCGACATCCCCGGTAATTGACTGAACAGGATTCATGAAGCTGTAGTGACCACTACTAGCACTGGACACCATCAGCTTTTTTTGATAAATGCTCAGTTCTGGACTGTGCTTCCGCACTTCATCTCTGTCCAGTCATTGTGCCAAACACTTGTAATTGTCAAAAAGAATCCACTTTTTATTACACAGACCAATACAACGCAGAAATGGTTCACCTTTGTGTCGTGACAGCAAAAAAAGTCAAGCTTCCGGATGATTACTCTTCTGATGCTCATTTAATTCACGCAGAACCCATCTCTCCAGCTCCTTCACCTTGTTAGCTTGTGTCAAATGATCCGGTGTTCTTGGGAAAGGAACATCAAACCTTGCTGCTAATTCACACATAAGTTGAGATGGATTCACTTCTGCTATAGCTTTCAGTGCTCTATTGTCTACCTTAGTCTCAGGTTGTTCACATGGCTCATTTTCAAGTTTAAAATCACCAGAATGGACTTTCTCCACCACTGACATACTGTACATTCATGAGTCACATCCTTCCCAAACACTTCATTGACATTTCAAGCTGTCTAGGATGCAGTGGTTCAACAAAGGAACTCATATTTAAAAATATATATATATGAAATTTTGACTTATCCATGGTTTCACAAATATTGCTCTAAACAAAAAAAAATAATTGGGCGGCACCTGTGCCCTACTGGGTAGGACACTGGCCCCATATACCAAGGGTGGTGAGTTCAAACTCGGCCCCAGCCAAACTGCAACAAAAAAATAGCTGGGTGTTGTGGCAGGGGCCTGTAGTCCCAGCTACTTGGGAGGCTAAGGCAAGAGAATCGCCTAAGCCCAGGAGCTGGAGGTGGCTGTGAGCTGTGACACCACAGCACTCTACTGAGGACAATAAAGTGAGACTCTTTCTCTACCAAAAAAAAAAAAAATTCAAAAGATAATCACAACCAAAACACTCATTTGAAGGAATGAGGACGTGTGTCTTCACTATAAAAACATAACAATAGGGTCAAAGTGAAATGTTACAGATATCAACCGTCAAAGCCGGACATTCTGCTGTTTTCTTTATTAAACTGAGACATCTTAAAAGAGAATTATGTTTTTAAAATATTGAAAGCACCTGCTTTGTAAGGATTTTATAGAAATATGCCTAGAAAACATTTGGTCACAGTAATATTTTAAGGGGCAGCCCTTTGACCCATTTCTGTATTTTTTCTAAGCTCTCCCCTCATCTATTATCCCCATTATCCACTTTTAATCCAATTTCTACAATGTTCTTTAGGTATTATATATTGCAGTTGAAACGTATAATGCAACTTGTTTATTTTTCCTCAGAAGTGACTTGAATTCCTTGCCTATTATCAAGAGAATTTTTTTATTCTTTAAAGTCCTATCATTTTATCAGTTTATTTCTCTATATCTTAATATTGATTTGAAATTAATTTTCTTAGCTATGTGTTATGCTCTTTCAATGTGAAAATCAAGTCTTATGCTGTTTTAGAGATATTTCCTTGAAATATAATTTTAAATATTTGTTACATTATTTCCAGGTTTTTCCCCCTAAAGAAGTATAATTACATTTGTGTAGACCTCCTTTATCTTATTTATCTACAATTTTTCTCTATAGTCTCTTGTCTTATTTTTTGCTTTTTGTCATTTTCTTCTCTATATCCTTGCTGTGTTTTCATATCTAACATCTCTCAAGGTTTTCGTCATTTTATCTGCATTTCTGAAATAATTTTATCTTCTCCTTTCACTTCTTCCCTAAATTCTGTCAATTCACATTTTCATCTTCCCATAATCTGACCATCTTTTCTCTGAGTTCCTTTATTTCTATTTCATGATTTTTTTTATAGCTGTGACTGCTTTATATAAATAGCTTTTCTTTATAATATAAAAACATTGTTGCAATTTTCTTCTGATTATGGTGATGTTTTTCTGGATAATTTTCCTCCGTTGCTGAGCTCTGATTTTTCTGTCTTTTTTTGTGCCATCTTTGTTTGGATGCAGCATTTTTACTTTTTGTGCATAGTTGAATGAGTTTCTTCTTCCTGGCTCACCTATCATTAAGAGAAACTAATAAGATGAGAGAAGAGGTAAGTGCTGTGTGGTCATTCACCTGTGCGGCCGTCAGGGCACTGTGTCATTTATAAAGAACAGAAATTTCTTTCTCGAAATTCTGGAAGCTTCAAAGTCAAGATCGAGGTGCTGCTAAGTTCAGTTGTCTGGTGAGGCTGCCTTGGTACCCCGAATGCTGCGTTCTGTGTTGGGGAGAAACCCTGTGTCCTCATGTGGCAGGAGACAGAGGGCAAGGAGGGGCAAACTCTCTCCATTGCTCCCTTTTGGTATGTAAAGCCATGGAATCCGATTCGTGAGGATGGGACGCTCAGGACTCGCTCATCTCCTGACAGCCACATTGCCCAGCGTTTTGCACAGGGCAGTAGGTTTCAACATAAATTTTGGAGGGGATAAAATCATTAGAACCATAACAAGTTGTTTTCGCAGTTTCTTAGCTCAAAAAAAAAAAAAAATCTACCTTCTCATGTTCCCATGTCTGAGCTGTTGTCCTCAAACACTTCTGACAGCAAGTGGGAGTTTTCTTCATACCAACCAATTCTCCAGTTCTCTCAATGCAGACGAGGTGTCTCAGAGTTCAGTTCAGTTCTAACACTAACTACCCAGCATTGGCGCAGACCCCACAGGTTAGGAGCTCGGTCCCGTGAGAATCTCCCCACTGAAGATGCCAATCACAAGTCCCAGGTCACCACCTTCACGTCTGACCAAACAACTATCAATTCAGGGCACCCATGACCCTTGCTACCATGACTCATAGAACTCTGAAAAACATTTTACTAACATTTTAAGTTTACTATAAAGCAGAAGATTCAGGAACCATTCAAGACACAGGAAGTAAAATGGAAAGGAGGCATAGAGCCAGGTGTGGAGGACGGGGGTGTGGAGCTCTCGTGCCTCCTTTGGCTAAGCTCCATCCAGCACTTCAGGGTTTCACCGACCAGCAGCTCTCCAAGCCCTGTGGTTCGGGGGACTTTATGGTGATTTCATCGTGCAGCCATTTTTGTTACACAGTAACATCAGAAGGTAGTTTTTTTCGAGCTACGAAACTGAGAAGCAACTTGTTATGCTTTTAATGTTTTTGTCCTCTCCAAAATTTATGTTAAAACCTAGTCCCCAACCCTCTTATCATGTGTGGGTCTTTCTGGTGACGAGCCTTGATCCTGACTCCATTGAGGGGCCCCCAGCCACCAATCTTCTCTTTTAAATATCAAAGACACTCTGGACACTCTGGAGATCCCAAAGGTTTTAGGAGTTATGTGCCCTAACTGGGGCAAAGACCAAATGTACACTCTTACTAGATTCCTCGTGTCACCGTGTGACAGGTCTTTTCTTTGCTGTCTCCCATCACCAGCCTGTTACCTCTACACTTTCTGCAGTCTTTCTCTCGGCTTCTCCAGACACCTCTCCAAGCCTGGTCGCTCCCAGTTCTTCCCACAGCTGTTGTCCCTCAGGTAGGGCCCCTTGCTTTGGAGGAAGAGGGGAATTTGCTGACACTGCTTGTGTTCTGTTTCCGCAAGAAAATCTCCCTCCCAGTCCTTTCCCACAGCCCCAGCCACCCTGCAACACTATTTGGCCAACCATGTTACTCTTCCAGTTTCAAGTATTTCTCCCCCAACTTGCATTTTATTTAGTTTGTGTATTTTTCTTGGTATCCTAGTTTTATTGGATGCTATCAAGAGTTACATTTTAGTTATCATTTTTGTTGTTTCTACTATCACCTGGATTCCTCTAGCACTAATTTTAAGTTACTATCTCTGTTTTCTTACCATGTATCATCCAGGATCCTTCAGTATAGTGTGATAAAACTGATAGCCAGATCTCTGGCAGGCTGTAGAAAACTAAGGGACGCTTCTGAGCCTATGTACGAGATTAAATAGAAGGAGCCCTGAGCAGCTGAGGGAGGTCAGCCATCTGAGACTGGGGAACGCGCTCTGAGCCGGAGGAGATTAGACTTAGAGGGTGCATCTGCAGAGTGGAAACAGACAGCTGAAAATAGCACGGGATGTGTTATTTATGAAACCGGTAGGCACACTCAGGCCCTCCCAGTTCCTGTGGAGGTAAATAATCACGGCTGCAGCTAAGGCAGAGCGCCTTCCCCCTGCCAGGCCCCGGCCGCAGCGCCCTCCCTATGTCGGCCACAGCTCCAGATCCCCTACTCTTCACTAGTACCTTACCTGGATTTGTCAATCATTTTGAAAGACAGAAAAGCTGACTTTTAAGGTGTTCTTAAGTCAGGACTCTGCTTCTTTTCGTCTCCAGGAACTCATACTCCAAGCCATCATCATTTGCGCAGCAGTGTTAGGGAGATGACACATGTGCCACAAGTCAACAGGTCAGGGAGTTCTGCTTTGCTCTTACATATGAAGAACAAGCAACTCCCTGGGACTGTGGAAACAAATAGGTAAGAAATCCTCGTGGAAGATTTGTATTTGAGTGAGAGAGTAAATGATCTACTTTACGACAGCAATGATTTGATGTGATCCACATTTTAAACAGAAAACCCAGTTAATTTTCTTTCTTTTAAAATCAAATTAATATTAAAAATGTAATGTCTATAAACTAAGAGCCATACCTGTTCTATATGCTAATATAACTTTCTTTTTTTCTTTTTTTTTTTTTTTTTTTGAGACGAAGCCTCAAGCTATCCCCCTGGGTAGAGTGCCATGGCATCATGCTCACAGCAACCTCCAACTCCTGGGCTCAAGCGAGTCTCCTTGAGTCCCAAGTAGCTGGGACTACAGACGCCCGCTACAACGCCTGGCCATTTTTTGGTTGCAGCCATCATTGCTGTTTGGCAGGCCCGGGCTGGGGATTCAAACCCGCCACCTTAGGTGTATGTGGCTGGCGCCTTAGTCACTTGAGCCACAGGTGCTGAGCCTAATATAACTTTCATTTGTGCTCTATAAGAGGCATAAAATCTTGCTTCCTTGAAATGGCCCTATAACTAAAAAAAATGAGAATTTTTTTTTGAGACAAACTCTCACTATGTCACCCTTGGTAGAGTGCTGTGGCATCATAGCTCATAGCAACCTCAAACTCCTGGGCTTAAGCAATCCTCTTGCCTCAGCCTCCAGAGCAGCTGAGACTACAGGCACCTGCCACAACACCCAGCTATTTTTTGGTTGCAGTTGTCATTGTTATTTAGCTGGGCTTAAACCCGCCAGCCTTGGTGCATGGGGCTGGTGCCGTAACCACTGTGCTACAGGCGCTGAGCCCAAATGAGAATTTTTTAACAACCACTAGTATGTGACAACCATCTCTGACTAATTAGTGCCATGATCACAGGAGATGCAGACACTCCAGAGAGAATTCATGTTCTTGATAACAAATTACTAATCTGTCTCTCCCTCTGCCTTAAAAAAAAGTATTTTCAAGAAAGGTGATTTTTTGCGGTGTCTGAAAACATTATACTTGGAGACCCCTAAAAAATGATAAATGATTACTTTGGTTCATATAATAAAATGTCCTAAAATCTCTTAGGGAAAGCTAACAGTCTCAAAATTTTAAATTTCTGCTCATTAAAAAAAAAAATCATTAAGAAAATGAATAAGCAGACCTGTAATCCTAGCACTGTGGGAGGCCAAGGCAGGAGGACCCCTTGAGCTCAGAGTTCAAGACCAGCCTGAGCAAGAATAAGGCTCTGTCTCTCAAAATTAGCGAGGCCTTGTGTCAGGTGCCCATAGTCCCAGCTGCTTGGGAGGCTGAAGCAAGGAAATTGCTTGAGTCCAAGAGTTTCAGATTTCTGGAAGCTGACACTACAGGACAATAAAGCAAGACTCTTGTCTTGAGAAAAAAGAAAGAAGAAGAAGAAAATGAATAAGCAAACCAAACACTGGGAAAAAATTATATTTATAATATGTACATCTGATAAAAGTCTCAGGACATATAAAAACTTTCAAATAAAAGGTAAGTAAGCTAATAAAAAGTGAGTGAAATCTTAAACACCTCAAAATATATTAACAAATGGATAATAAAAAAGGTTTAAATGTGCTCAATATTATTAATATCTAGGAAAACATAAATGAAAACTCTAAGAAGGTATCATTCCAAACACACTAAGATAACCAAAATAAAAAAGAATGATAATATAAAATGTTGGCAAGGATATAGAGCAACTGGAATTCTTATCCGTTACTCATGGGGTGTAAATAGTACTACCATCCTGAGAAATGCATTGACAGTTTCTTACTAAGGCAAACGTACATCCACACACATACATCTTTATCCAGGAATTTGACCCGTAGGTATTTACTGCCCCCAAATTAAAACACATGCCCACAAAATGGCAGGAATATCCATAGTCACAAACTGAGAAATAGTTCAAATATCCATCAACAGAAGAATAAACAAATTATGATGAATTTATACAAGGGAATACTCTTCAGCAATAAAGAGGACTGATTTCTGAAGCACATACAGCATGGACAAAGTTCAAAAGCCTTATGTTGAGCAAATGAAACAAGATTCTGCTAATTCCATGATATCTTTTATCTAAAGTTCAAGAATAGGCTGATGACAGATTCCAGAAAGTGACCAGCTCGTCAGAGGTGGGAGAGAACGACTAGACTGGGATGTAAGGGAACTTTGGAGGATGGAAATATTATCTATCTTGTCTGTGGCAGTGCTTATGTACATGGACACAAATACCAGTACTGATCAAAATGAACACCTAAAATACGTGCATTGTATTGTATGAGAACTCCACCTCAACAGAGAAAAAGGAAACATCAGCCATGATCACTTTCCATTCATTTATTTACATAGTTTTGGAATAAAAGGAAGCATTATAATATATTTTAACATTTGTACTCATTTGGATTCAATTTATATCCTGCTGGCAAGGATGTTAAAGTTGATTATTTTTTCCATCTATAACAAAAGGAAAGATTATAGCATCCAGAGTGATCCTCAAGCTTTTTGGTCAATTAGGAAACAAAGCTTTGTTCAAATTTTTGAATGTTCAAATATTCTATGAGCATGCACATGTACCTAATTACAAGAAAACACACAGTCACAGGCTGGATGGACCTCAGGGATTTGGAACAGGCCAGACACAGAAGGACACAGAAGAACACAGACCTTGGAGCTGGTGAGCCTGCCCTCCCTCAGCAGAGGGGCTGCGTCAACCCCTCCGCTCTACACCAGCTGCCACCCAGCCGACTCTCACGTTCTGGGCTCTGAGTCTTTTGCCTTCTGCTTGCTGGTGATTTCTGCTTGCTCATAGCTTCTGCTTGTAACTTCAGCTCACTCAGCCTTACTGTTGCTAATAAAATAACTCCCCTTTCTCCATATATCTTCAGTATAATGTCCCCAAATAGAATATCTGAATTGGCCTAAATAGTCAACATCATCTGTGCTTTGATAGAACTTTCACACAAAATCACCTCATTAGGCCCTTCACTAGACAGACTGTAGACTAGCTGCATGGAGGCCCCTGTCTGTCCTTGAGCAAACAAGCTGTGACATGCAGACAGGGGAAGGGGACCCATCATAGCAAGACCCAGGTTGAGAAGCTGGATTTGGCTTTTCTCTCAACAGACAGCTGCTTACATAAGCAAAGCAGTCTTCTCTAGATGGTGCAAAATTGGTAAGAACTGTGATTGGCCCATCAGATGTTGTTATTGCTAAATAATCAAGAAATACATCTGAAGACCATCGTGGCTTTTTTGGAGGATGTAGGGGAGAGACTGACAGGAAGAGACATTTCCTGGAGATGATACTGAGTTTGCATTGAATACCCTGAAACTCATGGGAGTGACATGAAGGATTTTAGTGTTCTCTTGGAAGGGGCTTACAAAAAGGAGACTGGAAAGCAGACCTAGAGTGAGACCTTAGTCACCCCACTGGAGTGAGGGGTCGGTTAGAGTGATGTTGGAGCCCAGAATCACGTGAGACCCCCTCGGCATCAGAAACCGTTGTAAGTACTCGGAGTTCCTGGGACTGTTAAGTTGCGCACACGTTATGAGGTGGTGAGGACTAGGATACACGTGGAGTAAGTATTTGATCACCACCCGCCTCGTTCTGGAGTCTCCTTTACTCGCTTCATTATTTGGCCTGTTTGTAGTTCTTCACCAAGTTATCCAGATAGAATCTGGTTTGAAAATGGAGCACTGATGACTATTTTAAGGGAGAAAACAAAGCCCTGCCCGCAGGGGTATCAGCCTCTGCAAGGTGAAATTAACTCCAACTAGTAGGAAGAGGCTGGGAGACAGCTCTCTAGTCAGGCACCTGGGGAAGAAAATGTAAGTGTCTCTAGACCTGAAGGGAAAAACACATCTCTGTTACCCCCTGGGTGTCACTGGTGAGCCAGGCAGCCCTCAAGGGTGGAGGTGGGGGGCACGGGTCTGCCCCCAGCACCACGCTCAGAACCACCTGGCAGAGGCGGCTGTGTCTCCTGCCACCTGTGTGCCCCAGGCGCCCACCTGTCTCACCTGACTCCACCGGCGTGGGCACACAGCACCTGCCATGGTCATGTATGTGTCCACGTGACTGGACCTGGACCGCGGAGCACCCAGACAAGACTTTATCTGCGGTGTGACTGTGAGAGTGTTTCCGGATGACATTGGCATTTGAATCAGTCGCCTCAGGGAAGCCTCTCACCCTTCTCCTCCGTGAGAGTGGGCCGGGCCATCTGTTGAGGCCTCAAGAGAACACAGGGCCAGGGAAGGAGGGCTTCAGGCCTTTCACCCGCCTCGCTGTCGGAGCCGCCACACTTCGTCTGTCTTGGGGCTGAGATGTCCGGCTCCCCTGGTCCTCAGGGCTTTAGATTTGGATGGAATTACACCACCAGCTTCCCTGGGTCTTCAGCTTGCACACGGCAGAGGATGAGTCCATGGGACTTCTCAGCCTCCAGAACAGTGTTAGCCGATTAAGGTATGTATTGGCTCACAGGATTTTATGTATGTACACATCCCATTGGTTGTCTGGAGAGTCCTGAGTAGTAAGAACCTAATGTGCACATGTAAGGGTATGTACTGCACCCTGTGGGTGAGGGCTCTGCTACAACTTGAACTTTACCTTAGAAACACAACAATGTATCCTGATTGTTTGTACCCTCATATCAATCTGAAATTTTTTTTTAAATTAACAAAAACTGACCTAGAAATGGTCAAAGCATCTCCACTCCTGTTTTGAGTTTACACCACTCTGGTGAGGTAGGTGAGCCTTTATCATCCTCGTTTCACAGATTAGCAGATGCAGGTTCTAGGAAGGTAAGCAATCATCCCAGCCACAGGGGGGCATGAATTGCGAGGAGGGATGTGACCCCAGGGCTTCTGCCCCCACATGCAGTGTTCCCCTCACAGCCTCTCACCCACATGCCCAGTGGGAGACAACTCCAATGCTTGCAAGTAACAGCAGGGGACACTCTGTAGATCTTTCTGGGTAGATCTAAGATCAATAAGAGGCAGATACCAGGAATGCTAGGAAGCCCCTGACTTCTGATTTCTTGTCCAACAAAGATTATAATGCATTTGATTTTCTATATATTTGCCTTCTGAACTCATCCATCTATTCATCCAGTCAATAATCACTGAATGCTAAAGAAAATGCTTCATGTCTGTTAATTGAACATATGCCTGCAAGTTCATGGGGGCAAATAAGAGATGTGAATTAAAACTAAGTGGATTTCCATTTGCAAGAACATTCCAGTGGATTAAAATCAGTTGACCTAAACCCACACGAATGATCCACCAAAGTGATTTCACAGTACAATACTACATGCAATTGATACTTGATTTTTGTGAAAACTTATTTTAAAAGTAAATTAAATAACTACATGATTTTAAAATATGAACAAAAGCATTGTTTAAATTTCCAAAGAAATTCATCACTCATTAGAAAAAATGCATTTATCTTCAGAGTCAAATTACACTGGACCAAGACTTCATAGACTCAATAATCTAATCTAATATTTAAATAGATAATATTCCCAACATGATTTCTTCACATATAATTGATACTTTCTAAAATTCTCATTCATTTATTTTTTAACTCATTTAAAAAAAAGAAAACTATAAAACTCCTGCTCTGAGCCTTGCTGGATACCAGGAACACAACAACAAATAAAAATTTTTTTTTATAATTCTGTAAAATCCCTCCCCTGTGGCAATAACACTAAGGGAGGAGGCAAAGGAACAGAAATGAAATAAGTAGCATGTAAAGGATAGTGGGTGGTAATAAATGCTGAGGGGGGAAATGAAGGAAGGAATCCAGGGAAGTAGCTGCAATTAGAAAGGGTGGCCAAGGGTGACACGTCTGCCCAGGAAGGTCGCATGCCTTAGGGATCCCCAGTCCCAGGCAAAACAGGATCCTTGGTCACTCTAAAACTAACTGAGAGGCTCAGTGCCTGTGGCTCAAGTGGCTAAGGCACCAGCCACATACTCCTAAGGTGGCAGGTTCAAATCCAGCCCAGGTCCACCAAACAACAATGATGGCTGCAACCAAAAAAATAGCCAGGCCTTGTGGTGGGCACCTGTGATCCCAGCTACTTGGGAGATGGAGGCAGGAGACTCGCTTGAGCCCAGGAGTTGGAGGTTGCTGTGAGCTGTGAGGCCACAGCACTCTACCCAGGGGAATAGCTTGAGGCTCTGTCTCAAAAAAATAAAAAATAAAACTAACTGAGAGGCCAAAGAGGCACACTCTACAGACACTATTTGAATGAAAAGAACATTCCTGGTGAAGGAGACAGTAAGTTCAAAGGCCCTGAGACAGGAAGGTGCTCAGGAAGTGAGAGGTGAGAGCAGTAGAAGCTGAGATGGGCGAGGTGTGACCCAGCAAGGTCCTCAGGAGGAGGAAGGGACACTCTCAGTGCCACTCCCCTTCCTGAGAAGAAACACACTCTGGACTCAGGCCCCTCTCAGCAATGACTCATGATACTTCTGGAGAAGCCAAAGAGCAAAAGGGGACAAGAAGATGAGTTGGGGAAGAGGAGGGACAAAAAATAAGCCCAGCCCCAAACAAAGGCTCCATCCTGCAAATCCATCTCCCTTCAGGCGATTTTAGGCTGAATCCTTGAAGTGCCTGTGCATTTATCCCATCCCTCCATTTTTTCTTCTCTGATCCTGCTCGACTAGGCTCCTTCTGTTTGTTGACAACTCAGGGTTTTAAAGTTAGTACTACCACCAGGCATTCCTGCTAATGGAAGAAGTCCAAATTCTATTTGGCCACGAATACAATTACACCCACAGAAGTGTATTTTTGCTCCCAGCTTCAGTCTTCTTTTTGCCAGGTAGATAATTTATACAGAGCTAGAAAAAGATTGTTTGGGGGCAAATGACACAATACATTTGTGACAGATAGACACAGCCTCCTATGTGCCACCAAGACAATAGCAGTTCACTTAACTTTCCAGCTCCCGTTTCAGCATCCTTTTGAATTTAAATGGATTGATATTTCTTTGCCACCTACTAGCACAAGAAGGGTGTCATGAGGACACTTTTAAAATGCTTTCAACTACCCAGATGAAAGATACTTTATGAGTGTGTGCGATGCTGTCACGGAGCCTTCACTCTTCCTGGCCCTATTTATGTGTCTTTCCTTTTTATTTTGCACAAACATAATCATGCCGTGTACCCATTGTCTGCACACTTGGCAAATTCGCTAACTAGACGCCCGTGTGCTCCTTCAGGTGCATCATCCATATTTATTGATAGTCAGCCAATAAACTGGGGCAGTGAGGCAGCCTGTTTGCTGTTTTTATTTTCTGCTGCTTTAGTTGCAGATGAATTAAATTGTCTCTCAGATGTTATCAGCAGCTGTCAAAAGCACACCTTACTCAAAGATCTATTTTGCATTCAGAAAGCACAAAATCACATAACATAAGTACCTCCAGCGGCAACCTCAATAGCTCTCTGTAGCTGTTTATTGAAGGCTAACTAGACAATCACCAAATTCTTAAGGTGGTTTCTGGGGGCATTCCAGGAATGCGTAACCAGCATATGACATATATGATTCCAAAGAGTCCCAGCAATGCCTCTTCCCCTTAATGTATTTTCCTAAATAAATTCCCTCTAAATAATGGAAGTGGGCCCATTAGCAGTGCTCCAGGCCTTGGGTAGTGGCTTCACAAGTAACATGAGTCCTAGACGCTCCCACATGAGGAGAAAGTTTAGGTTGGGGGGAGGGGTAAAAGTGCAAAAGTGTAACCAGAAGAAATACAACTGAGGGAGATTGGGCAGCCCATCACAGGATGGGTGAGCTCCTGCCCGATAGGAAAATGAAGAGCAAAAGGGCCAATACCATATTTCAAACAGCATTTTTAAAAAATATTTTAAGTCATTCAATTTCTGCAAATTCACAATTGCTTCCTTGCTAGAACTCATAATCTAGCAAATAGGTATTCTTTAGAAATTGATCAGTCATGTGTTTAACATAGTGGGGATTTGGGGTTGTGTTGTTCTTTCTTTTTCTTTTGTTTTCTTTGTATTTTGTTCTCTTTCTTCCAAAACAAGAGAGAGAGAAATATTTGACTAGCAGACACATAAGGAAGAAACAAAAAGTTTGAGTTCCTAACCTGGTTGTTTCACTTGAAATTCCATTAACCTCTATACTTCCTGATTTCCTCATCTGTCAAATGGTTATACTGTAACCAGCCTTCCCTCAACCCAGGGTGACTCCTTCATAGGAGATGATGGATACAAAAACACTTTGGAAAATATGTTACAGTGCACATATTAGGTAGAAATTATTATTTTCTAGTAGTATTTGAAGTATTAATTTTATTTTCCTTTCTGTCCATCAATGGTTGCCCTGAATAAACTTGCAAAAACAAACCTCTGCATCTGCTTATGCAGTGGCACGCTGCCACCACGGGGGAATAGGTTTATCTTTGTCCAGCCTCTGGCAAGCACATCACTCCACCCTGTGTAGCCAGAGGGAAACAATAGTCCTGAATAAAAAATAAGGGTCAATCGTGCAATTGACATTCCCTTCTTCTGGTTCAGCCATCTATTTGTCACAATGAAAAGCCACAAAACTCTACTTGCATAGGAAATACAAAAATAAATAAATACAGAGGAAAAAGAAATGAGAAAAACCTGAGCAATCATCACAGATTTTCCCTTTGAGGGAATATTCCTCAGTCTGTGTTTTAAGAAGGTATTTTTTATTAAGGTTTTTTTTTGCAAGTTTCCCAATATATAACCTTTTAATGATGTAACCTGCATCTCTATAAATTATATACCATGTGTCAGAATCAACTGCTCTTAAAATATTATCAAAAGTTGCTAAATATGTTTTGCACATTCCTTCCTAACTCTGTTATATGGTAATTGATACACAGCCCACAAAACATCTAAAAATACTTTTACAGAAAAATAAATGCCTGTGATTTCTTTCTACTCTCTGATAAATGTGGACCACAGAAACCAATGTAGAAATTCATGAGTATCATTCAGGAAGTGAAGGAAAGGAAAGGTAAAACAGTGGTCTCCACCACTCACAATTAGTTCATCTCTCCCAATCACCGATCCACACGTAGTTCAAAGAGTTAGAATCCATTAGAATCGTGCCTTTTCCCTCAGTAATATGAAAGTTGCTTTTTTTTTTTCCTGGGTCAGGGGATTGCTTTCCATTTGAATCCAGCAAATACAAAGACAAGGCAAACAACTTGGCCTTGCCCTGTTATTTCCCTGCCCCACATTCATTTTCCCTTCCTCCTTCCCAACGGAACGATGATTCTCCCTGCGTCTCTGTGCCTTCTCTCTGTGACTCAGGGGAGGGTAACCTGACTTCTTGCCTCTCTAAGTGTCCCTCTCCACACAGCAAACAGAACATTGTGTAATTCTCCAAACTGCTTTCGGCCCATGGTAGGACCTGACCTTAGTTATACCAGTCACACTGAAGGGAACATCTTGATTCCGTACCTGAAGTAGAGGCTCTCCCTTTCTCTGGTTGACTAAGACTATGATCTCACTTATGCGTGGTCTCTGAAGTAGTCAAACTCATAGAGATGAGGGTTGTCGTTATCAGAGGCTGGGGGGGGTGTAGGTGGGGAAAGGGGAGATGTTGATCAAGGGTACAAGGTTTCACCCAGACAGAAGGAATAAGTTTTCATGGTCTATTGCATGAGGTGATGACTATAATTAATAATAATGCATGGCATATTTTAAATATGCTTAAAGATTAAATTTTAAATGTTCCTATCGTAAAAACTTGGTAAACAATATGTTAATTCACTGATTTAATCATTCCATAATGTAAACATATATCAAAACATCACATCATACACCATAAATGTATATAATCATTGTTTTTCAATTAGAAAGAAATAAAAAGACAAGAAAAAATCTCATATAACATTGATGGCCCTAATGGTAACTATAGGAGAAAGCAGACACAGGTACCGCTGATGCTGAGTACAGCGGAGCACAGAGGCAGAAGGAACCCAGGTCTTCAAACTCCTCAGACCAGCAGTTGTATGACAAGAAATCTGCCTTCTCCTGACAATCGTGTGAAATAATTGTCGTAATTGTTTAATCCTTTTAGATTTGTTGTTACTTGCAACCAAAATCATCCTATTATCAATCATGTTCCTGCCAAATTTTCTTTTATTCTGTGCAGTTGATTACAGAGTAAACCTGCTAGGTAGGCATAAGCAAGCTCATATATGTAGTTTGCATTCTTCATAGTGAGTGGAGGTGACTAGCTCATCAGTGTGTCCACGCTGCTGTCATCAGAGGGACAGTCAATGGGGAGAAAGCTCCACGCAGCTCCATGTGAAGGCTGTCAGTTTTAGCACTTCCTTCATGAAGAAGAGAAACCGAGTTAGTTTAAGAGTGTGAGGCTGTTTCATCTTTTTGGAAGAATCTTTCCACTCTTCTCCACCTAATCTGGCCATCTCCTCCCACCCTTCAGGGTTCCATTTCACCACATCGTCTCCTGGGAAGCCCTTTAGCCTTTTTGACCCATAAAGACCAGACTAGATGCCTTTTCTGAGTGTTCCCACAGCACTGTCAATTTGGTAAATACCTTTGCATTGGTTTGTGTTCCCCACTAGCATATAAGTCACCTCAGGGTTGGGGTGGTGTCTAACTCACTGCTATGTCCATAGTATTTGGCATACTGCCCCTGATCATAGGTGCTCAGGAATTATTTGCAGAATGAACACTGGTCCAGAACGCCTTGCACAGAATGAGACAGAGTCGCAGCATAAAATAGCCATTTCATTTAGAAAATTAAGTAGAAAACATTTTGGGAAAAAGTAAAATTTCCAAAAAGATTTTGTGTGAGGTAAACTTTGAGCATTTGTAATTACATATTCTAAACATTTTAATAAAGCCTTTGATTCATGAAACAGATACACTAGGAAAGATGCTGAAAGGTTTTTTTTTTTATTTTGAAAGTTTTTTTTAATCAGTAAATTTAGAAAGAAAAAAAATCTGGGCTTATGTAGATGCAGTGTCTGTTGCCCCACTGTCCAAGAGTTATCATCAGTTCCTTAACAAGAAACAACTGATAATGGAGAGAGGTCAGGAGTCATCCAACATCCTATGTAGGATGCACAGAAATCAAGAAATGTGAAATCTGCATGGATGGAAACAAACGAAGCCCTCCCAGCAACACCAATAAGCCAAGCAAGTTGAAACCTTCACAGGTGGATCAGACAGAAAGGTCACTGTCAATTGTGTTTCTTGGAAGGAAATAATGGACCATAACACAATCTGTCTCAAAACTTACGTAGTGACTTAGTCATTCTCAAGAATTCTGTGTTCATAAAGCCCCAGAGTAAAGAATCCTTTCTGATAGTTTGGACACAAGCAAATCCTGCTTGAATGAATGCTTTACATTCCAGATTCTGTTGCCCAGAAATGACAATTTATATCATGTATGTAACTTTTAGTAATTACCATCTTTTTAAATGTCAATCATATTACTCTAGATGTATGTTATTCTAGAGGTCAATTACTACTTAAAATGGAAACAGGGACTACCAAAATTATTTTATCATGCTGTAATTTTTGGTTGAAAATAATAATTACAAAAACTTAAGCATCACTAGAACTTAGAAGTCTCTTCCAAGCATTGTTCTAATATTGGACTTTGTTAAAAATAGAACTTGTTTTATGCCATTAGGAAATGTCAAAATTTTAATAATATAAATTGTAACAGAAGGCTTTCATTTTGCCTAATTAGAGCAAAGACATTTTTGTTTTGTTTTTAAAGTGATATTTGTATTCATGCACACCAATGCCCCAAAGAGGCCATAAAGCGTATAAAGAGCAGATTTTGTGGGAAATAAAGCAGAATAGTCATACAACGTATCTGGAGTATTTGCATTTGATTTTTATTTGATGTGTATTTTCATTTATTTCAAGTTTTCTGATGATAACAAGATTTTCCAATTTTATTTCCATTGAAAGATTATTTCAGTTGTATACCTCAAGAGTCCTCAGAGTTTTTAAAGGCCAGTAAAGGAGCCCATAATAAGGATTCCTGAGCATAACCTATTAAAAGTGAGCAAACAAACAAGCCATTGAATGAATTTATTGTGCAAGCTACCATTCCTATCTATTAAGTTTTATTGAAAATCTGTTGTGGATAGGACTCTGCCCCTGGGGTTGAGGAAGTGACAGTTAGAGACCTGCGTTTTGCATCCTAGCATCTGGAGCCTTGGTTTGTGGCAACAGGAAGAAAGAACAACAGAATCTACGAGAAAGAGCACAGAGCAAGGGCGCCAGGCCGGCCTGATAAAGTCGTAGGCCTTTTTGATTCTCTCGTAACCTGCACAAAAGTCTTGGTTCACCTTTACTGAGCACTTAATTCTGAGTTCCCTTAACTGGAATAGGCTGATCTGTTATGGCATAATTTATTGGTGTGGAAGTTCCCCCACGCCCGACACCATGCCTTGGACTGTCAGCACTTCCCTGGTGTTTACTCTGAACTAGTGAGTGCTCTGTGTGCCGCCTTAATGCCTCCCCTGAGTCCGTCCCTCAGTCTCTTGCTCTAGCTCTCTGCCCCCCCCTTTTTCTCTCTATAGGGTAGCAACCTTAGGAATGTTAAATATGGAATGATTCACACTATAAATACATGCAACCTATTTTAGAAAATAAAAGGCATGGATAGGAAGGAAAGTCTGAAAGTAGCTAATAAATTGTACCCACATAACAGAGCAGGAAGAGGAGATTTAAGGTTATCAAACTGACCGATTTAAGAAAGAGACTGGATAATGCTCCGGGAAGGACGGCCTTGGGTTGCTAACCGTCCGTGAACCCACATTTCACGGCACACCACATACACCGGAAGTTTTCTACGAAGGGAAAGAAATGGAAGAAGGAGAAATCTGACCTCAGAAGGGAAAAAGGTAAAAGTTGGCTGTAATCCAAGGCCTAAGAGAGAGGCAAGGATCACTGAGAACGGCGAAAGGGAACGTGAGAAGTTAGAAGCTTGGGTGAATCCGCATCTCTGCAGATCTATCTGCAGGAAGCAGAAGTGGATGGTCAAGTGGGAGCAGGAGAGAGGAATTTATCCCAGGAAAGAACAACATCGTCATCAAACATGGGGAGAAAATAAAGGGTAAACTAAGTAGAATGAAAGTGTAACTTGTAAGACTAACTGAATGGGATTTTGAGTGTTTACACACACACACGCAGGAAATGTCCATTTAACAAACTAAACACGAGCAGCAGAGCAGAGGCTCACCGTGGAGCTCCTTCACTGAGTGGAAGTGAGTCTTAGGCTCACTTCTCCCTTTGCTTCCTCAGACATTAATGTCAAAACCTAATATTGATATTAAATAAATCACTAAATCTTTGCTAAACTCTGTAATATGTAACTAGAAATAATTCTCTAAAGATATGTGGATAAATGTGAATACTCATAATACTTTGCTGTGAGTACTACCATAAGCACTTTTTCCTTTTCTGATATTTCAATATCCAGCGGTGTATAATTATATAATGTCAACCTGTTATGTTTGAAAATAATACCCCTACAGGGGTTGGCTTATATCACAAGATCTCTGAATATGAATGTGGTTATAAGAATTTTCCTTTTGATTATACGTATGTAAAGGTAGTTTGTTGCTATAGGTTGTGGTAATAGTACTTTAAATTTTATAGTCTGAGGATTGGGGAGATGTTACTAAAAATAAGAGAGCTAAAATTCAATAACTAGAAAGCCTAAAGTTGTGATTCTTTCTCTATTTATTATGGAGCATTTTAAAGGTACAGGGTTTTCTTTTTTTTAGTACTTCTCAAATTTTCCTTTGGTAACACAGAGAAAGATTATGCTAATATAAATGAGGCAATTACAAGAAGCATACAATTGCATAATGAACTACAGTATATGTAATTGGAGAAAAAATTATATCTAGAGCAAAGAAAAGACGGCAGTTAAAGATTGCTTTGAACTCTAATGAAAACACGCTATATTTAAAAAGATGACACAAGTGAGCTTCTTTTGAATTGCTTTCTCAGGATATAACTGAACTCATGTTTGCAAAACAGCAAGCTATGTCTGGAGTGCGAGGCTAACTCACGGCTTGGAACTCAATCTACAAATAGTTCATAAACATAACCCACTGAGCTAATCTATGACGCACAGAGGCAGCCCATCTTGATACAAAGGGTAGACCAAGGAGAAAGGACGCCTTTACAGCCAGCAGAAAGAGAATATGAGCTAATCGGTCAAAACACAAAAACCGCCGTGTAAGTGTTGGTCAGTGTATTGATTTGTAATGGAACTTAGGATGCTACAGTAGTACAGCACTCATTTGAAGGAAGAAAATATGTATGATATTTAATATAAACTTCGGTGCATGTCAGCTTGAAATTGCTAATATATTTTTTTCTCTTCTCACTTGTCAGCCTAAAACTTCTCATGTAACCCTGTATATTGATGGTTCCTTTTGGTTGCTTTTTATTTCGTTTTAATAATACATTCGAGTGGTAGAAAATTCAGAGTACCTCAGGGTGGTTCATTTTGAATGCATGTTCCAGGATGTAGTCATTCAATAAATATTTAGGGAGACCCAAATGTGGCCCAGGCCTTGGAGGAAGGGCCAGGGGCAAAGCTGTGAGTTGGACAGATGCAGGCCCAGCCTGCAGGGACCCTCCAGTGCAGAGCTGACAATCGCGTCCAGGAGGGCAGGGCTGCGAGCCCAGGAAAGGCAGAGCAGGGGCCGGCGTACCTCTCAGCGTGCTGGGGGGAAGTGGCTGTGAATAAGTGCTAAGGGGGTTGCCTAGGCAGAGGGGGGCAAGAAAAAGCGAGCCACGTGTCCTGAAGTGAAAAATAACACATGAAATGGAGCAAGGCCAGGAGGTCAGCACCGCCGGCAGGAGCAGGATCTGCTTCTGTCCTTCACTGGTACGTCCTCAGTGGCAGCACACAGGGGTCGCCTAAAAAATATCTGTTGGACGAATGTGACTGAAGGACAGAGAACAAGAAAAGTAGAACAAAATGATACTACAGGGTGGCCTGTGGCTCAAAGGAGTAGGGTGCCAGCCCCATATGCTGGAGGCGGCGGGTTCAAACCCAGCCCCAGCCAAAAACTGCAACAAAATGATTCTACAGAGGTGAGTGAGGCACGGAACATGCGGGGCCTTCCAGGGATGTTAAGAATGCTGAACTTTGTGGCAAAAATAAGGGGAAATCATTGAAGGTTCTATGCAGGGCAATCGCATATTCAGAAAAGTGTCTTTTTTCTATTATCAAATTTCATCAACTCTAAGATTCCATTGACTATAAAATACATCTTCACCTTATATGTGACTTATGAAAAACAAATGTTAATTAAACTGGGATACAAAATAGATTATATGACACGTCCTGATTTCAGAGAAGTTAAAATGCAAAATAAAAAGTGCACATTAGAACAGATAAAATACAATACGCTTAGAAGTGGGGGACTGGGTGCGGAGTGGCTGGCCAGAGGGGTGTTGTCAAGGCGGCCCTGGAGCTCAGGGTGTGGCAGAAGGGGAAGCCGGGACCCTATGGTGCCAGTTAGGATGGAGAGCAAGGGCAGGAGAGAGAGCGGTGCAGGACGGAGCACCGCCGGAACTCGAAACCGCGTCCGTTAAGAGTGAAAAAGTCAGAGCCTGGTGGACCCTGAGTGGGAAATGTTAGTGCCGAGTTCGGAGGAGAATCAGCCGTGCAGCAGGCAGCTGGGAATGAGGTCAGCGCCGCGAAGAGGCTGCTTTTTCCCGTAGGGCAGCAGTTTTGTAACCAGGGCAAGGACTCCAGCTGCACCGCTGGGGTTGAGCTGGGGATAGCGACCGCAGGAGATGGTGACACAGGTCGAGAGCTTCCTGGAGGAGGAGGTAAGAGGGCAACGAGGCCGGATGGAGGAGTGGGCGGCAGAGTCGAAAAGAGGGTTCAACTCCACACACGCTGTCCGGTGTGAAAACTCCGGACTTCGGACTAAAGTGGCTGCGAGGCTGTGAGAGCAGAGGAAGGCGCAGGTTCCTGAGCAGACCCAGGCCCCTTAACCACAACGGAGGTGAAGAAAAGCAGCCGCCGCAGAGCGCGGGACTGCCCCAGGACACTGAGCTGGCCGCAGAGCGCGGGGCTGCCCCAGGACACTGAGCTGGCCTCAGAGCGCGGGGCTGCCCCAGGACACTGAGCTGGCCGCAGAGCGCGGGACTGCCAGCAGGACACTGAGCTGGCCGCAGAGCGCGGGACTGCCAGCAGGACACTGAGCTGGCCG
>NW_003852412.1:23689825-23705591 GCF_000181295.1 Otolemur garnettii
GACACTGAGCTGGCCGCAGAGCGCGGGACTGCCAGCAGGACACTGAGCTGGCCGCAGAGCGCGGGACTGCCAGCAGGACACTGAGCTGGCCGCAGGCTCTTTAGTGGTTCACTGTGTCCCATGGGACGGCCAGCTGAAGACGTCCCCAGGCAGACGGAACACTGACGGTTCAAACACAAAACCTCACCGAGGTGTCCAGCCTGGTTTGTTTCTGCCACACGCTGAAAGAAGAGTTGTCTTGAGCCACATGTTAAACACAAACACTAATGGAAGCTGACAAGCAAAATACAAAGAAAAATCTAGGCATAATGTTCACAATATCTGACACCACCACAACAGCCCTGAAACAATCTACACGTGGCCCACGGGCCACAGGGGGACCCCTACCTCCCACCCCCCGGCCGGGGAAACTAGTTCATCCTTGAAGCAGCAGGAGGGAAGTCCTGACCTTCTTGGTGTTGCTCAGGGAGAAGAGGGGGCACCCCACTACCTGACAGTCAGGCTCAACGGTTAGAAAGACTTGGATTCCAGTGTTGGTTCCGCTGGTTACCGGCTGAGACATTTTGAGCTAGACACTTAATGTCTTTGAGCCTTGCTGGTGGTTTGCAAATTAAATAAGATATAAAAATGCCTAGAACAGTGTTTGGCATGTGGAAAGAACTTGATAAATAGTAGCAATGTTTATTTTATATATATATATATATATATTTTTTTTTTTTTTTTTTTGAGGCAGAGTCTCACTCTGCCCCCCTGGGCAAAGTGCCATGATGTCATCATAGCTCACAGCAATCTCCAGTTCCTGGGCTCAAGAGATCCTCCCGCCTTGGCCTCCCAGAGTGCTGGGATTACAGGCTTGAGCCACAGCTTTCTTGCATGTTTGATGCGCCAGTCAACTTTGGGACAATTTCCCCAACATTACTAATTATATTCCTGTGCTTCATTCTTTCCCTAGATATTTACTGGACATGACTGTGTAGGAGGGAATGTAACCATTTACTTGCACCGGCCCCCCCATGCCTCATTCCAATCATCTGAATTGCTGCTGCTATTTCCCAGTTTTTCTGTGTTCCTGTAATGTCTGATTTCTCACTCTCCAGTCCAGGCTAAAATATCAACAAGTCCTCACATCCACATCGGGTCACCAAGTGAAAGGGCCTGAGGAAAACACACATGGGACAAGGTGGGGCTGAGCCAAGTTTGAACTAAGAACTTATATTTCTGCAGAACTTATATATTTAAAAGGAAAAAGTAATTTCTACATCAGAGAGAGTCAATTCCTCAAAATGACTTAAATCTCTTTTCTCTTCTACACTTGGAGGAAAATTGCATCATTAATTTGTGATTCTTTTTTCCTAAGATTTGTAATTTTAATCCTTATTTATACCTTTCTTCCTTCGGGGATTTATTCCTCTTTGCTAGTATTTTGTTATCATTAAAAGGCTTTGAAACAGAGTCATTTTCAAGCTATTCTTGCTTATGCTTTTAATTTTCTCCACTTGGCTCTAACATCAACTTCTAAATTTTTATCCAGCATTGCCTGTTGGAAACTTCCCTTGTTATAGAAGAGGGCACCGTGAATTATAACATATCTATACACGTAGGCTTTTGTGGTTTCAGATTTCCCTTTGCTTAATGTTTTTAGAAACTTCCTCATTCTGCCTCCTTCTACTGAGTGATCGCTTAATCAGCTACGCTTAATCGTCATACTTCTCTACTTTGAAACAGTTCCCTCATATTTATTTCATTTTCATCTTCATCTGGTCTTTATATCTCAATAGGAATTAAACAAGAATACCCTAAATGTCACTCTTCTCCTTTAAAGACTTCCAAAATGGAAGCTGACAAGCAAAATAAAAAGGAAAACCTATGCATCATTTTTTTTTTCAAATTGTTTCTTTACTCATGGCTGACCACCCAGGATCCCACATGGACACGGAGATCTTCCATCAGTTTTATGAAGAAACACACATTTAAAATTAACACACAAACATGCATTTTCTGTATTGAGGAGAGCAATACTTTTTGAGCATATTTTCATGTAATGTCAACATGACATTCCCTTTTTTCTTTTTGAGACAGAGTCTCAGTCTATCACCCTGGGTAGAGTGCCCTGGCACCGGCCTCATTCACGGCAACCTCAGACTCCTGGGCTAAGGGATCCTCCTGCCTTAACATCCTGAGTAGCCAGGACTACAGATGCCCACCACATCGTGTGGCTAATTTTTCTATTTCTAGTAGAGATGGGGTCTCATTCTTGCTCAAGGCTGGCCTCCAACTCCTGAGCTCAAGCAATCTACCCACCTCAGCCTCCCACGTGCTAGGATTACAAGGCAGGAGCCACTGCACCCGCCCAGCTCAACATCACATTTCTTTGTTAACTAAGAATTTGTAATCTAGACAGAACTAATGGAACAGTTCCGGGATGACCACAAATAAGTGAACTACAAGTTTGTAAGCAAAGTAGACGGAGTAAACTGAATATACAAATAACCTGGGGGAAGTGGGGGCGGGGGGCAGAGCAAGTGAGTGTTTCCGACCTAACAGGGTGAATGAGCGCTCCCAGGGAGTGGAAATTTGAAAACTATGTTTAATGACAAAAGAAAGCCATTTTGAATCTTTTAAAACAAGCAGGGAGCTCAAAGGCCAACAAATTAATCTGACTGATAGCTAATTTATTCTCAGTTCAAACAATATTATACAACATCGCATGCTTCCATATTGGCTTCAGTTCCCTAATTACCTGGATATTTCTCTGTAAACATGTAGCAGCTATAAGCCACATCACCTCTTGAAAGTAGGGAAGGAAGAACAGACAAACAGATTTTGCCTGAAAGTCAGTAACTGCTTCAAGAGAGGAACATTTTCTTTTAAAGCTCTCATGGAACAAACATGTTTGGAAGTGACAACAGTCCATCATAACTTTGTTTCCTCCAGTGAAATTGTCCAATAAGCAAGGCCTTCTCCTTCCTTCTGCAGAAATACGGAAGCACCTACTGGCACCATTTTCAGGTGGAGACGTCCTACAGAAAATTTCCAAGCATTACATGTTCCATTTGTTGCAAAACATACAAATTACATTTTTTAAAAAGTCTCTTACGAGTTTCACACAGACAAATATTAAATGTATAAATCGTTAATTGTGTGGTAGTAGGTGGGGAAAATTTTACGAACAATCTCTTGAAACAGGAGCAAAGGAAGCAAAAGAGAATTCTGGAATATCTCAAAAAGAAACAGAATAAGAAATTTTCCATAAATGTTTAGACTTTTGCTAAGAATAATTCCAAGGTTAAACAAGGAACATTATTCTCCATAAGCGAAAAGAGAAGTAATCAATTGAGAAATATATTTGTGACTTACAAAAAGGTTTCAATTACAGAAATTTTTTTTAGAGTTTAGTTTTAATAATTTCAAGGACCAAACAAAAGCTACAATGAAAATTGTATTAATACAGCTAAAATAGATTTTTTTTAAATATATAATTAATGAGACTGTAATAAGCATGTAAGAATTTACTGTTCAGTAGAGAAGGTGAAAGTATACTGCAAAAATCCTTAATTTCATGAATTGCTTGATTTTGGAAAGTCTTGGATTTCTTCATAGCCATGAGTAAAATTTGAAAAGTCCAAAGTTAAAAAAATTTCATTTCAAAATGAGGGCTATGATGCCATAGACTGAATTTTAATTCTAACTTTGTTATTTCAGCATTTTCTGTATCTGTATTAATACCTGCTATAATATATATATAGCACCTAAAACTTCCTATTAAGTACGGTTAATTGAATGCACCTGTTCTTTGTTTCGTCCCCTAAAATTCTAGATTTAAAAAAGAAAGAAGAAAAGCAAAGAAAATTAGGCATAAATCCACAAGAACAACAAAAATGAAAGAGACGAACATAAGAAACAAGATGACAAGATGATTTCGACTTTAGAAAGCAGATGGATGAAGGTTAAATGTCTTGACACATCAGAGAAAGCTGAAACCTAAGTCTGCAATCTAGTTTTGCCATAGAACCTGGAAAGTCTCAAGACCTGGCAGCAACAAGTATTTCTGAAGTCTGGATGTGGAGTGGGACTGCAGACAAAATTTTAGATAAATCTCCCTCCTCCATCTGTGCTGAAGACTGAGGTTTACTCTCTGGAGAAGATGAACAGGGAATTCAGCAACAGAAGATACAACTGAAGATATGGGCAAGGGACCACAGTGAACACAGGGGTGTTGAAAAGAAGTTCCCCCAACCCCGTCCCCTACATGCCTCCCAGAACACCAACAGCCATACAGAAGCCCCTAGGACATAAGATTTGAAGACACTTCTCTGAATAAACTGTGCCAGAAGAAAAGACAAAGACACAGAAATGAAAAAGAAATAAAGCTTAAAATTAAGGGATCCTTCTGGGAGGTCCTATATCAAATATCAGGAATTGCAGGAAGAAAAAAATGGAGGGGCACATATTATTAAAGAATTAATACAAGAAAAAAATTCAAATCCTGAAAGTCTTGAGTTTCCAAAACGAAAAAGTCTGTTGAGCTTCCCATGTAACAAGTGAGAAAAGACCTACACCAAAGTGCACCACACAAAAATTTGGTATACTGACTATATAAAAAGAAGATACTAATAGTTTTCAGAGAAAAGAAAAACAAACAAAAAAAAAATCAAATACAATTCAAGTCCACTCCCATATGTGTATCTCCCCATCTAAGCCTTCCACCTGCACAACTGTAAAAGCTATTTGAAGTTTGAAGGCATTAGAAATAACTGAGGCAGCCAGGACATGAAGGACCAAGACCACAGAGGAAAGGGATGTGCATTGAGATGAGCTTTACACTCACCACTTTTTCCCCCTCAAAGAATTTGCTGATTTCCATTGAGGGGCATTGAAACTGAATCAAGAGGATAGTCTAGAGTTTGTGTCATTTCCACTGATTTAACAGGTTCAGATCCAAAGTCAATGATACCTGGGCTCCTAAAATATGAGAGGCCAAAATCCTGAGGAAAGGTGATGACAGAGAGAGTACACGTGTGTGATACTTAATTCTGTGTTTTAACTTAGCTGGGCTACGGGATGGCCAGATGGATGGTAAAACATGATTTTACTGTGAAACCAATTTATAATCGCTCACACTTGCATATGAAAAATGAAACACAACTATAGCCTAGGAAGGAGGGAAGGGGAGGGAGAGGGAAAGGGAGGGAGGTGGGTCAATAGAGGTAGGGTTAGTAGGGGGACCACACCTATGGAGCATATTACAAGTACAAGTTGGATCTATCAGATGTAGAACACAAATGTCTTAACGTTGTAATTGGGTAAATGAGGAGAAGGCTATGTTGATTAGTAGTATGTAAGCACTCCAATTTGTACAAATAATCAACACATTGAATCCCATAATGGCATAAATGTATTTATGATCTATGTACAAATGACGTAATAAAAAAAATCTTTAAAAAATAAAAATAAAATCATATTAAAAAATTAAAAAAAAAAAACATGATTTCTGGGTGCATCTGTGAATGTGTTTCCAAAATGAATCATTAGTCTGAGCAAAGAAGATCCACTCAAACCAATGTGGGTAGGCATCTTCCAATCCTCAAGGGACCAAACAGAATGAAAAAGCAGAGGTAGGGTGAATTTTCTCTGTCCTAGAACTAGGATATTCATCATCTCATGCCCTTAGACATCAGAGCTCCTGGTTCTTGGGCCTTTGGACTCTAGGACTTAAACCAACACTCCTCCACACCCCCAGTTCTCAAGTTCCCAACCTTGAAGTGGGAGTTATACCATCAAGCCTTTGCATTCAAACCGAATTATACTATCAGCTCCCCTGGTTTTCAAGCCTTTGAAACCCAACACTCCTCCACACTCCCAGTTTTCAGGTTCCTAACTCTGAAGTGAGAATTACACCACCAGCTCTCCCAGTTCTCCAGCTTGCAGAGGGCAGAGAGACTTCTAAGTCTCCCTAATCATGTGAACCAGTTCCCATAATAAATCTCCACACACTCCTGCATATATATCCTATGGTTCTGTCCTCCATGTTCTCTGGAGAACCCTGACTGACACAGGCTGACATCTCTTAGAATTTTTCCCCTCAAGGCATTTGTAGGTTCTTAAGTTGCCCAGAATTAGAAGCCATGAAACCAAGTAGAAATCTACAGTTAGAAACTAAAAATGAAGCAGAGTCTTCAAATGACTACAGCATTAAGAAGAGTAAATTAGAGTGCAAAGCCCAAAAAAGATAAGAGGTCTAGGTAAAAATATCTCCAGACTTTTAGCTTAGCTTCCTAAAGAGAAATTCCCTAGGAGTCCAAACAGACTGGGAATTGACTCTCTTCAGGTGGGCCACGGCAAGCCTCCTCCAACTGCCTACCCGAGAAAAGAACATTCTCTATGGAAAATAATAAATTCATAGCTTACTAGTTATGCATAATATTAATAGTTATATGATCATAATGAAGTAAATAAACATATTTAAATACAAATGATTATATGATATTTTAGAAGGATAAAGAAGGGGGAAATAATTCTGTGTTAAAGATATGAGGATGCACAAAACCTACATCATAACCTTCCATAGCAGGAAGTACAATAAATAATATTTAAAACTGAAAAAGCAAGGAATAGCAGTAACAGCTTCTGTTTAGATGTATGGAAGCAAATAAAGTAGAAGCTCTACAGTTGACACCTCCCTACACTGGCCACCTCCTTAAGTTGACCAAATTTTCATGGGTCAGACGGCCAGTACATGGCATGTGGGTACAGTGGGCCTCGTTCCTGAGGTCAACCACTTCTGTATGTTGACCAGTTTTTTATAGTCCTTAGGTGGTCAACTTACAGAGGTTTCACTGTATTAGAATAAGCAGTTAAAAGTAACTTAAAGCAGTGGACTCTGGAGAGAAGATATTAGGAGAAGAGAGAAATAAAATAGGGCCAGACTTTATGAGCTTTAAAGTATTATTTGATTTGTTAAGCATGTGCTTAACTTTTATAAGATTGATTTGCCTTAAAATAAAAATGTAAAGGAAATCACTGACAAAGTAACCGGCACACGATAGGTGCTTCATAGATGTTTATTATGTAAATCATATGACCTCAGAGAACGTGGTGACAAGCAAGTGATCTGTATTTGTGGGGCCCAGGGTCTTTCTGGAAGAAGCATTGCCTTGCATGTCCCCTGAATGTATCTTCTGCCCCCATTTGCCAGAGTGTCTCCTGACAAGTATGCAGAAAAAACAGTCCCCTCCCACAGCAGAGGGAGAAGCTGCCTACATAAGGCAATTTGGTGACATGAAAACATTACCTGCCTATAGATAATATTCTCCAGTGACCTCCCATAGGCCTGGATTTTTTGCAATTCTTCCAAGTTCATAGAGTCTGGCTATGAGCCAAATTGTAAGGTCAACTGGCTTCTCGTTAGCTGATTATCAAATCCTAGCGAAACCTTAATCCTGGTTTGACTATGCTAATCCTGGTCTGAATCCCTGGTTCAGAATTATGGGGGCAGGTATGAAATCATGTGTCCACAAGGTGGAAGGGTTTATAAAAAAAAAAAATTCCCATAAAGTTCACATTTCCCTCCAAGTAACAATTAATTCTGCTTAGGTAATCATATATCTGAGAAATGACAGTTTTAGTGTGACTATTTATAGTTTCAAATAACATGGCAAACTTAATATGTACCTAGAGAAAAAGAGCCAGAGTATAGCAGAGACTCGGTGTTGCTTATTAGGACAGATGGATGGAAGGATGAAAGGGTATTAGGATGAATATCGACTCAGAGGACAAAATATAATCCCAGCACATAGAGCAGAATCAAAGACATACAGCGTCTGAAAACACAACAGTGTCCAGACCTCAGGTACTCCTTCCCCATGGTTTTGAGGCTAATTAGCTCCAATAGGTTTACTTTATTTGGTTTCAGCTCTTAGAGTTGGAAGAGACACTAGATCACTTGGTTCTCCTTAGTTAAACAGATGAGGGGACAAGCGCTTTAAGATGTCAAGGTTGGGGAAACACTGGGAAGGTAGTGGTGGCAGGAGAGCGGTTTGGAGTCTCCCAAAATTTCAACATAAAAACAGAGGACAATTATGACAGTAAAGCCAAAGACCCACAGACCGACATCCAGAATAAGATAAGCCAATGAGGTATCCTGTGGAACCCCCAAATCAAGGAGACGGGGACAAACGTCAGCAGCTCCAAGGCCTGTGTTGGTGTGGCAAGTGTGCACAAGGAAGGGGGGGGACCCTGACACATCTGGAGACAGCAGAGTCCCCAGAACATCAGAAAGTGTTCCTGCTCGACAAGTGTTCTTATTAATAAAAATAAAAGTGCTGCTGTAGAGGGATTTGTAGACTTGATTGCTGCCACGAGAGTGGTGAGTTATTCTCATGCCTAGTCAAAAGGTAAGGCTACACAAAATTGGAGTGTCTGCAAATCACTGGGTTATTACTATGTGTTAGTTTTTAGTATTTTAAAACTTGGGAAGATAAATGGCAGTCTCAAAGGCCCTGCATGTGTGTATGTAACTTTATCCATATCCATCTAGCAACAATTCTGTGTAATCCTTCCTACTCTTTTCTGGCACTAAAGTAAATGATTCTAAAAAATCACTATACTTTAATTTTTAAATTATTTGGAACTATAAAATTGATCCTTCAAAATATGAACCTTTCACCTACGGGCTCAGGTACCCTTTTAGCATCAGGAATACTTTCTCTCATCCCAAGAACACTAAAACTCTGTTTTCCCGTCAAAATGCATGAGCAGACCCTGCAGTGCAGGCTGATACGGTGCCCCAAGGACATCTCTATTTATAATGTGAGGTACCTCAGGAACAAGTCTGGTTCCAGGCCATAGCGCTCCGAGGCAGAGCAGAGTGGTCTGTCCCAGGTGACTTTCTTAGGTAGCCCCCCTACGATGCAAATTGAGCTGCCCTCAAGGCACCCTATAAATTTATAATAAAAGTCTAAAATTAAAAATAAAAGTTTACTTCACTAAAATTAAAACTATTCCTCTCACTCAAAGTAACTTTAAAATAAAATAAGGAACAACAGCTATCATAAGAAACAATGGAAGAGGCCTCCAGCACTCTACGACACATTTTCCTGTTGGAATGAAGTAAGAAATTCTGTTCTGAAGGAGCAGAAGTGGTTATGGTGTCCTATGTGCTTTGCAATCATCACATTGCTTGGTGGGGAGACGATTTTCATTAACAATTGTGTCCAGTTCATTGGGTCCAGAGTTTATTTTAATAACTTTCTTTTTTTTTCTTTTAGAGACAGAGTCTCACTCTATCACCCTCGGTAGAGTACCATACCGTCGCAGCTCACAGCAACCTCCAACTCCTGGGTTTAAGTGATTCTCTTGCCTCAGCCTTCCGAGTAGCTGGACTACAGGCGCCAGCCACAACGCCCAGCTATTTTTTTGTTGTTGCAGTTTGGCTGGGGCCAGGTTTGAAACCACCATCCTCCACAGGCGCCACCCTTTAATAACTTTCTTATTATTTACTTTGCTATCTCCAGAAACACATCCTGGCAAGAATGCCAAGTAAATAGTTAAATTTAAAGTCTTAAACTATCTTTTAAATTCTGGTTATTTGACACATCAGCTTAGACCATGATAGGGAGACAGGGAGGCTTCCACCTTAAACAATAAGAAAACTTGATAAAAATACTGGGAACAATGGTTTTCAGATGTTCACCAACAGGCAGCCCAGGAACATGATCTCCAAGAAAAGAATGATACAGAATTTTTTTTTTTTTTTTTTTTTTAGAGACAGAGTCTCACTTTATCACCCTCAGTAGAGTGCTGTGGTGTCACAGCTCACAGCAACCTCCAACTCCTGGGCTTAAGTGATTCTCTTGCCTCAGCCTCCCAAGTAGCTGGGACTACAGGCACTTGCCACAATGCCTGGCTAAGGAATGATACAGAATTTGAGCTTTACCATTGCCCTGCTTACTACCTAAGACAGTTTCCCATCCTCAAGGAAGGGAAGAGAACCCACCCTGAGCCCTGCAGTCTCACAGAGTAGAAGAGAGCCAAGACAGCTAGTATTTGTGGTCAAAATACTAGAGAGGAAAGGGCTACACAGAACTTTCCAGAGATCTGCAGTTCACAAATTCATAGCTTTGGCTGAGCCAGACCTACTGGATCACACTCATATCCTAATACTTTGCAAGGCTGAGGTGGAAGGATTGCTTGAGTTTGAGATCAGCCTGAGCAAGAGCAACCCCATCTCTACAAAAAAAAAAAAAAAATTAGCCAGGTGGGATGTCAGGCACCTGTAGTCCCGCTACTTGGGAGGCCAAGGCAGGAGTATCACTTGAGTCCAAGAGTTGGAGGCTGCAGTGAGCTATGATTATACCGCTGCACTCTAGCCAGGACAACAGACTGAGACCCTGTCTCAAAAATACGTAAATACATAAATCTCTGGCTGCATGCTGATCTGAACATGCAGGAGAAGAAAGTAACTCTTACCGAATAAGGAGGCAATAGAAAACAGTCAGCCAATCAGTTCTCACAGCTCCTACAGGTCTGCAAGGAGTTCACATCCCTCCTGCCAGCCAGAGTGGAAAGACCTCATCGTGCACAGAGTATTCAGTTGGGTCTTCCCCACCACCTTAGTACTGAGGCCAAATTGACCCGAGGCTAACCACTGATCTGGATATGCCTAACAAAGTTTAAAAGAAGCTTTTAAAAAAAAAACTCTGATTCTTAACTATAGCTTAACTTCTAACTTAACTATATCCCAGGACAAGATCCCAACAGTATTTAAAGGAATAGAAAATATTCCAACACTAAAAACCAAAAACACAATAGCCAGTGTGCAGGCAGTAAGGACCAGGCAATAGAAGATACACAACTTAGCAAAGATGACAGAATTAGCAAGGTTAGTGTGATAAGGAGAGAAACGGAAGATATTTTTTCAAATAAAAATTTTCTAAGATGAAAACTTAGTACCTGAAATTAAAAATACGCTAGATATGATTAACAACATATTAGAAACTTCCGCAAAAATAATTAATGAATGTAAAAACATGCAATAGGCTCGGCACCTATAGCCCAGTGGGTAGGGCGCCGGCCACAGACACCGAGGCTGGTGGGTTCGAACCCAGCCCAGACCAGCTAAAACAACAATGATAATGACAACAAAAAAATAGCCGGCCATTGTGGTGGGCGCCTGTAGTCCTAGCTACTTGGGAGGCTGAGGCTAGAGAATCACTAAGCCCAAGAGTTTGCAGTTGTTATGAGCTGTGACGTCACAGCACTCGACCAAGGGCTACATAGTGAGACTCTGTCTCAAAAAAATAAAAAATAAAAAAAATTAAAGACATGCAATAGAAATGATACAAAATAAAAATAAAGGGAAAAAAAGACAGGAAGAAAGTATCGGCGACCTGCAGGACACAGTCAAGTTGTCTAATACAGAGAACACGTGTCATAAAATCCAGAGGAAAGGCTCGGTGCCTGTGGCTCAAGCGGCTAAGGCACCAGCCACATACACCTAAGGTGGCACGTTCAAATCCAGCTCAGGCAGCCAAACAATGATAGGTGCAACCGAAAAAAAATAGCCAGGCGTTGTGGCGGGCGCCTGTGGTCCCAGCTACTTGGGAGGCCGAGACAAGAGACTCACTTGAGCCCAGGAGTTGGAGGTTGCTGTGAGCTATGATGCCATAGCAGTCTACCCAGGGGGATAGCTTGAGGCTCTGTCTCAAAAAAAAAAAAAAATCCAGAGAAAAACTGGGAGAAGAGAGAAGAAAAATATTTAAAGAATTAATAGCTAAAAATCTCTAAAATTTTGATAAATTCTAGTTATTTTTTAATTTACAGTATCTCTGAGAACTTTACATTTGATGAGCCTAACCCTTCTCTTGGGCAGACAAAAGCCAAAATCTCAAAGCTGGTACTAGGAAATTCAGTGTGACATCTTAACTACTTTACCAAAAAAAAGAGAAAGAAAAAGGAAAGAAATAGCAGCCCTAAGAAGTGAATTAAGGCTGAAATGTCATGTGGTATTTTAACCTTAATTCTAAATTTCCTTGTTCTAATCAATCTAAATCAGGCCCTAATGATATTTAAATGTAACTACTTATAATTCCCATAATAGGCAAACAAAAGGGAGGTTAAAATAATTCTATTATTTCGCAATGATGAAACAGACTGAATATTTCAATTATTCTACTTATTATAGTACACACAGAACAATGCTCTGTAATCTGCTTCGATATATATAGGCTCTTTAACCACACCACGGTGGGACTAATACAGTCGCTGTGGTTGAGCTGCGCTCGCTGATTCAATGTTGAAATAAAGTACTTCACAGATTAGCTTAGTCTGCAGCACTTAAAGGTCAGGATTTATTGTAATGTAAATCACAAAGCAATTTTATCTTGACAGAGATTACATACTGTTACAATATTTCTCGCTGAATCTAGTGATGCGTTTGCTTTTTCTTTGCAACTGCTGTGCAAATTGGACCGTAGCCCAGAAAAGAAAAAGAGATGGCAGGCTGCTTTGGCTTTTTAGAAACAACTTAATTCTCTTCATTTTTCAAAGTTCCATAAGAAAAAAAAAACAAAACCCTGAAAATACACATGAAATCATACATAGATACTTGTAAACCACAAACCCTGAGCTCTAGTGCACACAGATATCTGTAAATGACCATCTTTCAAATATTTTGATGTGTTTAGGAAAGGGTATAATTGCTAATGACTAACTTCTGATCATTCACACGAAGTATCTTGATACATTATCTAAATTATCTCCATTTTAAGCAAACAAAAACAGTAAGAAGTTCTCTTATTTCCATTGACAGAAATCACACAAAAAGAACATTGAGCGTAAACAAAGCAAGGTAAGGTTAAAAATTCCACTGCTGTCATTGTCTCTATGACCGTCCCCATCTGACTGTCTCCTGGGAGATTGTTCTTAAAGAAGGGACTGGGGCTGGATAATGTTTTATTATCAGAGTATCAGATGAACTACTCAAAGTTTGAGGAATCTCTTTAGTCCTGAAATTCTCGAGACAAGACCAGCTCACTCTCTGTCCTACATCTTATGTCTCAAAGAATCAGTCAACACATTAAAATCTTGCCAGTTTTTATCACTTCTTTATACATAGATTAATAATATACAAAAATGATGGTGGAGCTCAGAACTCAACAAGGAATGTACCCGAGTCTCCATTTCTATTTCCCTCACTTGGGCCACACTTAGATACTCACCTTCATCCCCGCAAAGCGCCGGCTTTTCCCAGAGTGGCAGATGATGCGTTATTGTACATTTGTTCAGACCCCACGTAGCACAGACTTTCGTTTGTCTGTGTCTCAGGAAGGCGATGCTTCCTGCCTATCAGTCATTCCAAGTCGACCTTCATAGATCTGTAAGCCAATTACAGTATGATTTGCTTAATATATTCCTTTAAGTCAATTCAAAATTTTACCTAAATAAATTTATTTTAAAATGAAACCTTTTCACTGCCAAAATTATACATTTGACATGATGGATAAAAAAATAATGTTTGCTGCATACCACTTAATATGGTCTGATGTGCCTCCAGCTGTACACGTGCCAGAGGCGAACGCCAGCCAACCAAGACTTGTGAAAATAGGAGATACATACCACGGTTCAAGTGGCATGTGGGCAATACATGATATTCATAAAATGCAGGCATTTTAACAAATTGCATTTAGTCACAGAATGCAAACATCCCTGTCTATGATAGCAAAGGCACTTCCCATCAGGGTTCACCCCTCCATGTAGGTCAAACATGCATCCTGGTGTGCCCGGGACCGTCCCAGTGTGCCTGAGGTTGTCCTAGAGTAATCGTCATTACCACTCTTTCACTCTCAATAGTGTCCTGGTTTAGATAATACCTAAAGGCATAGAGTAAGTCACACTTCTTTGTCCCCCCAGAATGGGCAGTCAAAATGTTTCTCATTGGCCTTTTTCTTACCAGCTGGACAGCTCTCTAGGATTGAAAAAAAGTCATTGCACCTGGATAACACTTGGGACTTTACAAGATACACTATCTTACTCAATCTCTGTGACAACCCTGTGAATTGGGTATAAGTTACAAGGGAGAAACACAGGTTCAGGGAGGTTTAAGACCGCTCAGGGGTCTCAGAGCTATTGTGGGATGGACCAGAACTCCCGTCTAGGTCTCTACCCATATCAAGTGATCTTTTCTAGGGAACTTGAAAGGAGAGGAGTGGAGTTTGGAAGGGAGGAGTATTCTGAGAATAAACCGGTTCCTTTGACTGTGGATTTGGAGAGATTAGGGCAAGAAATGGCATGTCTGCACTGATAGCATTTTGACTCCTATTTTAAAAGAAGACATTTTCCATTAAAACTATGGTATAAACGTTGGTCATGGTGCCCAGAGTATATTCAATGTACTATTTGTCTTAAATGAACTTAATGAACTTTTTTGTTCTGCCCTAAAAACCTGACTGGATTCTTGATTACGGTTTCAATTTTGCGTTTTCTTTTTGGGTGCTGTAGTAGAGGAAAGGAGAAGGGGGAGCAGGAGGAGCAGGGCGGCCCAGCGCGCCCCAGTCCACCTGCCTCCCTGCGCGGCTGCGCCCGGGCACGTCTCTGCTCCCCGCTCACGGGCAGGGCGCGAGCTTCCATCACACCACTGCTTCGCACCCTGAGAAACGTCTCCTGAGCTGCAAAATACACTTTGCAGCAACTTTCTAAAAGGCACATCTATATTTACCAATGTGTTCCACATGATTAAACTGTGAAATTTGTCTCCAGTTTGGCAACACCTTAGGGAGATGTTGTGAGGTTTAGAAAGAAAATGCCTGCGAAGTGCCTGAAGCCCCCGAGAGGAAAGCGCGCTGCGTCCAAGGTGCCGTCAGCTCCTGGACGCCACAGCCGAGCCAGCAAGTCAAACGGCGTAAGCCATGATGTCACAATGTTGTCACGCGGCATCACCCACAGTGAGAGCGAGAAAAAGCTGTTTTCAGAGTGCCTCTCTCCCCCCTCCTCTTCAGCTCGGGAAAGCATATGGTGCCCAAAACTAGTTCACAGCGAACTTCATCTCTGCCACTGCTGTAAATGAAGTATCTTCCCAGGCAGATGTCAGTGCTGAAAGTTTGGTGCTCATAAATACCAAATTTACATAAAATCTATATAGCTTTTTTCAAAAGTCTTTCTTGGTTGATGTAGGCTGATTGGCTAGGACACACACTTCACTCACTCCTGTAACTATAATACATTTCCAGATCCACTAATTGGAAAAACAATAATTTTGACTAAACCATGAATGACATTCCTGGAGGCCTTTCTGGTGGTAAATGTCACATGTCAGACTGAAAAAAAGAAAAGTTAAAAAGCTACTGAGATATTCTTAGACTGGTAATTTCAACCCACGTTTTTAAACCGTCGCTTACCATTGATGCAAAATGTATCATTTATAGATGGAATAAGAAATGAATTTTATTTATTCCCTAAAAACAACAGTAAAATAACCTATTGATAAAGCAAACCTGAGTTTATGGCTTGCCCCAGTAACGGAGGTCACTAACTGGAAGAGTCTGATACCGGATTTTTAACACTGGATCTCCAGGCTCTTGGTCTCAACGATTCAATGAATGAAATGGATAGACCATAGAACGAACAGTGAGGTTTTATTTACAGCTCAAAGAACCAAACCTCCTTGCAGGGCAAGATACGAGTGTTACAGCTCTTATGAAAAGGACTCTTACAAAGGGCCAAGCCTCTTTGTAGAGCAGGATCAGCAGCGGAGGTGTTACAGCTACAGCTC
>NW_003852412.1:23705818-23707773 GCF_000181295.1 Otolemur garnettii
GAGCCTCTTTGTAAGGCAGGATCAGCAGCGGAGGTGTTACAGCTACAGCTCTTACAAAGGATCAAGCCTCTTTGCAGGGCAGAGATCAGCAAAGGGCCGAGCCTCTTTGTAAGGCAGGATCAGCGGCGGAAGTGTTACAGTTGCAACTCAAGTGTTACAACTCCTACAAAGAGCCAAGCCTCTTTGTAGAGCAGGATCAGCACTAGAAGTGCCACAGCTCTCGCTTCTTTCTCTGGATGGTCTGTGATGGTTCGGCTGAAGTCTTCTTCTTCTTCTTTCTTCTTCTTTCTTCTTCTTTCTTCTTTCTTCCTTGAAGGTCTGCGACGATCTGCCCCCAGGCTCTCTGCACGGGGCCTTATATAGGTGTAATAGCTTAGCTGTGATTGGTCCATATGGACCAATCAGGAGCAGGATTGAAAATGGACCAATCAGGGATGGGCACCAGTTTTCCCTTGATTGACAGGTCCTCTAACGCCACTCTACTGGAGCCTCTGGGGGAAGAAAGCTCCCTCACTTGCCCCAACCTGCCGGGGTTTTTTTGCCGGCTGCTGCCACCAAGACAAAAGTGGCAGATCCCCCCAGGCCCTGCTCGGCTGAGCTGGCTGGGGTGCCACTTTTCCGGTATCATTAGCGGTGTCTCAGAGGAGAAAGGCTATTTGTGAGATCTGGGGTTAGTGGGTAAGGTGACTCTTTTGCTGTGAGACATGATGGCTTATTATGATTGTGCAAATTTGTGATGTATTAGTTTAGTACTGGTAGACATAGAGATGGGTTGATTTTGAGAAAAGGGAGAATGGCCCACAATAAGGTCCCAAAGCAACAGACATCGGCAGGGACACAGAGAGAAAGAACGCCATCAGTGGGACTGCAGACTAGAACCTCTATGGAAATGCATATTAGATTTTGCAAAGAACTAAAAGGATCTGATCCAGCAATCCTACTACAGGTATTTACCCAAAAGAAAAAAAAAAACATTTTTATCATAAGGACACTTGTACTCAAATGTTTACAGCAGCACAATTCACAATCACAAAGAAGTGGAAACAACCCAAGTGCATGAATGGATTAACCAGTTGTGGCACAAGTATACCATGGAATAGTATGCAGCTATAAAAAGATGGTAATTTTGCATGTTTTGTAACAACCTGGATGGAATCGGAGACCATTCTGCTAAGCAAAGTATTACAATAAGGTAAAAACAACCACCACATGTCCCCAGTACTATTGGAGCCAGTAGATTAACACATACATGCCCACAGAGGAGAAAAACTCAATGAAATTCAAGTAGTGGGGAGGGGGAAAGGGGCCAGGTAAATTCCAAAGTGAAGGACACACCTACAACTCAGACTTTAACCTGTAAAGGTAACCTAATTGTATGTACTCCCTTATTAATCTGAATTTTTAAATAAAGGGTTCAAAGCACCTCTTGAAGATAGCTGTTTAATGCTGATTTAATTTGATCAGTCTACAAAAGAAGGTGCTACATACCTCATTATTGAATATCACTATGGTCACCTCCAAAGTACACCCCTTGGGAAGCTGTACCCTGTCACCAGCCCGTAGTCCACCTTTCAAAGCACTTTCTCTACGACGAGTTCATGAACTTAATTGTCAAGCCTCATCCTGTAAAAACTCTGATGTCCATTGTAGAAAAAGAGTTCCAAACTGCTCTGAAGGGCAGACTAGGTGCAGGTGACAATGCATAGCTCCCCAAGGGCCATAATTTGAAGGTGACTGTCGTGATATTTAGCAATGAGGTATGTAGCAATTTTTCTAGGATGAGTTTGCAAACTTAATTGTCAAATCTCATACATTTATATTTTCAGGAACTTTCCAAAATGAACAATTATCAGCAGCTTTATTTTTCTGGCCAAGAATTTTCTAAAATAATAAAATCACGTTGATGAAGACAGTGGGGTAACAAAGTCACTTAATGAAGCATCTTTTTTTTTTTT
>NW_003852412.1:23707907-23716085 GCF_000181295.1 Otolemur garnettii
GCCACAACGCCTGGCTATTTTTTGGTTGCAGCCATCATTGTTGTTTTGGCAGGCCCAGGCTGGATTCAAACCCGCCACCTTAGGTATATATGGCTGGCACCTTAGCCACTTGAGCCACAGGCGCCAAGCCAATGAAGCATCTTAATAGTGAAGTCATATAAATGTAAACTGTGAGCTATATGGATATAGATGGCTGGCTGGGCACGGTGGCAAGTACCTGCAACCCCAGCACTAGGGAAGGCTGAGGCAGGTGGATTGCTTGAGCTCAGAAGTTTAAGACCAGCCTGAGCAAGAGTGAGACCCTATCTTTACCAAAAATAGAAAAAGTAGTTGGACTTTGTGGCAGGTGCCTATAGTCCCAGCTACTCAGGAGGCTGAGGCAGGAGGAGCACTTGAGCCCAAGAGTTTAAGGTTTAAGGTTGCTGTGAGCTATGACACCACACAACACTCTACCCAGGGTAACACAGTGAGATTCCATCTCAAAAAAAAAAAGGCCGGATGACTTTGGAGCTCAACACAAATACCGCTAGTATTCTTCAAATTCAATCAGAAAGGACCAGTGTACAAAAGCAGCTCCTTTTCTCAGAAAAGGTCTCATTTTAAACACTGAAGCAGGTAAAGCCTTTCTGTAAAACACCCCCATTCTTACCAGGTCATTCTTACCACTTCATTGCTACTCTCACAATAAAAATCCTGATGGCAACACTAAACTTAATTCTCGTTAATGGTCTCCTTTGGTCTCTGGATGCAATCTGAACTTCTCCACATGCCCACTGAATTATATTGCCTTGTCCTCCTCTGTCACTTCGCCACATACATGAGTGTAGACATGAGCTCCGTGCACCAGTCACACAAAATTGTTGGCAATTCCAGAACATACTTGTCTCTCTCTTCCATCACTTCAGGGTTGTGTCTATCTGGAAAGCTCCCCGGCACTAACCACTTCCTTCCTCTTTCCTGTTAAAGATCCCTGGAGCCAAGGAACCAGTTTTTCCAGGAAGCCCTTTGCGAATAGGAGGAAATCCTCCCCTCTGGGCTCCCTCTGGGCTTCACGGTAACTGCCAACATCGCACTCCTCCCCCAGTGAAATGATGCTCGCGACTTTGTCTCATCCTTGTCCGTTCATTTGCTTCCCTTATCCTCCCTCTCAGTGAGCTCCCTGAGGGCAGCATGTGGTCTGGGGTATAGAGATCACTCAAATGTATTTCTTTGTGTGAATACCAATTTTTAAACTTTAGTATTTCATAACTACTCAAAATATTTAAGGGTTGCTTGTGGCCTTGAGGCCGCAGGTTCCCCATCCCTTATAACGTTACAATGCACATGGTAAGTCCTAAATTGTAAAAATTAAATTTTCAATACTTTATTGGCTATTCAAAAATCTTATTCAATGTATTTTTTAAATAGATAGTGAAAGAATAGATAAAGCCTTAAGATTGTGATCCAAAAAAATCATAAAACTGGATAGCATCTCAAATAAATTTTCTGATGGTTCCTAAAAAGCAAAGAATTCTCTAAGTATTATTTCTAAATCAACAATAACATCTAAAAGAATTAAACCAAATATTTGCACAAACATTTGCACTCCTCCTCCTCCACTAGGGGAGGAGTGGATATGATGCATCTCCACTTTAAAAGTGTGAGAATACATTCTGCTGGAAAGGCACTTTCAGACATTATTGATACTAGCTTTTTGGAGAAGAATTTGTCAATACCTAACAAAACTACATATGCCCTTACCCTGCAACCCAACAATTCCACTTCTAGGAAGTTACCCTGAAGATACACTTACAACAAAAGAAAAAATACATATGTACGAGGTTATGTATTGCAACATCATTTATAACTGCAAAATATTAGAAGCATCCTAAATTCCCATTAAAAGAACAGTAGGTGAATAAACCATGGTACAGCCACATCTCTATGAACTACGCAAAGTAATTTCCAGTGTTCATTGCTACATGAAAACTGGCATAATGCAATAGGGCATTTATGGATTCTGCTGTTCATGCAAGAAAAAAAATGGGAACGCAAGAAAACATACATGAATCTACTCATTCGGAAAAAAAGGACATAGGAAAGGATTAACCAGAAACTACTGGAATTCACAACAAGGGATGGGAAAAGAAAAGAAAGACTAGGGGAGCAAGAAAGAGTAGAAGGGATGAGAGGGAAACATCTCCACGGATTCCTTTTGTATAATTCTGATTTTCAAAGAAGTGACGTTGTTTCACATACCCCCAAATAAATACCTGGTTAGAATCAATAAACACTTGGAGAAAACCCCAAATGGACTGCACAAGCAATAAGTGAATTCAGCTGCGTCAGAAAGAAATCACATAGCCCTATTTACGGAGATCAAGAACAAAACAAACCGAAGGAACTTTGGAAAACATTTTTAGTATATATTTAAAGACGAAAAAATATACACTAATTAACAAATGATGCTGAATGTGAAACTGTCCTTATAAAATTAATTAAAACCAAGTTGCTGGGATTTTAACAAGGTCCTAAGTCTTGAGAGCACAGCTAAACACGAACCCCGTCTTGCGGCTCTTGCCCACTTCCTTATAGCTGCTCACTGCTTAACGGTCATATAGACTCTTGTCACAAAGTCTTATAACTCCACTTAATCATTCCCATAGAGGGAGAAATCTGTTTTCTAAGATACTTTCCATATTAGGCAGGGTGGCTCATGCCTGTAAACCCAGCACTTTGGAAGGCCAAGGCAGGAGGATCCCTTGAGCCTCGTAATGTAAGATCAGCCTGAACAACATGAAAGACACTATCTCAACTAAAAATAAGGGGAAAAAAGAAATTACCCAGATGTGGTGGCCTGTGTCTGTATTCCCAGCTTCTCAGGAAACTGAGGCAGGAAGCTTGAGCCCAAGAGATAGAGGCTGCAGTGAGCTATAATGATGTCACTGCACTCTAACTGAGGCAATAGAGGGAGACATTGTCTCCACATTAAATCAGTTGATCAGCAACCAATAGATAGATAAACAGATAGGAAGATAAAGATATTTTTCAGATCCTGCATTTCAATAGGCCCATTGACATTAGCCAGTCCTGTGACCCCTGCCAGGGAACTGACTCCACGCGAGAATGGAGCTTCCACATCCCTATAATTCATCCCCCCACCTAGCCAATCAGCTATGCCAATTCCCTATCCCCTGGCCACCAAAATCCCCTTAAAAACTTCAGCCTAGAACAGTCTTAGGAGATGGATTTGAGGGGTTCTTCCTGTCTCCTCAGTCAGCTGCCCACGATTATTACACACTTTCTTTGCACAGTCCCCACTGTTGCGTTACATTGGTTTTATACTGCACAGTGGGCAAAAGAAGCTGGTGGTCCAATAACAAAAGTAGGTACATTACAGATTAGAGCAAATCGATACCTGTGGACAAAGAAAACCAGGCATCTACTTCACCCCTGGAGAAAGATGCACAAATGATGATGAGAGGAAGGCTGGAACGGGTCCTGTGTTGCTGGACTGGAACTGGAGATATCAAGAAGAAATCGTGGCTTTTATTATGTATACAGAGCAGAAGAAGAGACAGAGATGAGGTATTTATATTTTATATTTATAAGCATCCATGCTCTGCAGTAAGGCCTAGCAGAAATGACATCTCATCAGCAATGAATACGCCTAATGCCCCCAGATCCTGCTTTCCAGAGGTATCAATAAAAGAACCAAGTCTCCTTAAAGAAATGACTGATTCCAAGCTCAGAGCAAAGAAAGTTCAATGTGAGCCTGGAGCACCTGGTAGAACCAGAAAATAATGAAGTGCTTGAAAAAGATTAGGAGCATGTTGAGAGTATGCAGACTCCAGCTGGAAGAAGCTCCCAGTGGCCAAATCTGGGACAATCTGAACAGCAATTATGGTAAGGATCATAATCTATAAAGTAAAATAATTTGGAATCCATGATTCCATTCTGATATAATTAAATAATCAAGTCAATAAGGGAAATGGGACAACTCTTCTTATAATAGAAGTCTGCATAATAAATGCAGAAAGCATGTATAATAACAAATAATAAATATAGGAGTAGACACACCCTTAGGCAAATGCCACAGTAATAATTCTTGCATGCAAGGATCAATGGTTGCTGAAATTGGTAAGCTAAAATTATGACGGGAAACAAGGTCTATGCATGCTCTCAAAGCATCTCTCCGCACTGTACTTATTAATTACAGACGGAAAGATTGAACCTTTACATTGGAGAAACCTGGTGGACACCACCTTAACCAAGTGATCGAATTTAATGTATGTCTAATGAGATACATTGGACTTCACGGATCTCTTTGTTGTTTTTGTTTGTTTGTTTGTTTTGAGACAGAGTCTCACTATGTCACCCTAAGTGCTATGGTGTCACAGCTCACAGCAATCTCTAACTCTTGGGCTTAAAAGAGTCTCTCGCCTCAGCCTCCCTCTCACCTCAGTCCCTCAGCTGGGACTGCAGACACCTGCCACAACGCCCCAGCTTTTTTTTTTTTTTAATCAGCTGGAGGCCCCAGCTAGGATCATACTCACGGCCCCTGGTTTACAAGACCAGCCTAAACACTGAGCTATGGAGCCCAGCTGGATCTCTTGATACAATGCACTTACAAGGATATCACTTCTATGGCATTTGTGCCAAAGAGGCATAAACCAAATCTAATCGTGAGAAAACATCCAACAAACTGAAATGGAGGGCTGTTCTACAAAGCACTGAGCCAGCAGTCTGTGAAAGGGCCCAAACCAGGAAAGACGTAGAAAGACTAGAAAACTGTCCCAAATTTGAGACATGATAACTAAATAACTAAATACAATATAGGAACCCAAAGAACATTAGTGGGATAATTGGAGAGGTTTTATGAAGCCTGTAAATTAGTTACTAGTATTTCTAGCATTTCATTAACATACATGTTCCGAGTGTGATGATTATCATAGGATCCTAGAAGATTTCAGGAGTAGAGGAAGCAGACACAGGTCAGAGTGGCTCGCACGCAGTCTTTGAAAAGAGGACAATGTTTTGTTGAAAGTTAAAATGCAAATATTCACAAACCAAAGTTGTAAAGCAATTATTTTATCCATTAAGCGATTAGAAAAATGTGTCCTATGGATAATAATAAGGAATCCAGGATTAAAGCCAGATCTTCTGATCTGGACTGATGTCTGAGCTCCCCATGACGATTGTAAAGGCATCTATGAATGTTTCTTACACTTGACTTCTATGAATTTTTCTTAGAGTCTACCACACAGCAAATACCCAACCAAGACTCTTGAAAAGATACAACTATAAATATGGATTAATTTTTTAGAAAGAAAAATATATGGCACCAAGAATAGAATAAAGGTTATTGGATTTCAAAGGTCACACGTCTCTTGTACATATGACCGGCATCAGATTAATTTAAGACAAAAATAGTAAGCTATAAAATATTATTCCTAAGTTATAAAGAAGTAAAGAGTATTAATCAATAAACCAAAAGGTTTATTTGCTCTAAATCATAGCTCATGACTTGATGTGAGAATAGGAAGTTTGGGTGGGAAAGTGTGGCAAGTGTGTGAGAGTTGGAATATCCTGGAGATCATTTTCAAGATCATTTTCAAACCACTCTAACAGGACCTGCCACAACCCAAAGGAGATATCTTCAGAAGGTTAGTCCAGCCCCTCTGTGGCAGATCCTGTGAGAATATTTTGTCTATTTTGTTTGTTTCTGTGTTCCCTTTTCTTTCACTTTTCTTTCATTTAATTAAAAATAATCATATAAAATCTGCACTTCTTTTAACAGATTCAAAATAGAGAGCCTTGAAGTTAACAAGTCTTTCCCTTCTCATCCTCCTGAAAACCCTACCCCCTTGAGTTAATAAATGATTGTTTTGTTTTGTTTGAGACAGAGTCTCAAGCTATCACCCTAGGTAGAGCGCTGTGGTGTCATAGCTCACAGCAACCTCCAACTCTTGGGCTCAAGTGATCCTCTTTTCTCAATTTTTCTATTTTTAGTAGAGACAGGATCTCACTCTTGCTCAGGCTGAGCCCAAGCAATCCACCCAGTTCGGCCTCCCAGAGTGCTAGGATTACAGGCATGAGCTACCACGCCTGGCCAAGTTAATAAATGTTAATACTTTTGGTAACCTTTCCTCATAGTTCTCTGATCTTATATGAGTAATTTTATATGTAGTTCTTACAAGCACACATCTACAAATCTCACAAAACCTAAGTGAAATAAACAAGATGACAAATATGTAAAATTAAAAAAAAAAAAAAAACACTGTGGCAAGAGAGAGCATGGGGAAAAAAATCCTGACATTCAAATTAGGTATCTAAAAAATTAAAGAAATTTTATTTGACTTTTGATTTTATGTTCCCCAGGTAGATAAATTCAGCTTCCTCACCTGTATTTTGAAGAATGTTCAGAATCAAAGCATAAGCCATTATTTTGTATCATGTGCTCTGCTACTAATAAGTAGGAAAAGAGAATCATTCCACCCGCTTCCTTATTTTAATCCTTCTTCTCTGCCTATTATGATCGTTACAAATAAATATTAAATACTGCCTACTTCAATTATATTCTCAGGGATGATTTCCAACACTAAGAAGAAGGTCCAGTTTCATGTCTCATGACCTTGCAATAGAGATTGGTAAATAACTAGAGATAGCATACGGGTTACCCCGGAAACAGGAGGAGGAATATAATTCTGGTTGCCAGTATCAGTTTCAGGTGGATGCTTTTATTTCACATAAAAGTTGGCCATGCTTTAGAGAATTACATTAGCACAGATTCTTACGAATGGTGCTCTGACAGTTACTCAGGTCCTATCTGGGGCAGCCCCTCTGAAGTGGCTGTGAATGTTATGTAAATCTTCTTTTTAATTTACTTTTCCACTTGTTTATGATGGCTCTCTGACTGATAAACCCAGCTTACTTGAAGGAGATCATATCTTATAATTCTCTTATTTGCACCTCCCAAAGGATAAACCATAGCACTTGCCTAAAAAAGGAGATAGAGTTTGTGTAAGAAGTGCTCATTACCTTGCAATTTTCATTCGTGTTTTCTTTACTAAGGAAGATTGATCAATATTACATACTATGAATAGAAAGGACAACCGATTAATCAGGAAAACACTTTTAATCATCTTCAAACTGCCTATTAGAAAAATGTAAACACAAAAGAGAATTTGAAAATGATAAATACCTTTAGTCAAGTTAAATTAATCTAAACAAACAAAAATTAGCTAAAAGTTCTATCTGAAAAAAAGTAAACAGAAATGTAAGCAAATGTTTGTTTTATCCTTGCAATTACTTTATAATATAGGCATTTATCATCCCCATTTAGCAGATGAGAAAACTGAGGCTCAGGAACTTACTAAGTTTGCTCAGTCATTCAGCTGGTAAGTGGCAGAACTAGAATTCACATTCAGTTTCATCTCAAAGTTAATGATATTTCTACCATGCAACAAAAAGAAATACCTCTAATAAACTCTGTAAACAATAAAACCAAAAAAGTTGAATGAAGTTTTAATCATCTTAGAACTAAGCATGGAGCATAAAAGACAAGAAGCAGTCTTAGAAAGCCAAAACCAACACAGACAGCACCTACCTGACCGTAAGAAGGCCTGGATTCCAGACCATATTGTCCACCCTACACTGCTCCAATCTTAAAGCTGGACACCATTCATTAAATACTCGCTCTCACTCATGTCCCACTAAAAGGCACAAAGAGAATCCTTAGAACAGAATCAACCAACAAACCATATTATGATAAAGCTTCACTTAATCAAAACCTTAGATTGTTTTAATACAATCCTTGGTTAACTAACCATGACTGAGAATATTTTTTTCATAGATTCAAGATTGTCACTGGAAATCTTTCTGATTCTGTTTCACTAAGCAGAGCAAATGTTATTGTCTAGAAAATCACTTGGAGAACTCACTCCCATACAAATTCTTAAGCTCTACTTTAACAGATTCTTCACTAATTTAGATGGTATGTCTGGGGTAGAACTTAGGAGAGATTCTGATTTAGAAGAGCCTAAGAAAAACCTTTGAGAGGCATTAAGAAAAGAACCCACGAATGTTCTTCTGAGCAAAGTATCACGAGAATGGAGGAAAAAGTATCCAATGTACACACCCCTATTATGAAACTAATTTATACCTTTTATATGAAAGCTATAACCAAATAGCCTAAGA
>NW_003852412.1:23716285-23818165 GCF_000181295.1 Otolemur garnettii
AAAAAAAAAAAGAAAGAAAGAAAGAAATGAGGCTGTAGATGCAAATCCTGGTAGATGTCACTTTGGGAGTCTATGGACGGACGGCCTCATTAATGTTGTTAGTAAAGCAGAAAGAAAAGTCTTTACCTGAGCAAAGCAATAGCTAGTATTGGAAGTAGGATACGTGGTATGAGAGGGAAAAGCATGAAATTATAATCCAACCATTCTCCCATGCCCTATACCAACAGTACGTGGCATGATCACTGGGCAAGCATTAGGGTCCTACTTAAGGTTTGAGATCGTGAATTGAAAACAAAACCAACCAGTAATGTTGTGTGTTTTTCAGTAACCACATCCAGCTTCATGGTGCAGGCACACTACACAGGTTTCGGAAGGTTGAATTTCATCAAAAATGTGGTTTTGGATCATCAAAGGCAATAAATCAAGAAAGAGGAAATGATCTCTAGGGTGTGTGTAATCATAATCGATTTAGAGAAGACATGAAAATGGTGAGAAGTGAAAAGACAGAAGAATCAATGGAGTAGAGATCCCAAGAGGGTTAAAGAATTACTGGAGTAAGGTACCAAAGGAAGAAAGATGGAAACACAGCCTATGATGGTCAAAGAGTGGTATACAGGAAACAGATTATAAAAGAGTTGTAGTTATTAGCCATGACCTAAGTTATGCCTGTGGGAATTAATCATTAAGGTAAGTTGGAAGGCAAATTCACTGAAGAAAACAAATCCAAAGAATTAAAAGGATCAAAGTGTTGAAAAAACACTTACATTATTGAAATTACAAAGAACTAAGATCAGAAATAATACCAGTGAAAGGGAAGGAGGGGCGTCCATGAATCCTGTGTAACGAAGAATTTGGTTGACCCTGGAAAATACTCCTGGAAATTTCCCAAGTGGTAGGAGTGCCTTTGCTATTCATGATGGCTCTGATATTTCATGCTAATGAGGTGGTTTACCCTAAATACAACTCCCTGGAAAGAGAATCTGATAGTGGGCCTCTAAATAATTATACCAACAAAATGACCTAGGATGGGCTAAGCACCTAGGCTCAGTGGTTAGAGTGCCAGCCTGGTGCACCAGGGCTGGTGGTTTTGAACCTGACCTGGGGCCTGCTAAACAAAAAAAAAAAAAAAGAAAGAAAGAAATGACCTAGGATGCAAGCTGACTGGACCAGAAAGACCAACCATGTGGCCGGAGGGTTAGAGCCCTGAGCCATATGATTTCATCCTGACCATGTAGAAGAGGGGGAGCTGGAGACTAAGTTTAAACAGAGACCAAGGATTTGATCAATTGTGCCTACAAAATGAAACCCCAATAAAAACTCTGGACACCAAAGTCTGAATGAGCATCCCTGGCTGGTGACACTCTGTGTGTTTAATACATATTCATGTGCCAGGAAGATGATGTATCCTGACTCCATGGGGAGGAGACACCAGAAAGGTCACATTTGGGAGACTCTCAGCCCTCACCCTGTGTGTTGCTTTCTTTGGCTGATTCTGATTTGTATCCTTTTGTAACTGTAATCATAAGAAAGAAAAAACGGAGATCATAAAAATTCTGGAACATTGAAATGACTATTTACATGGAAAAGAAAAAAATCAATATTCCAAGAAAAACGGTAAATCAGACAAATCCAGGGCAGTGAGTCTGGTCTTAGGAAGGTGCTTCCTGGTCCTCTTTCTCTAAGAGCAAGACACTTCTTGATAAGGGTGTTTTATAGATTAGTAAAGCAGATCTCTTCAGTTGGTCACAACTTACCTGAAATATAACAGAATAGTCATAAAGAAGGTGCCACAAAATCATACTTCAAAACTTCTAGTAACAGAAGTAAATAAAATTAAATTAAACAAATAAATAAAAACACTAAGCATTCTCCAGGCTCCTAGGTCAAGGTCTCAAAGATTCTTTACCAACTTCTAAAGCAATTGCCCTATTTGTAAATGGCTTTTTTTTTTTTTTTTTTTTTTAGACAGAGTCTCACTATGTCACCCTGGGTAGAGTGCTGTGACGTCACAGCTCACAGCACCCTCAAACTCTTGGGCTTAAGCGATTCTCTGGCCTCAGCTTTTTTTTTATGGCTAAGTCTCTTTGGCTGAATCACAAAAGAATTCACAAGCTGCTTTTTGTCCCTTTGTTGGCAGCTTTTAGTATAGCAATGGGTCCTGCTGAAGCAAGTGGCCCCACCTTGTGAAAGGACTATGACTTATAAGGGCCACAGAAAAAGCTAACTTAGACCAAGCAAGGGCTGTGGCTCAGCCCACCATCCTAAGTCTCTGGAACGCCAGCATGGGCAGATTGCTTAAGCTCAGGAGTTCCAGACCAGCCTGAACAAGAGTGAACCCCCATCTGATCTGTACTAAAAATAGAAAAAGTAGCAGGGCGATGTGGTTGGCACCCGTACTCTCAGCTACCTGGGAGACTGAGGCAGGAGGATTTCTTGAGCCCAAGAGTTTGAGGTGGCTGCGAGCAAGGCTGACACCAGGGCATTGTAGCCTGGGCAACAGAGTAAGACTCAATCTTGAAAAGAAAGGAAAAGGAAAAGGAATAGAAAAGAGGAACGGAGAAGGGGAGACGGGAAGGGGGATGGGAAAGGGGAAGGGAAGGGGGAAGGGAAGGGAAGGAGCCCTAGCAGAGGTAGATATTGAAAGTACAAACTATGTAATGCCTGAGAGTTTAAAAGTTAACTCTACCTGACTTATTAATGTATGATAACTCTTTGAGTTAAAAAAAAAAAACTGTTCATTTGAAAAACCAGCTATTCAGTGAATGATCTGTAGAATGAAAATTTGTGCTGTTATAATACCTGAAGATCATCCTTTTTGCTTTATTTTTTATATTGTTCAACATGATTAGACTAAGATGTGATGATAGACTATGATGTGAGATTTCCAAAACAAACCAGTTTAACACAACTAATTTAATTCTCTCCGTGCTAACTACTAAAGGTGGATCACAGGAGATTTCGATCCAAAATCACTAAGCAATCCGGGCCGTGAGCGCTCCATCTAAACACATGGCTTCATGAGCATCACAGCAAGAGAAGTTGGCAGACTCCACACAGGCATTTCATACTCACTCCCACCTTTGGTTAACATAGCACTTCTGCTCTAATTTCATTAGCCAAAACATGTGACACAGTCACCTAACTAAACAGGGGTGGGAATTCAATCCTTCCACATGCCTGGAAGTGGAGTGGAATACTCCCAGATACATTAGGACATATTTTGCACTTGAGCGCCCAGCAGTTCCCATTTCTCGGTAAGAAGTAGGAAAGCTCCTGCTCTGTCTCTAATCTCATCTCTCCTAAGGCTGAAGTCTGGCCCACACTCAGCCAGTCCCATCTAGAAATATACACCAAGGGATTCTGCCACAGGAACCAGCAAACTTTCAGATATCAGGGGAAGACAATTTGCATAAGCAAAGGGAATAGTGAAGGGTTTTCACAAATATCTTCTAACGCCAAAGTCTATCAACTGTACATTTTTCTTTTCTTTTTGCAGTTTTTGGCCTGGGCTGGGTTTGAACCCACCACCTCTGGCATATGGGGCCGGTGCTCTACTCCTTTCAGCCACAGGGGCCACCCCAACTGTACATTTTTCAATCAAAAGTACCCTGAAAACATTTTTAAAAACAATGTGTGCTCAGAAATTTCAGAAAGGACAAAAAAACAAGACAAAAGATTTCACTACTGAAAGAAATCCATTTCTTGAAATGGAGACTTTCTAAATCCAGTTGACCCTTGAGCAATGGGTTAAGGATACCCATCCCTGGAGGAGTCAAAAATGTACCTTTCCCCTTTTGACTACCCCCCAAATTAACCAATAGCCTACTGTAATTGGTACCAAAAGCTTTACCAATTACATAAACAATCGATTAACACATGTTTTTACCTTACATATGTTACATTTATTACATACAATAAAGCAAGCTAGAGAAAAGAAAACATGAAAATCATAAGGAAATGTACTTTCAATTTATTAAGTGGAACTGGTCCTCATAAAGGTCTTCACCCTCTTCATCCTCCCGTGGAACAGGCTGAGAGCAGGAGACAGAGGATGTCTGGATGCCTCAGCGAGGGCAGAGGTGGCAGAGGAGGTGACGGGGAGGCGGAAGAGGCGGGCACACTCACTTAGTTATTGTGGAAATAAATACACTGTCATTTCTGCCTGATTTTTTTTTCACTTTTTCCTTTCTCTAAAAATGTTCCTATACCATCCCGATTCTTCCCACTGTTTGCTTCCGTTCCAGCGCCCACACCACAGACGGTCCAAAGAAGTCCAAAGCCGTCTTGAATAAGCAGCACCTTCTGCCAGATTGTCCCCATCAGGGCATCTTCTGTTAATTCCTCAGGTGTGGTGTCTGGCAGTTCTTGAATTTCCCTCAAGATCCATTTCTTGAAACCCTTCATTCTCCCACCCTTTGTGCCACATTCACAGTCTCTTTCATGATTTCCTTGCTTGGCTGTGTCATAATTCCCGGGAAGTCATGTGCAATATCTGGACAGTTTTCCCCAGTGGGAATCTATTATTTCTGGCTTGATGACTTTCCTGGCTTTTCCTACAAGAACGAAGGCATCTTCAGTGATGCAATCCTTCCAAACTTTCACGATGCTCTCCCTGTCAGGGTTCTCGTTCATAGCACTGACAAGCCTTTCCAGAGAGTACCAAGTGTAATGAGCCTTGGAGGTCCTGGGCCTCCTTATCTGGAGGCTGATTATAGACATTTGGGGGTAAGTGGAGCGCTCAGTGCCTTTGGGATTGAACTCGTGGGGTTCTGGGTGGCCAGGGGCATTGTCCAATATCAAAAGAACTTTTATAGGAAATCCCTTACTGGCAAAGTGTTTCTGACTTCAGGAAGAGAACATCAACAGAAATAATCCCAAAAAGGGTTCTCATTGTCCAGGCCTCCTTGCTGTACACCCCAAAGTCTAGCAGCTGGCATTTACCCTCAGGGCTTGGAGAGTCACAGCTTTATATATGAGGGCAGCCCTGACATCACACCTGACGGCATTTGCACAAGGCAGTAGTTTATCTTACCCTTCCTGCCTTCGGTTTCAGTGCTCGTTTCTCTTCCTTATGAATAAGCATCCTGTTGTTTGTGGTATTTTTTTTCCAGAATAAAGCACTTTTATCTGCATTAAAAATCTGTTCAGGCAGATATACTTTCTCTTGAATAATTTTCTTAAATTGTTGGCATCTGGGAACTTGTCTGTTGTCTCTCGGCTGGCAGAAGCTTCTTCCGTTATCCTGACCTTTTTTAAGCCAAACCTCTTTCTAAAATTATCAAACCATCCTTTGCTGGTATTAAATTCTCCAACTTTACATCCTTCATGTTTCTTCTGCTTATTGTCATATAATAACTTTGCTTTTTCTCGAATCAGATTAATAGAGTCTAGAAATATTCCTTTCTTATAACAATCCCACACCCTCATCAAAGCTGCATTTTCAATATGAGATAAAATGATATTTTGCAGTACGTGTAAAGTTTTTACACCTGCTGGCAGAGCTGCAGCAACAGTTCATGACTTTTTTTCGTGTTTTACAATGGACCTTATTTGCATTCATTTCTCCTGAAGTTGCAGGAGTCCAGCTACGCTCGGTATCAAACAATTTGACTTCTGTTTGCAACATCATGACTTTCTCTGCTTCTTGGAAGCACTTCAGCATCACTAGTAGCACTTTGTATGGGTCTCATGGTGTTAGTCAGGGTTTTCGGTATTCCACCAAACATGATGAAAAATGCATGACAATTCTATAGATCAACTTCACTGCGATCACAATCTACCGGAGAACCGACCGGCTTGTTCTGAGCTGATTAGCATCACTTGGTGTTTGAAGTGGATACTCAGAACACTTGAGCTCACTGCCATAGCAACAGGAGGTGCCTACAAAATTATTATAGTAGTGCAGTGTTACTACAAATTTCTACAGTTGTGATTTAATACTGCATCTCTATGTCTGTTGGCATTTCTCTGGACTACCAATGGTGCCATACAGGGTCTATAACTGTGTGCACAAATTTTAATTTATTTATAATAGTTTTTGCCTATTTTATGGTAGTAAATGATAAAATAGACTAATACCAACATATATTTTATGCATTCATGACAGAACTTTACTTTTTCTTTTTTTTATATATATTTCTAGGCCATATTATTCATCTCCATGTTTCTTCAAATTGTTGGAAACCTCCCCCAAATTTTCCAGCATATTTATTGAAAAAAAACTGCATATAAATGGACCCATGGAGTTCAAGCCCAAGTTGTTCAAGGGGCAACTGTGTGTGGAAAAATATTTAGGCCTTTGTTATAAGCCATTCTCCTACTGTTGTGCATTTAAGATTATAGTTTTACTCTGTTATAGGTAATGACTTAATGGGAATTTGTGTATACCATTCTTTATGTACATATCCAAGTATTTATCAGATTATATTAACAAAATATAATAAATAAGTCATGTTACTCAATGTAAGAAACTTCAGGTCAGGAACTTTTATTTGCCCCTGGGTTAGTAAAGCCATCGGCACACAGCAAACACTCTCTAAGAATGTACTAAATCAAGGGCTTTCCAAAATAAATAGCACTTTCAAATACAATTATTTCCAAAAAATCATCTGTCACATGTTGCCGTCTTGGTCTGATTCATTATTTAGCTGATGTATTTCCTCCTGACGCTCACGAAAGGGACAGGTGTATTTAACAGGTGCAGGTCCTAGGAGGTGACGATAGGAGGACACAATTACTTTTCTCTCCAATTCCCCAAAACCTTTCTTGAAATTTTAGGATTGAACAATTTATTTTATTATCTTGAAGCAAGAAAAATAAATACACTTAATAGGCTAACTATAATTGTATTTTCCTATAGACTGGGTAGAGAATAGATGCTTGCAGATGAGAGTATTACTGTGTGTGTACACACACCACACACGTCTGCTAAAAGCCACAAAAACATCAATTACAGTTTCTCCCAGATCAAAAATTATTTCTATTCTTCAAATTAATCCACATCCAAAATGCGTATATTATTTCCCATTTCTACATAGTATCATAATCCCAGAACAGCCTTTGACAAATCCTTTAGCTTTTCTGGCTCTCTTTTCTCTAATAATCCAGCAAAGTATACACGTAGTAGTTTAATATAAAGCTTCTATATCTCGGTTCCTAAATTAAGGCCTCTCACAGAGCTTTTAATAATACAGTCTCACCCTCCTAGAATTATAGGCAAAGTTAAAAATCATTTCTCCTTTGCCTTTCAACAGATTCCAGTTCTCTCCTCTCACTGTGTGCATGTAAATTCTATTAATGCTAATGGAGGCAACACACTTGCAGACGGAGTTGAATATATCTCTAAATCACACTTTAATCTTTAGCTCCATAACTCTGGCACCTGTTCAAATGATACATGTGCCTCAAATACACACTGCATGTCTGTTGTTTCCTGTCTGGGTATTAAAATTTATTCATGTATTTTTAGTAGCTATTACAATATTTTGGCCAACAAATTTTGTTATTATTGTTATACATGTGTTGAGTTTTAACTGGGTACTAGATGTGACCGTAAACATTCCCGATTTATTATAATGCAATTAGAATGTAAATTTGATTCCTGACCAGGTTATATTTATTTTAAAAAATGGAAACTTTCTCTTGTTTTCCACCTGGTTCAACATATGTAGTAAAGAGAAAACATAATGCAAACAAAATAAATATAAGTAACCTAGTAGCTGGTTTCTGTACTAAATCATGGTTCTGATTACATAATAATAAACATTTTAATGCATGTGTTTTTAGAAACCCAGTTAGATGAGATCATACTGGGTTTATTTTTACTAGAAATGTTTTATTACCCATACTAACGTTTTAGGAAAGAGTGGTTATTGTTCTGCATAATCTTAATCGATGTTCTCTGGACACAAGCAAGTCCAGCATCACCATTTCTCAAAAAGACCAGATGTCCTTCTATCTTCCCATTCCTTCTTTTCTTTTCCACTTTCCCGCCGTGCTCCCCCAAAGGTGGAAAGGAAGATAATGCTGAAATACGTAAGATATAGATAGCAAGGCCAAAATTCTATACTTTGGGGTGAGGAAAATGGTGATTTTTCTTGGTGACCGATGGAGCCCATACCAGTACATGACAGAAGCTTACCAATTAAATGCAGTTCAGTCTAATTTCATTTAGCCAGTGAAAAGTTCAAAGTTCCTGCCAAGACTTTTTTTCTCTCTCCTTCCCCTTCTTCCCCTCCTGAGTGAGCTGGGGTGAAGCTTTTATGTCCTCAGGCAGACGGGGACAGAGGCCCCCCCTGCACTGCCCCAGACTTGGTCAGTTCTTTTGAATGGCTGTGCCTCAGTCACCAGGCATAAAGTCCACCTTGTGCAGAAACTTCCGATTCTCTCTCAGCCATCTTATTCCTACACAGTGACATGTTTAAATGTGACTTTATTCCAATTTCAGGACTTCTCTAAAAAGACTCACAACTTTCTAGGACATGTCATAAGAAGCTAGGACTAAGGGTCCCCTCACTAGGAATTTGGGGTGTTTCTATCAACTCCTTGCCTACAATGCTCCACCCCAAGTTTAAACCTGAAGTGGGGACCCAGGAAACTTGCCTTATGAAATCAACTGAAACTAACAGGTGAAAGCTTTGCTAGAGGCCTAAGTTTTGCATAGTACAGCCATACTTACGAATTAACCAGTTTCTGCCCCCTAGCCTGCTTCTCTGTAATCGCTTATGGCTTAGAAGTCTGGTCAGAAGATGCATAACTTCTCTTATGTGGGGACCACCTCTATTGTGAAACCTAAATCTGCCTTTCAAGATGTTTCCAGACCCTGCATTACTTTGGACCCAATGACACAGACAGTGCTCCATGCCATGGAACTGACTCAGGGCAAGAATGTGGTTTCTACATCCTTAACTCAACCCATCAGCCATGCCTGTTCCTCCCCCCACTGCCCACCAAATGTCCCTTAAAATCTCCAGTCTAGAGCTTCTCAGGGAGGCAGATCTGAGAATTCCTGTGCCCTCATTTGCCCGCCCCACTGTTACTAAACTCTCTGCAGCGGCACCAGCTGTCTCAATCCCTTGACCCTTTACTGCACAGGGGCAAAAAGGACCCAGGTGGGCGCCAACACCAGGACATGCGTCTCTGATCCTTCCCTTTCTCTCTCTCCGTACCAGTAAAAGAAATTTTCTTCTTTCCCTTCCTGTCTAACCAAAACTGTCTCTAAAACGTATTTCTTTGCCCCGATTTCTTGACATTTTTGCCCTTCTCTTATTCCTTACCAACATAATCCTGACTTTGTTCAAGTATGGATCAGAGGTGTGTTTAGAGGAGCCTGAGCCCCTCCCCAATTTCAGAAAGTGAAATATAATCTGTATTAAACCAAATATGGAATTCAATTATTCTGGCTGTGTATTTACCACTGAGATAAGAGAAGCGTGCTGGGGACTTCTGGTAAAGTAATCCTTTCTTAAACAGAAAAGGCAAATGGCTGACCTCTTAGCCCTCACAGCCTTTGGTTATTGTTTTTGAGGGCGCAAGCTTTGAACTGGGATTGTTTCGGGCTAGGGGCTTTAACCTTGGGCAAGGCAGCACCTTTTAGCTCTCAGCTGTGAGCCTTTGGCAGTGGCCAATACCAGCCACGGGGGGAGGGGGGGAATACCGCCTCTATCCTTGAAGGTCAAATCTTAGCGGTGAGACGCAGCATCTACGACAGTCTTCATCTTCGACATTAAAAGGTTTCCTCAGTTACTTGGGGATCTTTATCTTGTCATATTTAAGAATGTAAATGTTCTTAAAGAAGTAATATTTAAGAATTAATAACTAAAAAGTTATTTAGAAGTTCTGAGTACAGGCTGGCTACTGTCAGCTGTGATCTCTAAGACAGGATATTCTGATAGCTCGTTTCATTGGGTTCCCCAATTCTCTTTTCTCTTGACTAGTCAGATTTCATAAAGAAACGTCTTCTGCCCAGATTGGATTGTTAAAAACTGGGAGCCAAGTGAGGAGAGAGATTGGAGGGAGGGTCTGGATATCCAGCATACAAATGCTCCACAGATCACTTTGTCTTCAGTAAGTTACTCCTTCTCCTGCTTCTTCCCTTATCTCTCAATCCAGAGAGGTTTTGTTTTATTTTGTTTTGTTGTATCCACTTTGGAGACTAAACCTCCAACATTCTGTCAAGTTGGGGAAGGGAATTTGCCTGGCTGTGCAATTGGGGATTTATTTAACTGCTTCTTAAAGAGGCTTTCAACGCTTTCAGCCAGTCCTCCTATTTTTAGCCCCACCTTCAATCTCATTTCCAGAGGCACCTGGAAATGCCAGTTCCTGAACATTTTGGATATCTTGCAGTACAAAAGCCTCTCAGCTTTTTCCGCCATCAGCAAAGAATGTGGCTTTCTAGTCTGCTGAGTCAGCACCATTCATTCATCTGCTTTCTAGCTTCCAAATTTTTGCTATTTCTTCTGCTTCCGTTCTTTTCGTCCTTGTGGGCCTATGCCTTCTAAAAATATCCCTTACTGTCATTTTAAGGAGCGAAAGTGTTTACAACTACTTAAACTCTGACTTTCGTGTTCTCTTTCCTTCTCTCTCTCTGTCTCTCCTGGACGCGTGCTTTGAAACAGGTAGGGTGTTCTACCTAAAGATTTTCAGTGCCTCCCCACTCTCAGCTCTCAGCCACCCAGTGCCCTCTTTGGCCTCCCGTCCCAAGTAGGCAATCATTTTTATTAGTCCTTTATGTAGCCATCAAGAGTTTATTTATGCATAAAAGGAAATATAAATAGATGTTCTTTCCTCCTCTTTACATGAAGTAGCTTCCTATGAGACTGTTCTACACTGTATGGTTTTCATTTAATATTGCTTGAAGTTCTTTGCATAGCAGTATAGAGAGTTTGCTCATTCTTTTTAACAGCTGCATACTATTCCAAATTATCACCCTCCTATCAAGGTATGTGAGATTCTTTTCTAATTTTTACTATAACAACCCTATAATGAATAATCTAAACATTAATAGTTCTGCATGTGTATACATCTATCCATAAGCTAAATTCTGAAAACCATGTTGGGTCAATGTATTTATATAATATTGATAAATATTGCCAGTTGTCCTTCATGGAGATTGTACCAATTTTTAATCCCAAGAGTAGAAGAGCATCTGGTTCATTTATTTTCCCCACTTTCTAGCACTTGACAGAGTATATTATAAAAATAATTGAACTAGCCAAAGTGGTATCTTAGTGTACTTGAAGTTTGCATTTCTCTTAGTATGAATGAAACTTTTCATATATCTAAGATACATTTTCATTTCATTATGTGTAAAGTGCTTTCATTCCTTATAATATAGAGTTAATCCTTTTATTTGGGAAGAAAAGTCGTGCGTGTGTTTATGTGTGTGTACATGTGATCAGAATTAAGTTTATAATTATGGTATATTAAAAAAACTCTTGCTACATCTAAAATACCATGAGTTGATATTTATTAAGGACAGTGGAAATTATTCAATAGGTTATCTAGCCATTTCTCATACAGGAGAACATGTCTGTGATAGAAGGTCTACTGACGCTCAAATTATAATTTGAGAAATCTTCTTAGAACAATGGCTAGTCCATATCTGGAATATGTTAAAATTAACTGTGTATTTTAGAATATTAGGCTTAGAATCCAGGCAGAAAACAGCATTAGCCAAGTAACATGATCATTCTCTGCCTCAATTTCCTGATCTCAATAAAGGGGGATAGTAATATCGGTCCCACAGTGTTTACCAACCATGTTCACCACTGACAGCCACTAATGTTAATACTTCTAATCAGTGAAGTCAGAAAGAAGGCATTCATATGCATCAGTAAGAAAACACCTTGAGTATGGAAAATTACTGAGCTCTCCAAAAAAGAATATTTGAACCATAAAAAAAATTAAAGAATATCAAGAGATGCAAGAGTATAAATATGATAGTGGCTGATACTCAGAAAGAATAAAATACACTGTACTCGCACCTCAAAGCAAGGCACAAAGACTGATTTATCCATTTTGTGATTATAAACATTGTAGTATAAAAGGATTTCATAAAAACTGTAAGCCTTTCAATACCAGACAAAAGCCAGGTGGAGTAGGGAATAAAATGTAGTGGATTAATAAATTTTAGAAAGATGTGTTTCATGAAAAAAAGATTTTTTCCCACTTTCTGTAGGTAATCCTGTGGATATTTTAAATACAAATTGTTCTCAAATAAAGGCTGAATTTATATTTTCATCTCATAGTCCTACTGAAAAAGCTTAACTCCAACAAATCAGAAAGCCTCATATCTTATTTCTCCAATTTTATATTTTAGTTATTACATAACATAAAAGTAAAATAACATGAGAAATACCATTCTGTGGAATTTAAAAGCGTTTTTTCATCAGACAGGTGTATGTGCTTTAAAAAAATAAAAATTATAATATATAACTGTTGTGTAAAAGGCACGTTTTTCCCTCAGATTCAATTTTTTTGTTGCAACAATAGGTCCCCCTAGTGGAGACTGAAAATATTATTTTGCCCTATTTTTCTGTCTTTAATTTGAGCAGTTGAATTAAGCACCGTTCTTTCTTAAAGAAATGCTGCGGAGGGAAAGGTTTAAGAGGAAAAACTGGCTGATTAACAAAGAGGTTACAAGGCCTGTGGGTTGACATCTGCTCCACATATGAATTTGTACTTAATAACATACACAGTGTGGAAATCAAACTCCTCCCCCCAAAAGTGCACCCCTCAAAACATAAACTCTTAGTTGGAAGAGATCAACAAAACTGAAAAGGCAATGCAGTGAATCTTTTAAAAATCAGAGCCATAGCTTGCAAGAATCTATTCCTCTTACAGGTCTGTATCTATTCGTGCATACAAGGCAAATGGCTCCTCAAATGAGAAAGAAAATTCATTGTTCATTGAAAACTCAGAGAAAATTACCAAGCTGAAGTGCTATGAGACGCACTTTTCATCGTTAGGTTGCATGAGATGATACCCAAACAAGTGATATATAATAGAAGATAATTATATATGATTAATTTGCACTTAAGAAAACGTCTACATTCCATACTATAAGCCATATTCTAAGTCAAGCCCTCTTCTACTCGTAGGCCCAGAAGTTTCCCGATTACACAGCAGCCGATTAGCTGGTCTGTAGATTGACAGCACTAAGCCAGAGCAGCGGTCTAGCATTTGGCCTCCTCAGCAGAGGCTGGGAGGGGCTCCATTAGTTCCCACCCTAACTTCTGCCAGAGCCTCTTCTCTAGTCCCATGGGAGATAAGAGGCAGCTGAAGACACCAGAAGGGATAAAAGGTAGCGAGTACCGCCTGGCAAATGCACCTTGTCCCGGGTCTCTGCCAGCCCTAATCATGATCGGTGAGCACACTGTTCCTTATGACCCCAAACAACTGAAGTTGACTGTATAATCTGGTTTGTGAACTATTATTTCTAATTTTATAATCTTTCTGTATTTGTGCTGGAGAAGTTTGCTATAAATCTTTTATTTTGGAAGAATCTTTGATTCTATGAAATGCCAGGGTGGCTGTAAAGTTCGTGTGCAATTAAAATAGTGTACACTTTAAAATTGCACAAGAGCTTGATGACCACCCTATATATTATAAATAAAAAGAAGCTAAGAACTCCTTAAAAACAGATTTAACTTTTATTACTATATCTCTGTTCATATGAATTATCCTTGTTCATATGAATCTCCTTTGGAAGTGGAGACCCAAATAGCTTCTAGGAATTAAGTTTAACTTTTTGAAAATAATTTTTAAAAATCTTTGACCTTAATAGGTAGAAATACAAATCCTGATTTTTAACCTGATTCCAACCAAATGGAATGTTTTGTTTTGTTTTTTGCAGTTTTGGCTGGGCTGGGCTTGAAGCCGCCACCCCCAGCATATGGGGCCAGAGCCCTCCTCCTTCAGCCACAGGCTCAGCCCCTCCAACCAAATGTTAATAGGCTCTCTAAGAATATATTTCCTCCAAATGGACAGAGCACAGTTCACTTACTTATGAATAGTCCAAAGAAACTAAGCCGAGTTTAGAATTTACCCGTAAGCAATATGCTAGCTTCCTGGGTCTTGGTACAGCCAAGAGTTTCTTCCTTTGAGGCCCTAAGCATCCCAGAACTTTCAGGATCTGATTGTAGAACTGCAGGCATTTAGGCGCCTAGACCAACAATTCAAACTACAAAATGAGTCTAATTATAACAATTCATATTTTAATACGACTTTGCAATTCACAAAATATTTTCACAAGTATAATCTCACTTATTTTTTTTCAAAACCAAATGAGATAGTTAAAAGAGATTTTAAATTTTACAGTTTTTAAAAATCTTTCCCAGTTTTGTTCTTTTTTGTTTTAATCTTTGCCGCAGTAGTGAAACCAGATTCTATTTGAACAAAGTTTACTTTTACAAACAAAATTCTTAGAATCCAAACCTTGTTTCTCCCTCCCACACCTACTTTGATGGAGTTATTTTGTTTTTTGGCCAATGTTGAAAAAATAATTCCACCATTCCTTAAGGTTTAGATTAGTAACAATTATCTCCCAGCAAGACCGGTATAGAAAAAAATTCTCCTGGAAAACTTCATTTTGGCCAGCTATTCAGATTTAATTGAACATTTTTAATCTTAATAGAAAATGAAAAAGGAAAATGTAGACCTTGCTCAAAGTATGGTTACATCCACCTGTTTGGCAGGAACTTTAAACGCATTGACTTTCAAGACTGTCCAAATGCACATTTTCTACAGACTGATGACTTCGCCATCGGCCGTCTACAAACCTGTAATCTGCTACTGAATCTCAGGAGGCCCTCAATGGTACGATATATGATTTGAAAATATTTTTATCATTTAGCATTTAGTTGATGTATATTGAGTGATTTTTACTCTAAATCATTCATTAATAAGTCATCAAAATTTAAGTTCTACAACAGTCCAAGTTTCTCTGCTGTCAAACTTACACAGACCTTTTGGAAGACTCTGAGGAGGGGCACTCCATGGAATGCCATACAGTGAAAATGATCACTCTTTAAAGAGCACAGTGGTGTGTCGGACAAATGTTACAAGTATACTAAAATCAGAAATGTTGGACTCCAGGGATTCTATTAAGCATCACTGATTTCACTTATTATGGAATAAAGAAAACCTTTTTTTTTTTTTTCAGTTTTTGGCCCAGGCCAGGTTTGAACCCACCACCTCCCGTATATGGGGCCAACACCCTACTCCTTGAGCCACAGGCACCACCCCAAGAAAACCTATTTTTAAATATTTTAATTAAGTATAAGGTGGAGGTAAGAGTACTGAGCTTTGATTCTATGAAATGTCAGTAATCTTTCCCAAATCATCATACAATGAAAAAATATTTTACATATTCTCAGAATAGCACAAGATATATAGGTTTCCAAAATTCTAATGAAAAGATCATTTGAATGTTTGTAGACAATTAGGTAATATTATTAATAATTGCACCTAATATTTAGAGTACACCTCATGGAAATAACTTATACATTCATGTATCTCAGATAAACGAGAGACTTAATTTTATTAGTTTTAGACTTTACTTGGCAACTTTTCATAGCATCTAAGATTACATTTTCAATGAATGTTTTAACTATGGTATGTATCAAATTCAGAATCAGGAAATGTAAAAAATTTTTCTATTCCAATTCAAAATGGATTTCATTTGAACAGGTCAGCCCAGGCCATTTACCCAAAATCTCTCAGATTCAACTAAGATATCATCCAGATAACCACCATTTTTCATTCTGAGATTTCCTGCTTACAACCAAAATTCTCAACACTTCATAATTCTGTAATTAAAGTGAGCTTTACTGATACGCCCCACCACCACCAATGCACCTCAACTGAGACTGGCATGGGAGAGGTTTACTAGACCATCAGGTTTAGGTTCGTAAGCCGTCCCCTCCTCCCCTCAAAGACCCTCCCTCACACTCTTTTATCCACCGTACTTCTAAACCTAAGATTTCTTCCATTTTAAGCAGTCCCTATGATCGAATCTCCATGAATATTAACTGGAAAAAATGTTTTCCTAAATTTTACCCTCAGAATGAAAACCTTTTATGAATCTTCACTATTCAATTACATGTACTTTCTCAATATATATTTGCTTAACACTGTATTTTAATGTATTTATTTTCCAAACTCATCCATTCTTTAATGTATTACCTTTCTGACTATAAAAAAGACAATCTATCCAAGATTATAACCTTCCACAGGTCTGACACCAAACACTAATTCACATGGAATGTACAGCATATAATTAAGTGCCATACTAAATATGTATGTTTAATGTTTTTCTTCTGAGCTTCTGAATCCCAAATTCTATGTCTTCTGTTTTGTGATTTTAAAGGTCTGTTACATTACGTCTTGAGAGAGTGTATAGAAGTTGCTGTAAGGAGGCAGAATCACTGGATGTTTGTGAGTGGGCATCAGAGTAAGAGCTGGCAATCAAATTCCAATTCAGTTACTGTTACCTCAAACCCAAACCCTGGTTATGTTGTTTGTTATTTAAAGCTAATCCAAGAGCATCTACCCCACAAAGTTATTAAGATTAAAATATATAACTTCTCTAAAATAATAGTGATTACTATTCCCAGACATCAGGTGATCATACGACCTGATTTGCCTGGACAGATGGTTCTGGTTTACACCTGTTGTCCCGGAATAAATACTGCTCCTTGCCATCCTCCAAGCCCCTTCATTCTCAAAAGTAACCTGGTTCAAGTGGTAAAATAACCAGCTGTGCTAGTTCCTCAACTATTTTTTCCAGTACAGCTCCGAACTATTATTCTATTCTGTACCCATCTGTGTAATACCAGCACTGGGACTGTGAAAACTATCTTTCTCCTTTGCCAGTGGAACTTCTGTTAGGCCTCACTGCTAAGGGGACTAGAAGAGAGAGGCAGGAAGGCAGGAGGGGAAAGCAAATTGGGGCTTCCCGTGGGCTGGCTGCTCTGCCGGCATCCCCAGAGCAGCAGCTCTCCATTGCCATAGCAGCACTCCGTTCCAGCAGTCAGCTTTCTCTCGGCATTCCCACCACCCTCATCATTTCCCACCAACACTAGCAGCCCCTCCCAGAGCGTCCTGCTCAGTGCCTGAGTCTGCTCTGCTGAACCCCTGCGAGCTTCTAGTAACCATGAGCTCTGGACCCAGGGGTGGTAGCTGCTTCCTGAAGGTGACTGCCTTAGTGAGTCCTTTCTTCTTTTTTTGCTTCTCCAGTACCGATTTGACCTATTCCTTGTATTATATTGTTGAAATATTCAATTGCGCTCTTCCTCCTGTCTGGACAGTGGTTCTGATATTATTCAGAGAAGAATGGGATTGGGAAGGAAAGTTGGGAAGGACTTTTTCTTTTACTTTATAGAATGTTTGTATGTATTATCTATGTAATTCAAATTTAAGTACATACTGTGGTTTTTGAAATAATTTTTCTTCATTTTGTATCTTCAGAACATCATTAATAACCTTTAAAGAACAGATCACTATTAAATTCCCAAAAGAATTGACTTCCAGAGACGAGCAGCAGATGGCTTTGTAGAGTTGAGGTCATAGCCACCATGTACTCCCCAAGGAATGTTTGCTAATGTTAAGGTCATTAACACTGGCACACCGACTGAATTTGAAAGTCTCCCATTGGAAGTGCTGTATAAATTTCCTGCAATAAAGGATTAAATAAGCACAGTACCTACCTGTGATAATGTGATATGAGAAATAACTATATTTGGTCTTAGTCCTTGATTCCTGGCTCATAGCTCCCAAAGCTCTTCTTTGTGTATGTTAATGGCTGGGAGTTCCAGAATAGCCTTTGGATTGGGGTGGAACTAGGTGCCAGAGGAACCACCTATGTGATTAGAGGATTGGAACTTATGTCCCACTGCCCCCAACCTCTAGGAAGAGGTGAGGGGCTTAAGCTGATCACCAGTGACCAACAATGTAATCAATGGATACATTATGGATATGTAATGAAGCCTCCATAAAAACCCAAAGGACTGGGTTCAGAGCTTTCAATTGCTGAACACACGAAGGTGCCAGAGGGTGGCGCTCCTGGGGAGAGAGCATGGAAGCCCTGAGGCCCTTCCCCTGTACCTTGCCCTGCACTTCTCTTCATCTGTACCTTTTATATTTTCCAAAATAAACCAGTATATTGAATTCTGTAAGCCATCCTAGCAAATCAATCAAGCCTAATGGATAGCACGAAACCCCAACTTTTAGCCAGTTGATCAGCAGCACAGGTCACAAAGTGGGGCTTGCACTTGGCATCTGAAGTGGGGATATGTGGTACTGAGCCTTTAACCCATGACATCTACCACCACCTCTAGTTAGACAGATTTCACACTCCCGGAAATCAGTGTATTTCACCATCAAGACAGAAGCAACTCTTCAGTAAGGGTGACAACATTGTTTAAATATCAAGTTATATATTTTGCTTAAATATTGTTATTACTGTGATCACTGATTTCATATTCAAAATTAAGTTCTACTCTAGATCAATGATTTTCAACAATAATTTCAATTAAATTATTTTTGAAAGAAGTTTAAAACACAGTATGTTTTTTACCTCTTTTTTTTTTGGATCAACGTAATTTAAGTGTGCCATGTAAGTTTAACTAGAGGTTCAAGTGTGCCATGAGATAAAAAAGATTGAAAAACACAGCTCTCGAAGAACAATTAACTTGCTTTCTAGATAACTGTTTGAAATGTCACCAGTTGTATTTTTTCCTACTGACTTTTTGTTCAGTTTCTAGTGGATATCCCTTAATACTCTTAAAAGGTTCTTTAAAGTGCCTCAAATTATACCGTACTTGAAATTTAAAATACGAAGTCTAAGGAAAGATGGTTGAAATAGTTCACTTTTTCCTTGGAGAGCTCATACAGGGACCAGATTGTGAGTGAAGGATTGATTGATACCATTTTTCTATGACCCATCTCCATACTGCCTGTTCTCCCTAACATACACTGCTGCCAGGCATAAGAGCCCACCAATACCCCAAAGTCTGTCTCTACTGTTTCCTGGTGAATCACAGAATGTTCTTTCTTGTAAGTCTTAAATTATTTCTATGATTTAGTTTTCTATTTTCATCATCGTATGTTTGAGTGATAATTATCTTAACAGATCAAAATTCTAAAATTTTAATCTTTCACATAGTCAAGAAGCTAGATGATTCAAACTATATTGATTCAATTAGTTTAAGGAAAAATTCAGATCTGTCATACTTATTTTAAGATGCCAAGAGTTAAAAAATACAATACACAAGGATAAACAGGTTTATCTGCACAATATTTATTCCCCCAAACTGAAAAACATGACTTCTAAGAGAGAATTAAGGGTATATTGAGTCATCTTGTATTGAAACATAGAAAGTCAAATTTCGTGAAATCTTAGGTAACAGAAAAATGTGCTACCCTATTGCTATTTGTATTTTAACTTCTTTTTCAGAAACTAGGAAAGTATAAAGATATTTAAGAAATATGCTCTTAAGGATTAACAGATATGAGGAATCAAAATAAAAATTTACCAAACTATAAAATATCAATAAAAACTTTATTAATGCAAGTCTGAAAAAATGTGTGCACCAAAATAAAAATGACTACTGTTAAATAAAAAACCTTCAAAGAATGCACATCACAATTCAATTTTTTAAAAACTTTATATAAAATCTATATTATAAATACAAGGCTAAACTATTTGAGTACTAATAATATGGTTCATACAAAGAAACAACAGTAGTAAAATACAAATACACAAGACGCTTATTTTTGGTCCTTTTGGAAAAAAGAACTAAGTTTCCTTTTTTACATGGCTCCAGGCACAAAACTAGATTGTAAGACAGTAACTGCAACATTCTTAGTGTTTATCCTTGCAATTCTTTAAATGTCACCAGTCATAATAGCGATGAACTCCTCTTGATTAACTGTGGGAGGAAAGAAAGAAAATGAAATAATCAGAAATACAAATATCTTACAACTCCCAGTATACATAAGTATTTCTGAAATTTTATATTACACAAAGTTCTTAATCAAGACAGTTTTTGCTGTTAATTCTTTGCTAAGAAACTAAGTTTATTAAACAGAACTTCTTGAATACAAAAATACATAAAATGTGATAAACATTATAAATGAGTACTCTATTAATGTTAACTGGGTAAAAGATCAATAAGTTACCAGAAAAGTCAGTCATTGTCTTAACATCTGTACATACTTGCTAAAACAGTTTTAAAAGCTTCACATTTTAAATTTCTTAAGTGGTTCAATAACTGTCTTTATAATTTTTATTCTACTAGTTCATTTAGCAAATCTTTCCCTCATAAGTAAACATGATTATGCATATAAATCATAATTCTAAAAATGAAAATATTAAAATTAGAAAAAAATGTTAAAGTGTCATATAACTTTTATATATTTAAAAGCCTATTTTAACAACAACCAAAAAAACTCAAATGAGGCCACCACACTTAAAAAGGACTCGACACCTGCAGCTCAGCAGCTAAGGCACCAGCTACATACACAGGAGAGGGCAGGTTCAAATCCAGCCCAGGCCTGCCAAACAACGACAACTACAACCAACAAATAGCCGGGCGATGTGGTGGGCACCTGTAGTCCCAGATACTCAGAAGGCTGAGGCAAGAGAATAGCCTAAGCCCAGGAGTTGGAGGTTGCTGCGAGCTGTGACGCCACAGCACTCTACCAAGGGCAACACAGTGAGACTCTGTCTCAAAAATAAAAATAAAAGTATCAACAGAAATGGCAATTTGAAAAGATATAGATTTAATCTTAATTACCAAGGTAATACAGCAATTATAAAGTATAGATGTAAATGCAGAAAATAATCCCTAGGGATCAATTGTTAGTTTGCCAAAATTACAGATAAAATTCAATAAGGACCTTCAACTTATAAAGCTTAATGTTTATTTTATTTTATTTTATTTTTATAAGAGACAGAGTCTCACTTTGTCGCCTTCAGTAGAGTGCTATGGGGTCACAGCTCACAGCAACCTCCAACTCTTGGGCTTAGGTGATTCTCTTGTCTCAGCCTCCTGAGTAGCTGGGACTATAGGCACCTGCCACAACACCAGGTTGGTGTTGCAGTCTGGCCAGGCCCAGGTTTGACCCCTCCACCCTCAGTATATGGGGCCAGCGTCCTACTCACTGAGCCACAGGCACCACCCACAGCTTAATGTTTAAAACAGCAATCTAGAAATAGGAAATCAGATAATCTAACTAATTTTGAAAAACCAATACACTAAAACACACCAATTAATAAAAATGTTCAGAAAATACTTCCTCTTTATAAACAGGTGAGTTCACGAGCCCTAAGTCTTAATATACACCTTAGCAAGGCAAAAGTGATGGATGATCACTTTGACAATGGTCAAAAGTCTCTCTTCCACTGAGACCTAAGAGATCTGGATTCTAGTCACAGCTCTGCATCTCATTTTCTTCCTTGAAAAACACTCAATGAGATGGTGTTGTAGGTTTTTTCTAACTCGTATGTACCCTACATGGTAATATATGAAAATATTCCCTTGAAAAAAATCATTTGTGAGTGCCTAGTGAGTACCAACATCACACTTAACCAGGTGTTATGTATATATCAAAATGGACACCAGGCTTCCTGATCTAGAATATATTCACTGAAATAAGGAAGATATTATATGATAATATAAAATTATTGTTAATTTTCTTAAGTATAACTATGGTACCATAGTTATAAACAGTAAATTCTGGTTCTTAGTAGACATATACTAAAATATTAACAGATTGGCTGGCTGGCAGCCAGCCACATACACCAAACCTGGTGGGTTCAAACCCAGCCTGGGCCTGCCAAACAACAATGACCACCACAACCAAAAAACAGCCAGGCATTGTGGCGGGCACCTGTAGTCCCAGCTACTTAGAAGGCTGAGGCAAGAGAATTGCTTAAGCCCAAGAGTTTGAGGTTGCTGTGAGCTGTGATGGCACAGCACTCTACCCAGGGCAACAGTAGTGAGATAGTCTCAAAAAAATATAAAATAAAATAAAATGTTAGGAGATCAAGTTCTTAAAATATGGGTATTTTCAAATGGTTCAGAAAAAAATACACACACCATAAATAAAGCAAATAGAGTAAAATATTGATGACTGACTCTAACCAGAAGGTACAACAGTGTTCACTGTACTAGTCTAATAATTTTTCTCTATGTTTGAGAATGTTCATAACAAAGTCAGAAAAATTTAACCAATTATAAGAATGAAAAAATATATTGTACTTGTTTCAGAAACCACACAGAAAATCTGACTAATTATATCAGTTTTATACTTGAAACACAGAACAAATATTATATAACACCAAATATGATCTATTACTAAGATAAAGACCAAATATTAGTGTTAAAAAAAAAATCCATCATAAGGGAAAAATCACTACTGATGAGAAAAATTCAGGTAAATCATGACTTGGGCTCTGAGGTAGAAATACAGGATTTGGAAAGGAAAGAGAGCTGAGTGGGAGAATACCATCAGACACAGTCACAGAAAGAGAAAAGCGTATGCCCAGCAAAGACAGTCTCTGCGTTAAGAAGAATGAGCTGTCCAGAGCACACAGAGGACCATGAATACAAGAAACCCATAAGACAGATACTATGCCATACGTGGTGAGAACCTAATGCAGAATCTATAATATTTTCAAGGGTCTGAAAAATTGTGGTAGTGATCTTTTATCTTTATAGTTAAATAAACATGTCTACCTTAAGAAAACTATGATTCCTTTCTCCCCCAATTAAAAAAAAAAAAGAGCCCAAATATATAAAATCTTTAAACAATTTAGTAAGTGTGCACCTTCATTTAAGAACCTCCAATTTAAGCGAGGCATGGGGGCTCACGCCTGTAATCCCAACACTTGGGAGGCTGAAGCTGATGGACTGCCTGAGCTCACAGGTTCGAGACCAACCTGAGCAAGAGCAAGACCCCATCTCTAAAAATAGCTGGGCCTTGTGGCGTGTGCCTATAGTCCCAGCTGCCTGGGAGGCTGAGGCCAGAGAATCGCCTGAACCCAAGAGTTTGCAGTTGCTGTGAGCTGTGACAAACAGCTCTCTACCAAGGGTGACCAAGTGAGACTCTGTCTCAAAAAAAAAAAACCAAACTCTAATTTAAGCAATCTAGACTGAGGTATCTAGAACAAAACAGGAAGCAATAGTGTGTTCTTAAGAACATAATGCCAACAACCTTAGAATGATCTCCATATAAATTATTTTAATAGGCTTAGCATCTGTAGCTCAAACAGCTAAGGCACCAGCCCCATACACCAGAGCTGGCAGGTTCAAATCCAACCCAGGCCTGCCAAACAACAATGACAACTGCAACCAAAAAATGACTGGGCGTTGTGGTGGGTGCCCATGGTCCCAACTATTTGGGAGGCTGAGGCAAGAGAATCACTTAAACCTAGGAGTTGTAGGTTGCTGTGAGCTGTGATGTCACAGCACTCTACCCAGGGGGACAGCTTTAGGCTCTGTCTCAAAATAAGTATTATTATTTTAATAACATAATAAAATATTCAAAATCTGAAAAGTCTTTGTTTTATTAAAGATCCAAAATTTTTTCTCCATCTGTAAATTTTCAATAATTTTAAACTTCATACAGAAATTCAAGTCACAAAACAATTTTTTATTAGTTTTCTATGTACACATTTTAAAGTACAATAGCATTTCAAAAGTCTCTTAAACTACAGTCAGCCCTCACATCTATGGGTTCTACATCCATGGTTTCAAGCAACTATAAATCAAAAAAATTGGGGAGATGGCCAGGCGTGGTGGCTCACACCTGTAATCCTAATACTCTGGGAGGCCAAGGCAGCCAATTCATGTGCTTGAACACATGAATTTGAGACAACCTGAGCTAGAGCAAGGCCCCATCTCTAAACAAACAGGCAAGTATTGTGGCAGGCGCCTGTCATCCTAGGTACTGGAGAGGCTGAGCAAGAGAATAACTTGAGCCCAGGAGTTTGAAGTTGCTGTGAGCTATGATACCATAGTACTCTACCAGGAGTGGCAAAGTGAGACTGTCTCAAAAAAAAAAAAAAAAAGAGAAAGAAAGAAACACGGAGGCGCCTGTGCCTCAGTCAGTAGAGTGCTGGTCCCATATACCTAAGGTGGTGGGTTCAAACCCAACCCTGGCCAAACTGCAACAAGAAAATATTGTGGCAGGGCATTGTGGCAGGCGCCTGTAGTCCCAGCTACTTGGGAGGCTGAGGCAAGAGAACCACCTAAGCCCAAGAACTGGAGGTTGCTGTGAGCTGTGATACCATAGCACTCTACCAAGGGTGACAAAGTGAGCCTCTGTCTCCAAATAAAATAAAATAAAAAGTAAGAAAGAAAAAGAAATTCGGGAGAAAGAATTATAAAAAATAACAATACAACAATAAAATAATATAGTATCACAACTACTTACATAGTATTTACATTATATTTGTTATTATCACCTAGAGATGATTTAAAATATATAGGACAACCACATAGCTTATATGCAAATAAATACTCCACTGTTTTATACAAGGGATTTGAACATCCACGGATTTTAACATCCTTGGGAGGTCCTGGAACCAATCTTCTCTAGATACCCAGGGATGACTGTATTCCATGATACCATGCCTAAAACATAATACTTAGAAAGTAGAAGTAGGTAAGGAAATTAAACTAGCTACTTTACTACTAGAGAGCCTATAAGAAAATTAAAAGAAAATCTGTGATACCTTCACACATTTGGTTTTATAATCTTCTCTATCAATAATATCTTATATCAAGTTCTTATATCTTAAAAACCCTAGCCCAATGCCGAGCTCAAAATAAGCATTTGATAAAATTCCAATTTAATCAAGCAAATATGATTTTTTCCCTCTATAATGCTTTTATTAACAAAATTTTCCATCTATCAATCATTTCATAAATCTTAATACAAGTTGCTAACAATAAGTATTTTATAGAATTAAGTAGATTCAGTACCTTAGAGACCATCTAGCTTTGAAAGGGAAAACAAATTTTAGCACTGGAAGTGTCAGTTGAATATGCTGCCTATACACTGCTTCCTATAATGGTAAGTACCTTTTAAAACTCCATAAACATACCAAAGGACAATACAGTACATTTGAAAGTACTCATATGTTCTTTGTCATTATGGAGATCTGAGTTTGAGTTCTGACTCTGCCGTGTACAGTATTAGCTTTATGTTAACTTAAGGCAGGTTATCTCAAAGTTTTAGTTTCCTTATCTATACACATATATACATATATGAATATGTATATATGTATACCCTATGCTTATATAGGTACAATATTGTATCTACTTTACAAAAGTTATAAAAATTAAGTTACACAATTCACAAAGTAACATGCTAAGCCTATGTCTAAAATACAGTAACTGTTAAATAAATGTTAACATCCCTATTTAAAAGATGATCCACTGTTGGCTTTTTATATGTTGCTTACATTATTCAAAAAAAACTTACTGTTTTATTTTATGTATTTTGGGGAAGAGGGTGATGCTTTCTATCATTACCACAGCTTTATGTCTACCTTGTAGTATAGAGTGGCCATAAAGTTAGTGTGCAATTTGCACACCTTTGTTTTTTGTTTTTAGACAGACTCTCACTATGTCACCCTCAGTAGAGTGCCATGGCGTCACAGCTCACAGCAACCTCAAACTGTCAGGCTTAAGTGATTCTCTTGCCTCAGCCTCCCTAGTAACGAGGACTACAGGCGCCCACCACAACGCCCAGCTATTTTTTTGTTGGAGTGTCACTGTTGTTTCGCAGGCCCGGGCTGGGTTTGAACCCACCAGCCCTAGTGTATGTGTCCAGCACCCTAACCACTAAGTTATAAGCACTGAGCCACTGCACACTATTTTAAATTACACACAAACTTTATGGCCACCCTGTATATCATATTTACCTTTAACTCTACATTTATCATGGTTATTATACTATACATACAGTAAAAAAAAAAATTTCACTGCTCTTAAGATACTGAAAAGTATAATCATAAAGACAGAAGAATTATTTAAGTCCACAAAAAAGGCAACAAAGTATAATCTTTAGCAATTTAACATAAAAAGAAACCAGTTATAAATCTCTAAACAAAACAAATTTCCAGCCAAAAGAATACATATTAAATGTATGAAAGTATCAAAACAGTCTGTTTCTTTAAATGCTATGGGCCCTCAATGGAATTCTCATAATTCATACAGATACCATTAGGAGAAGCTTTTGAGGAAAAAGATGTTTCAGATGTACCTGGGAGAATGCATAACATTTTAGCAGACAGAAACTGGCAATTAGAGCATTTTAAGATTAAGGAACTGCATGACAAAAGGCACACCATAAAAAAATGTGTTGTCAGGATATCCTGTGGAAGTATGTAAATACAGAAGATGAGAGTTAAAGTAGAAAAGTGGAAGAATACAGTGGGAAATTATTTGAGATGGGCTGGGTGCCTATAGCTCAATGGCTAAGGCGCCAACCACATACATGGGAGCTGGTGGGTTCAAGCCCAGCCCAGGCCTGCCAAACAACAATGACGACTAGAACCAAAAAAACAGCCAGGCACTGTGGCAGGCACCTGTAGTCCCAGCTACTTGGGAAGCTGATATAAGAGAATCACTTGAGCCCAAGAGTTTGAGGTTGCTGTGAACTGTGACACCAGGGCACTCTATCTAGAGCGATATAGTGAGACTCAGTCTCAAAAAAAAAAAAGAAATTACTTGAGATAGGACAGATCACAGAAGGCTTTGAACTTTGTAGGCAGCTAAGAATCACTCTGTTTAAATACAGAATGACATCATCAAATCTGTATTTTAGGAAAAGAATACCATCAATAGACTGAAGAAGAAAGAGATTAACGGCGCCTGTGGCTCAAGCAGCTAAGGCACCAGCCACATACACCTAAGGTGGCGGGTTCGAATCCCCAGCCCGGGCCCACCAAACAACAATGATGGCTGCAACCAAAAAATGGCCAGGCATTGTGGCGGGTGCCTGTAGTCCCAGCTACTTGGGAGGCGGAGGCAGGAGACTTGCTTGAGCCCAGGAGTTAGAGGTTGCTGTGAGCCGTGATGCCATGGCACTTTACCCAGGGGGATAGCTTGAGGCTCTGTCTCAAAAAAAAAAAAAAAAAAAAAAGAGTTGTTCACTTAGAGGGCTATAAGGAAGCTATGAAGATTGCAAAGTGAAAACAGGAATCACATTTGCCTTTTTTATTGTGTAGAACCAGTCAGCACACAGAACATTGCAACCAGTAGGTGGCCAAGGAAAGAATAAATAAGGCCATTATAACATTCCTAATCAGAAATTAGGGTGTGAACTAAGACAGCTGTCATGGACAAAGAGAAAATATTACAAACATTTGAAGGGTAAAATCAATAATATTTAGTAATAGTTTAGAATTTAGAAGTACATGTAGGTTTAGAGAGAAGGCATTAAACTCTGAAATTTTACTGAGAGGCTGAAATTTTGGTGAGGTTTTATCTTTAGAGAAAAAGTAAAGTATCTTCTTGAAGTACAGAACTTCATATTATAATATGTATAATTTGTTTTAAACATCTACTTCTAAATTGAATATATAAAATATTTATGCAAAAAGCCCATTACAAGAAGTGAAATGTTTAGAAAGGGTCTTAAAAGTCATTTATTGTTTAAAAAAATGCATATGTAGCATCAGATACTTGGAAAATATGTTTTACTCAAAACTTACTTTCTCCATCACCGTCTTTATCAAATTCTTCTATCATAGCTCGGAGTTCTTCATCACTCATGTTTTCACCCAATTCTCTAGCAACACGTCGCAAATTCCTCAAGCTTATTTTGCCCGAATCATCATCATCAAATAGCTTAAATGCCTTCAGTATTTCTTCATGTGGATCTCTTTCCAATATCCAGTCTGTCACTATAGTTAAAAAAATTTAAAAAGTAAACCTGAATAATCACAAAGGCATTCATTTAAGAAATCAACTAAATACTAGATGAGAATTAAAGCTGTGAATCTGTAAACATTTAGTCTACAATAAAGTGTCAAATTAGATCCCCAAAACTCAAAGAAATAAACTTGAAATTAGAAAAGCCAAATCCATAAATTATAATCTTTTTTATTATCAGTGATTCGTCTTATTGTAAGAGTGAGCAAACTGTATCACACAAAAGCAAAAAATGAAAGGATCATAATTAGAAGCATATTTACTTAAGGGGGTACTATTATCAACAACTGTACGAGGCACTACTGACCTCAAGCACTCACATAACCTAGTTGCAGAGAACAAAACAATTAGACCTAACTAGATAAAAGCTGTTTGCTCGTTACACTTATAACACTGATTCACCCTCAAATATAACTTAAAACAAACAAAAATTACACAAGCTGAGAAGTTACCAATAAAAACTACCATCGCTTATACAGGCACAATCTCATACAGTACATAAAAATTTCACTGATATCCTCATGATTATAAGAACATTTTGGTTTTCCAAAATGCAGAAAATAGTAAAAAGGCTTATCTGACTATAGTAATAAAGCAAAAAAAAAAAAAAAAACTCTAGAAAGGATATCTCTCCAAAATCTTATCTATTTTGTTCACACAGATAACTCTCAGGCCACTAAAAGTAAATATAAGTAATTTCAAACCTTAATAGGTAATATATTTTAATTTATATTCTGAGATTATAAATATAATCATATATAACAATATAGTAAGCTTATAGTATTTTTGATTTTTCCAGTCTTTAATTTATAGCCAAACAGCAAAGACTGAAGTAAAAATCTATGGTATTAGATTTTTTTAACTTACTAGATAAAATTCTCAAACTATCAAAGTAAACATCTCTAAAGTAATAATACATGCTATCTACCATCATATGAAAAGGTCTTTATGACTTTCACTATGCCATTAAAAATAACTCTACCCTTTCCAGGGCTGCAGAATGATCAAGAAGTGGCAACTGCTTATAGATAGAAAGTACTAGAATGTTTAATGAACCCAGAATGAAAAAATAAAAATACAATCCAAGTCTCCAACAAGTTATTGTTGTTTTGCTGTTGTATCATCCATAGTCAGTGAAATAAGCACCTATTCAAGCTAATATTAGACCATCTACTCATATATTCAACAGTTTTCTTTTATCCAAAAAGACTTCCAAGTAACTAATTGAAGCATATTTCTATACGTATGCAAATCATCAAGGCTCATAAATATTCAGTCAAAAAGGAGCTGGCATATCTACAGCCATAACACCAAAATAAATACCACACTTAACTCTATGGCTCATACTCAACTCATTTTGAATTTAATCCCAACAAAAAAGCAGGACAAGGAAAAAAAGTGTTAAGAAATTTTCCTCACCAATTAAATAATTTACATGACAGGTGAACCAAAAAGGCAGCTTGCTGAAAGTATTAATGTACTTAAAGAAGCAACAGGGTGATCTGGGGAACAGATGGGGCTCCAAGATGCATGAATTCCTATCCCACTGGTGCTTTGTGTTAGTTATTGCAGATTTATGTGTCTATATAATCTTTTATCAATACTCTCCATTAAAATGCAGCTCTTCTTGGAAATTATAAGTGTTCATCAATCTATGACAGCTATGGTGACCCTCCTCCAGGCCTTTATGTTCTATTCAGGTTCTACAAAGTAGAATTTAATTATAGGAAATAGATTTTCAATGATCATAAGTCAATTGACATAGCAGCAGTCACAGCGGGTTCATCTATTTCACAGAACTCCAAATTTCTGTCCATGTAACTATTTTCAAATGATTTAACTATACTATCAGAAATGTACTTCACTAGACTCTAGACCTTTCATATATAAAAGTTGCTTAAGAACATAGTAAATTCAAGACTATCACATTAAAAATAAATCAAAAATCTTTAAAGGTAATCCTAGAAATATGACTTCAACTACATTTCTCACTGGCTTTTGGAAATTTTTTTTTTTTGGAGACAGAGTCTCATTTTATCACCCTCAGTAGAATGCCATGGCGTCACACAGCTCATAGCAACCTCCAACTCCTGGGCTTAGGAGATTCTCTTGCCCCAGTCTCTCGAGTAGCTGGGACTACAGGTGCCCACCAGAACGCCCAGCTATTTTTTTTGTTGCAGTTTGGCCGGGGCCAGGTTAGAACCCGCCACCCTCGGTATATGGGGCCAGCACCCTACCCACTGAGCCACAGGCACTACCCAGTTTTTGGAAATTTCTATCCCAACATACCACAGCTACTTTAAACTCAGCATGTTAGACTACGAACTCCTTCCACTGTTACCATTACATTAAAAAAACAGAGCTGCTGCTTCTACCCTTACCATCCCCCAAAAGATAACAGCATCATTAACAGCTAGCATCCCATATTTGAAAAGTATGTATCATTCTTAATCCCATAAACCTAGTCAGTGATGAGGTCCCATAGTACTGAGAGCAGTATTCTTTTTTATTTTTAAAGGTATTCCTTTTCTTTGCATGGCCCATCCTCAGCATAAAAAGTAGTGTTTTTGTCTTCAGTCTCTTCTACCCTCCACTCATCTTCAATACTCTCATCAGTTATCTTTCTAAACCCTTATTACATCCCCTTCCTTAAAAATTGTTAACAATCGTCTGCTAAATTATGTAAGATTAACTTTGGTAAATTATGCAATTTTACCAATCTGGCCCAGTCCTTCCCACCGGCAGTCTCTCAAACATGCTGTACATCTAGTTACTACTCTTTGATGCTGTTTTCTATGCCTGGAATGCCTTTTCTCCATTACTGCAATTTGTCCTTGGAATGAAATCCTATTCACATTCCCAAAGGCCTAAATTTAAAATGTCCTCTGCAAAGGATCTTCAATTCTGTATCAGAGATTAACAAATCTTTCCTGTAAAAGGAAAGAGAGTAAATATTTTAGGCTTTACAGAGGGCTATATAAGGTCTCAATCTAAACTCACTCTGCCATGGCAGCACAAAACTGGCATTAAAGAATGGGTGTGGTGATGTACAAGCAGCAGCCAAATTTGGCCCAAGGCTACAGTTTGCTGACTCCTGCCCCAGATAAAATTATAATTCATCACATAGTACTACAACATATTTAAACTGTAAGCTTTCTGAAAGAAAAACGTTAGTAACTTCTATTAATTCCCCTTCCTCACGCCAGCAAAGTACCTAATGCCAAAAATTTAGAATTTGTTATATAAGCAAAATGAAGAAAATAATATAATAGTCTATTTTAAATAGGTAATTAATAAGTAGTAAAAATAGAGGGAATACAAGCATTTGACTTATCTTGGTCTGTCTTTAAAGAAAGTAATTCCTAAAACACCTATATTACTCCTCAGCCTCAGGCTGCCTTAACTCTAAATTTATGTTAAGTTTACCTTAATGTTTTGTCCAGTACTGGAAAGAATTAGTTAAGGGCCAAACTTCATCCAGATATATCTGTAGGACAGTATCTTTAGGTAATAATAGACATCACATAAAACTAAGACTCCAAGGCTCTGGATTTAGAGTCATTTGTCCCAAAGGATAAAAGATATATTAATCTGTGGTCCATTACTGGTTAAAAACAATCAACAAATGGGGAATACATAGTTCAGAAGGCGTGGGACTCTGATCTCTAATAAAAATCAGAGTTTAAAATTATACTCAACTAAGATAAAATAATTCATTTTGTAAAATTATTAACGATGATAATATAGTGCTTAACGTAGCCTTTAACTATGAAAAAAAGACAATGAGAAAAATACACAGAGCAGAATACTTGCTATGTTCCATGCTGCACATGATTATCTCCACCCACTGAGACAAATGAAACAAGGACTGTTTTTTAGAGTAATAAATAACAGCACACTAAGCAGCACGGATAACACGCCAGGCCTTTTTCTAAGCACTTTACAGATCACTAACTTACTTAATCCTCACAAGTGCCCTGAGAGTAACATTATCCCCATTTTATCGTTGAAAATGAGGCACAAAGAAGTAAAATGGTAAAATGACCAAGCTACATAGCTATAAAGCAGCAAAACCAGATCTGAACGCAGGAAATCTGGCCGAGGCAGTCCATGCTGAACCACTGCACAGTGAACTAAGTGCACCTGAATCACAGCTCTTTCCAAATAGTATCATTTCCACTATATCCTAAAAACACATTTCTATAAATAAACAATCTAAATTCAAACTTGAAATATAAAGATCGTAAACCTCAAAAATGTCTCCAGACTAGAAGAATAAATAAAGGTAGCTCTCTCCCTTTTATAATAACTCCGCAAATTAGAGGGAAAAAAGAGTATGTCCCAGAAGGAAGAAGGTGCCTTCCAGCAGTTATCTTTAGGTTCCTAAGTGGCGCATCTTCTGTGCTGTGGTTTCTTTCTCTTAGGTTTATTACTTTCCATAGCCCCTGTTTTTGGTCTGAACTTTCAAATTAAGAAAAAAAAAAAAGACTAATGATACAAATATAATTTTTCTCTATCTACTAATTGCCATTTCTTTTTGCATTCCATATTGTTTCTTGCTGACTTTAAAATGAGGGGTTTGTGTGTATATAATTGAATATGTTCCCAAATTTCTTTAATACCTTAAAGTAATTATACACTTGTATCACGACCCATGGGTTTAGAAAAGTAACTTAATAAAAATAAACCCGAATATTTATACCTACTGTATACAATATTGTAGACAACATGTTTTGAGTTAGAACTGCCTTCCAGAATCCTCTATTCTGAAAAAGCCTGATATATATATGCTATAAATAATTCACTAAAATCAACTATACAAAAATTTAACCATATTAAGCCTATGATACGTTTTCAGTTGGTGGTTCTAAAATGTTTTCTCCTTCTTCCAGTTTGCCAACTGCTTCCTTCACTGCAGCCCTCTCCCCACTCCATCTCTTAAACACATGACATTATTCACTGAGATCACGGTCAACCAAAGTATGTAGCCCCTCATAAACTGTCAACATGAAGGCATGTGTTTCATCCACAGCCAATGCTACTAACTGCTACTAGTTCCTCCTCTCCCACTTTCCCAACAAAAATCACATTACCAGAAAGGTCGTGGGAAATATTTTCCCAACAGCAGGATACCAAATTCTCTGTTTTACTTAACAAAGTAAGTTTTTATCACCTTTCTAGTTTTATCACATAATATAAATATACATTACGTGGAAAAGCATTTCCATAAAAAAGTACACAGTGGAGCAGTGCCTGTGGCTCAGGGCGCCAGCCCCATACACCAAGGGTGGTGGGTTCGAACCCAGCCCTGGCCAAACTGCAACAAAAAATAGCTGGGGCATTGTGGCGGGCGCCTGTAGTCCCAGCTACTTGGGAGGCTGAGGCAAGAGAATCACGTAAGCCCAGGAGTTGGAGGTTGCTGCAAACTGTGATGCCACAGCACTCTACCGAGGGTGATAAAGTGAGACTCTTAAAAAAAAAAAAGTACACAGTAGTTCCCTGGTTAGAAACTTCAGAACATAACAAAATATAAAACTATAAATTTGACAGCAAAGCTGTAAATATTTTTTCTTTAAAAATAAGGGGGAAAGAAAAAGCACCAAAAAAACCTAAATAAGTACCACATTATACATTTATGTTCAGTAACAAAATTTCACAACCCAGAGACTTAAAAAAAACTAATATTAACAGATAAGTTTCCTAACAACTGCGGATTACAAAGACTATTAAAATACACACCAACTTCATTAAAATCTTCAAAGGTGATTTTCCCTGTGGCTTCTCTGTCATAATCTTTAAGAATCTTCAGTACATCAGCCTTTTTTACATCAAACCCCAAGGCTCTCATTGCCACCTTTTGGATTAAAAGGGAAAAGCAAATTATAAAGCACTTTGTACAAAAGAAGTGATTTCCAATTAAAAATCTTGAGATGACAAATACCTTAATATTAAAAATATAATTACTGTGCATGTTTTACCTCTCTAAAATAACAAGCGATAATGTAGCTGCTCTTCACTATTGCAATTAAATATTTTTTCATTTATACATTGCTTTTTTTATGACAAACTAATCAAGTGTTTATAGATTTTACTTATGCGCAAATAATTTTAAACACACTATGTGTTCTCAAAGGTTTAATAACCATTATAAGAAAAACACATGGCATAAATATTAAAACATTTTATGACAGAAAGGATAAAAACATTAAAGAAAGTACTACAATCAGACTGTACATGATTAGTTATCAAGTAGTCTAAAGACTATTAAAAAAAGAGAGATCTATCTTGTTAGTAGTAACAGGAGAGACATATACAGTAACTGGCTAAAGTAGCCTTTCTAGGAGAGATTCACATTGTTACCTGATGGATAAAAGAGGAGTATTAGGGCATTTAAGGAGCAAGGATGATTGGTATTAAAACAAACACTGAAAGAAAGAATAGATTTGAGGGACACTGAATAGAGCAGTTTACTTTATCTGAATAGGAAGAGTTCAGGTGGAAGAAAGCAATTAGCAAATGTAAAAAAGTAGAAGGTAAAAAAAGTTCACAGACCATTCAAAAAGGAAACAAGGAATCTGAACTTTATGTAGTATGCAATGAAGAGTCAGTAAAAATTTATGAGCAAGGAATAATGTAATATGGTGAACAGAATTTTACAAAGATCTAAACCTAATGATAGTATATAAAGTAAACTAGAGGTGAAGAAAGTACACAGAAAGCTCCAAGTCCGAAATAAAGGCCCAAACCAAGATAGTCGATGCCAACAAATGGAAGAGACATCATAGAGGAAGAACTGACCAACTGTAGGTAACTAAGAAACACATGGGAAAGAGCACTACAGAGGACTGAAGACTGAGAAGGCTACACTTACAGGCCTATATTGCCTTTACACATTCTATCCCATCATTGCATAGTTCCTACCCCTACTAGAAATTCTTATGCTTAAAAATCCCTTAAAAAGTCACCAAAATTAAATCTATCAACGAAATATTTACATTCACCTATCCATTAAGGCTATAAAAATCTCAAAGCACTATCTTTTCCACTATATTAAATCTAAGACCTATACAACCCTACATACCAGTTTCTCCTCCTGTCTTTATAAATCATTCTAGGCCTTCACGGTGAAATTTTTACCCATTAGCATGTCAACATCAGACAGCACTTATGTTGTTTGTACCACAGAAAGCAGGCTGTTAAGGCTACTAATTAAGGTTGTTCTAACATGTTCATATTTAAAAATTTAAGGACAAATAACAATCTCCCAGTCTGGATAAAGTATGAGTCACCAAAGAATAACAACAGTGGAAGAATATGGTAAGAACAGTTCAAATTCCATAGTCTGAAATCCTTTAATTGTGTGAATGAAAAATAAGCACCTTCCGTAGGAATATATTTTTACACTTAAAATACTATTCATTTTACCATGTGAAAAAGATTTTCTAAAAGCTATGTTAGGGGTTATACTCAGTTTTATTATAGCATCTAACTGTGAATGCTTAAAATGGCTTCACAGTTCCAAAATCAGTTTACTTAAAATAATTATTTAGAAATGTATTTTAAAGTAACTGTCAAATTGCAAATCATTTTAACAGAGATGTATACATTCTGAAGTATATTACCTTTAATTCATGATAATCTATTGCTTCATCTTTGTCTGTATCAAATAGTTCAAAAGCATCTTTAATTTCTTGTTTCTGTTCCTCAGTGAGTTCTCTTCTTTTTTTCCTCTTAGTTTTGTCTACTACAAGCTCACTTCTGCGAAATGTAAAGAAAAAAAGACTTAATCCACTTTAATTCTAATATTTTATGCAAATCAGCCAATAAATGATTTTCTAAATTTCAAAAAATTAAGTACTTTGGAGAAAAGACAAAGAAACTTTTCCCATATGAGTCAATACCCTGCTTATCCCATAACTGAAACTGCTATATATTTGCACTTCCCAAAACTGAAGAGTGTTACAGGTTATTATTAAAAAAAATGAGGACCAAACTTTTTCTCTTCCCAGCTTTGTATTTATTCTTATTAATATTACTGTGGAAGAAACACATATATGAGTAAGAAACATTACTTTTATGTCAAAAACCTCAACCAAAAAACAAAGTATGCATACATTATTCAGATTCTTCTACTAGAGTGTTAAAAAAATGCAAGAATTCATAATTGATCACTATATATTTGCTTTACTTTTTAAAGTCTTTATAGTTAAGTTTTCAAAGTTATGACAAAAAAGGAATCATGTAACTTAATTATAAAGTATCTTCACGTTGTAGGTTCAAATGTTTTCAGATTACACATTTCTAACAGTTTAGCACTTTATTAATGACTCTGGCCAGGGTGGTGGTTCATGCTTGTAATCAGAGGCCGAGGCTAGTGGATGCTTGAGCTCAGGAGTTTGAGACCAGCTGGAACAAAAGGCAGACCCCATCTCTATTAAAAATAGAACAAACTAGCCAGAAATAGTGGGGGGTGCCTGTAGTCCCAGCTGCTGGAGGCTGATCCAAGGGGAGCACTTAAGCCCCAAAGTTTGAGGTTACTGTAAGCTATGATGCCACAGCACTCGTGAGACCCTGTCTCAAAAAAAAAAAAAAGAAAATGTTATTCTAAATATGACATAATAAATTTTATTTTATTTTTTGAGACAGTGTCTCACTATGTCGCCCTAGGTAGAGAGCAGTGGCGTCATAGGTCGCAGCAACCTCAGACTCCTGGGCTTAAGAGATTCTCTTGCCTCAGCCTCCCAAGTAGCTGGGAGTACAGCTGCCCGCCACAACGCCTGGCTATTTTTTGTTATTGTTGCAGTTGTCATTGTTGTTTTAGCTGACTGGAGCAGGGTTCAAACCTGTCAGCCTTGGTATATGTGGCCGGCGCCCGACACAATGAATTTTAAATGCTAACAAGAGTCTAGTCTCACATAACATGTACATTATATAACAAGCCTACGATAAACTCTGGAAAAGGTTCCAAAAAATACGCAAAAATATTATTTTAAATCCAGAAATGTCTGAAGAGCTCCCCATCTAAAAGTGCTCCAAATTTTTAAATGAGGGTGCAACGCTTGTATGATTAGTTTTGAAATATAGAATCCTTTAAATTTTTTAAATGTAGAGACCAGGTGACTTTATTATTATCTACTTGCATCTTAACGTATTCTAAGTTTCTGAATCTACAAAAAAAAAAAGAAAGAAAAACGGGGGGGGGGGGGTATACAGAGACCTGCAGATGAGGTATAATAAGCCAGAGGGAGCTCTTTCCTTCACGAGGGACATGGCCTGACACAATCTTGGTACTTCCACAGGTACTTCCACCTCCTTTCCACGACTCCGAGAGGCCAAGGCCGGGACAGATTCACACCTGACCCTGTCCAAGAAGTACCACGACCATCCCTTCGCAGAGCACGGAATTTTAGAGCGGGGCAACTACATAGACATGTTTAAGGTACAAAGTCTAGATAAGGGGAAAGGGCATCTGAATGAAAGGTAAGGAAACTCAAAAAATAGGAAATCCAAGGTAGAGAATGCCAGTCTAAGTCAGTAAAACAGGTCTCCGGCTTCACCGTAAAGCAGAGCCTTTGGAGAAGTGCATGGAGGAGTTTTGTGTTTTTCCAAAATCTACAGGTGAGTGATCAGCAGCGGTACAGCCAAAGCAGGGCCCGGACCAGGCATGAGGAACGGAAGGAAGGATACTCTGCGGCCCACCTGGCTCGCCACTACACCATTTTTGGCGGTCCAAAACCCAACGCGCCGACAGAAATGACCACCTCAGAAGGGTACTGGGCTCGTCACCTGCAAGGTACCGGGGCCCCCAGGGTGCAGGGTCCAGGCAGGCTGCCATACGCTCCTTTCCCTCGTCCCAAACTGCACCCGCTTCCTCGCCTCGGCCCCAAACGGCCTCCCTTCCGCACACACCCGCCCTGGGTCCCGCTCCGGGATGTGGAAAGCATTGCCGTCTCCTCATTACCGACCTCAGAGCTAAACTCATTTTCTCTTCGGACAAAGACGTTCTTCTCAAGAACAATATTTAACCCCCACCCAAAGCAGCAAGACTTCACAAACCGCTCAACAGACACAAACGCCCTCAGCGGCCTCGAGGACCGCCCTCATGATAGGCACTTATGAGCTGGATTGGTTGAATCCAGCTAAAGTTCTGCCCAGTAAGACGGAAGATTCACCAATTCTCTGCTTTCATTGGGTAGGCATGATGTCAATCAAGACAAACCTTTCTGCCCTCCTTTCCTGCGGCCCCTCCCGCTCTTTAGATTGGCCGGACGCCTTTTTCCCCGAATCCTTTGCGCTGCCGGCCTCTGAGTCCCTTGGTGGCGGTTCCGGAGGCGAGTGCTGAGCTTCGCTCGGCTTGTCGGGCTTGCGGTCGTGGGCTTGTGTCCCGAGACTAGGCGACAGTCTACGAACGGAAGGCACACGCCGAGGTTATCCTCTGGCTAGAAAGAGCAAGTGGCAGGGGAACGAGGTCCGGGAAACGCGGAAGGCCTGTGTGCGTGGAGAATTTATTTGAAACACAAAAGTAAATGTCCCTTTCTTCATCCTGATTTCAGTAAATGTGAATCTACATCTCCCGCCCCCTGACTAGCGGTCCGCGTGATTCTGGGTCAGGAGCTTTGGACTATTCCGGGGTAGGTTATTAGGTAGTTTGCAATGAAGCTGTATCTAAACCGCCCTTCCCTCTCTTTTTCCTCCTTCAAACTGTTTGGAAAGGATTTGTTGGGTTCTGTCTCGTATTTCATGGTGCCATAAGCTGTTTATACACAGACCTTCGCTGCCAAACCGGGTCTCCTGAAGCCACTTGGATACTTAATGGGTTTACTTGTCTGTCTCACTGGGCTCAATTTCCTTCAGGCCCGAGTTACCCCTTCCATTTAACCCCACGCCTGTGCCTAGTAAAACTTTCGGTGCGAAGGTGATCGATAAACATTTGTTGCATCGAATGGAATCCTGCCAGGAAAATTCGCTAAGTACTGAACTAAGCTGCAGGTCTCAGAAGCTTGAAGAAAATGGCCTGAGGGCGGGAGTTGAAAGGGAGGAGAAGGTTGGTCCGAAGGTAGTGAGTTATCAAGTTCACAGTTACAGACCACCTTCCTACTTTTTCCGCGATTCTCACTATTGCGCTTGACTTTAAAAATAAGAACAAAGGGGGGAAGGAGGAGGACATGTAGACGCTATAGGTATAAGGGATGTATATGAAGGTTTAGAGAAGGTCTTAAGAGAACACGGGAATGTACAGGGCTTAAAGGAGGTGGCATGTATATTAGGCATAGAAGGATAAGCTAAATTTAGACAAGCAAAGATAGTATGATGGAATAACGCTAAAAATAAGTAGCTAAGGGATAACACTCCAAAATACAAAAGTAGAAAACTTTTAAAGTACCTTTGTAAAGGATTGTTGAGTAAAGGGAAGGAAAAAATCCAGTTACACATGAAAGAGTAATGACATTGAAAAAACTGTGTTAAAACTTTAAGATACAGGCCAAGATGTATCTTGGGGAAAATCATTTTATTTAAAATAGAGTGAAAATAAACCAAGCATTAATTTTAAAATGTTAGAAATTAAGAACATGAGTCCTCAACAATGAAAGAAAGAACAAAATAAACTTTCTCTTTTGAAATTAGGGAAAGAAATTACCAATGATAAAAAAAGCAACAACAAAATAAAAAATATTTTAATGAAATTGATACAATTAAGCAGCAATATCTCGTGAAATTCACAGATTGATTGAAAGTGTAGCAAGGAAGGGAATAGTGCCAGTAATAATTTTGGTTGTTTAAAAGAAAGGTTTAAAAATTATTAAAATACTTTATACAACTTCATGTTGCCAATTTTTTTTTTTTTTTTTTTTTTTTTTTGAGACAGAGCCTCAAACTGTCCCCCTGGGTAGAGTGCCATGGCATTACAGCTCACAGCAACCTCCAACTCCTGGGCTCAAGCGATTCTCCTGCCTCCGCCTCCCAAGTAGCTGGGACCACAGGCGCCCGCCACAACGCCCGGCTATTTTTTGGTTGCAGCCATCATTGTTGTTTGGCGGGTCCGGGCTGGGGATTTGAACCTGCCACCTTAGGTGTACGTGGCTGGCGCCTTAGCTGGTTGAGCTATAGGTGCCGAGCCCATGTTGCCAATATTAATGAAATGGTCACATTTCAAGGAAAACAAAGAAAATGCAAAAAAAAAAGGTGGAAAACTGAATATAGGTCAATAACTATACACAGTTCAGGAGTGGGGAGGCCAAATGCCAAAGTTCTATATACTCAAAAAAAAAAAAAAAAAAAAGCCCAGGGGTGGCACCTGTGGCTCAAGGAGTAGGTTGGCAGACCCATGTACCCGTGGTGGTTGGTTCAAACCCGGCCCTGACTGAAAAATGCACCAAAAAAAAAAAAAATCCAACCCACTTGGATTTATTACTGAGCTTTAAAAATTCTTAAAGAGCTAATTTCTGTTTTTAACTCAAAGCATAGAAAATGATGAAGAGCTTTTTAGCTTAATTTTTGAAGTTAGCACAATCCTCAGGATCCTAAAAAACATTCAAAATCTCTCAATGTAAGCTCAGTGGTAACAGTCCATACATGTTGCTCATTATTGGATCCCCACTGCTACTTGTATTTGGTATTCATTTGTGAACGTATGTGCAAAATCATAGACATTAGCAAAATCAATTTAATATTGTTTTAAAGGAGCATTTATCTATAACCAAATAGTTTATTTTTAATATGCAAAGATAATTCAAAATAGAAATCTGTATTAAATACAGTACTAGATTAATGAGATCTCAATTTTAAAACACCCTTTCCTAAAAGGCATATATTAATAAAGCAGGTACAGAGGGTACTTCCTTTAGCATCATGAACAATATCCTTAAAATGAAACACTACCGTTAATCAAACCTCACCCCTGAAACACTAGAATTTTGTAGGATGTTTCAGTCATTTTATGGAGAATGAGTTTTGTGGGCAAATAATTTGGAAAAATAGATTTTAAAATGTGTTCGACAGGATATTCTTTTAAAGGAATAACGGAAAAGTCACACACATCACTTCTTTTTTTTTTTTTTTTTGAAACAGAGTCTTTGTCACCCAGGCTAGCATGCCATGGTGTCAGCCTAGCTCACAACTTCAAACTCCTCAGTTCAAGCAATCCACCTGCCTCACCCTCCTGAGTAGCTGGGACTACAGGTTCCTCACTAATTTTTCTAATTTTAGTGGACAGGGTCTCTTGTTCAGGCTGGTGTTGAACTCCTGAACTCAAAGGATCGCCTCCAGTCTTGGCCTCCCTGAGTGATAGGATGACTGATATGAGCCACCATGCCTGGCCTGTTTCTATTCATATGTAATTAGTGAGAACTAATGATATGACCACGTCTTTCTGCAGGGGAGGCTGAGAAAAGAAATCTCTTATCAGAAAAAGTACCTGGCTAAAACGTGGGGTCAGATCATGCATTACTAAAGATAACACAAGTTTTTAGCAGTTCTGCCACAGATATCATTAAAACAGTTATCAATATTACCCCTTGAAATTCTTATCAGTGATATTATTACCTGGAAAAATCCAAGAGTGCCAAACTACTAAAATTGATAAAAGAATTCATTAAAGTAGCTTATTAACAAATTTTCAAAATCAATAAACATCTATAAAATATAACAAAATGATTAATAATAGCAATATGAACTTCCTAGAAATAATTTTTTTTTGGTTTTTTTTTGAGACAGAGTCTTACTATGTCACCCTCAGTAGAGTGCCGTGGCATCACAGCTTACAGCAACGTCAAACTCTTGGGCTTAAGCAGTTCTCTTGCCTCAGTCTCCTGAGTAGCTGGGACTACACCCACCACAACACGCAGCTATTTTTTTTGTTGTTGCAGCTGTAGTTGTTTAGCTGGCCCTGGCCGGGCTTGAACTTGGTTTTATGTGGCCAGAGTCCTACCCACTGAGCTACAGGCACCGCCCCCTAGAAAGAAATTTAACAGGGAATCTGTAGGTAGGAAAATCACAAAATTCTACTAAAGGACGTGAGATTTGAAAAAAAATGACAGAGAAGCTATGTTAAATGGCAAGATTTTATATTGTAAAAATGCAGGAAATATTCTAAATCTACAAATTCAATGCAATTAAAATTAAAAATTCTCACTTTTCTTCAACAAAATTATTCTAAATATTATCTCAAAATAACTGCATAAAAATAACATAAAATGGTAAAAAAATAATAATAATACAAAAATTGCTCCATAGGACACTAAAAATGTATTTGGTACTGTGGTGATGAGGGTAGATAACCCAAAGAGAGCCCAAGGTAAATAGAAATTTCTGGTTTAAGAAGATAGTAACAGGGTGGCTCCCGTGGCTCAGTAAAAAGGGCGCCGACCCCATATACTGAGGGTGGCATGTTTGAATCTGGCCCTGGCCAAACTGCAACCAAAAAAAAAGCTGGGCATTATGGTGGATGCCTGTAGTCCCAGCTACTTGGGAGGCTAAGCCCAAGAGCTGGAGGTTGCTGTGAGCTGTGATGCCATGGCACTCAACCAAGGGCAACACAGTGAGACTCTGTCCCTAAAAAAAAAAAAATGTTCTGCCTGGCAGAGACCCCAGGCAGTACAGTACAGAGCCTGGTAGAGCAGAGGGAAAAAATCAGGAGGAGGCTAAATACAAAATGTTAATTCTGAAAGCTCTTTAGGAAACCACTGCACTTCAGTCCCTTAAATTCCCTTCCCCAATATTCTCTTCTAGAACTCCACTCTTAAAAATGAAGGAAGAATCAAAAACCATCAGATGAAGAAAATCAACAGTATGAAAGACAAAATTAGAAAAACAAGTAACTGACTCTGAGCTAGTTGAGGAACCAAAAAAAAAAAAAAAAGAAGAAGAAGAAATTAATAAGTTTCCTAGGAGGTAGTCAAGAAAATATTGTATCAAAGAACAGGATACTCAGAAAAGGAAAGATTCTGAGAAAAAGAAAAAAATATTGAAAATAAATACAAAATTGTAGAAATTAAAAATTTAATAGAATAGTAAGGTGATTTAATGGAGAAAACATTTCAGAACATATAGTTCAAACAAAAACATGGAAAAATTTGAAAGAAAAATAGGAAGGATAAATCTATCATATGACTAATCAGAATTTTAGAGCAACAAATGGAGGAGGAAGACAAAGTTGTCAGAGAAATAATGGAAAAGAAATTTGGAAGAATTAAAGATTAACACAAATCTTTAGATTGATAGAGTACACTTAGTGCTGAGCAAAATAAATGGTAAAAGAGACACATCTACCCCCATCAAGATATTTCAGAGTATCAGAAACCAAAGAAAATGGTCTAAAAATCTAACCTCTTATACAAGAACAAGCATCAAACTAACAGAGACCTGCCTGAACCAGAGCGAGACCTCGTCTCTAAAAATAGCTGGGCACAGTGGCAGGCACCTGTAGTCCCAGCTACTTGGGAGGCTGCGGCAAGAGAATCGCTTAAACCCAAGGTTGCTGTGAGCTATGATGCAACAAAGTGAGACTTCATCTCAAAAAAAAAAAAAAAAGGAATTGAACTAGCATCAGATTTCTCATCAGAAACTTTAGATACCAAGGGACAACACATTCAAAATTGTAAGTGGAAATTATTTTGAAATTAAAATTCTGTTTTCTGTCAAGAAGAAATAAATCATGTGAGAACATCATAATGATTTCAGAAAGTTCAATCATCATAGACTCTGAGAGATGTGTTCCAAAAAAATAAAAGTGAAATGCAGAAATAAGATAGAATCAGATACAATAGTGTGGCAGACAGAATAACCCACCAAAGATGTCCCTGCCCTAATCCCTGAAATTTATGAGTGTGTTATGTTGCATGGCAAAAGGAACTTCAAAAGTGTAATTAAGGTTACCAACCTTAAAATGGAGAGATTATCTGGATCATCCATGGGACCCAATCTAATCACATGAGTCCCAAAAATCAGAGAACTAGCTCCACTTTGAGGCAGGAGAAATAAACCACGAGAGGTTAAAGAGATTTGAAGTATAAGGGCTCCATCACAATTGCTGACATTGAAAATGAAGAAATGAGGTCATGAGTCAAGGGACACAGGCTGCTTCTAAAAATTGAGATGAACCCCACACCAAGCCAATAGCCAGAAGGAAAATGAGGAACTTATGGGATGGAACTCTCAACAACCAAAAGAAGCTGGGAAGCAAATTCGCTCCCAGAGTCTCCAGAAAGGAGCTCAGTCCTGCTGACACCTCAGTAGGTCTCCTGAGACTCCAAGCAGATGACTCAGGTGAACCACACTGTACCTGAACCTCTGACTCACAGAACTGTGACATAATCAGCAGGTGCTGTTTTAAGTCTCTAAAGTTGTGGTAATTTGTGATAGCAGCAATAAAAAACTAATACACCTCAAAAGCCAGTGGAAAGAGAAGAAAAGAGAGATACAAGAACCTTAGAATGCAATTGACCTCGTATTAATTCATGAATACATAGAACTTTTCAAGAAGAAAAATTGAATGAGTTCCAAGCAACACATAAATGGATAAAGAGGGGCAGTGCCTGTGGCTCAAAGGAGTAGGGCACCAGCCCCATATGCCGGAGGTGGTCGGTTCAAACCTGGCCCCGGCCAAAAACTGCAATAAATAAATAAATAGATAAAGAGAAAGTGAATGCCTTCAGTGGCATGGTGAATATTTATTTTCATTGTAAAAGAAAGAACATAATTAGAAAATCTTTGAAAATATTAACAAGAAAATCATGGCTGAAAAATGGCATAAATGAAAATAATGTGCTATCAAGCTATAGCAAATGATATGAAGTACAACCCACTCTTCTCTCTTCAGAACCAAGGAACGGAATCCCCCAGCTTCCAGGAGTTTTGACTGTTAAAAACTCATACCTCAGTTCCTCCTGGAAATTTGCCCTCCACAAAATTTGCAAAGTTTGCAAAAAATTACACAACTTTCCTGGAGGAAGAACACATCCAAGCACTGGTCAGTTTGGATGTGTAGTCAAAAGGCAGGACCCCTTGCCTCAGCTGGCAGGAACACTGAACCCCTCCAGCTTCACAGCTCCCCATACAGCAGTCGAAGGTTTCTGTTTGGACTGCATCATAGTTCACCTCCTCCCTCTGCCCAGTTCTGCTTCTATCAGTCCCTTATTTCTGAGAGGCCTCTGGAATAAACTTCATCTATGAAACTCTCTATCTCACAGTCTTCTCCCCATAGAACTCAACCTAAGACAGCCACAATTGCCAGAACAAGAACAAGACAAATAGATTGGATGATCACAAACAGTGTTAGGCAGCCCAGCCTTAGAGACTCGAATTTTAAACATGAAATAGAGAACTTACTTTTAAAGGAAATGAGTGAACTTCTTAGAAAGATAAACGATTAAAACAACCATAGATATTGAAAGCTTTATTCATAATTGCCAAAACTTGCAAACAACCAAGATGTCAAGATGTAGGTGAACGGATAAACAGTGGTACATCCAGACAATGGAATATTACTGAGTTTCTAAAAAGAAAAAATCTTTTTATGTCAAGCCATTAAAAGATATAAAGGAAACCTAAAAGCATGTTACTAAGTAAAAGCAGCCAATCCGAAGAGGCCACATACTGTATGATCCCGACTATGGGACATCCTGGAAAAAACTATGGTGGCAATAAAAAGATCAGTGGTTGCCAGGAGTTAAGGAGAGATAAACACTGAGGAAGTTTTAAGGCAGAGAGATGTCATTATACATTTATCAAAAACCAAGGGATGTACAACACCAAGAGTGAGTATTAGTGTAAACTAGGGACGTTAGGTGACAATGAAGCATCAGTGTGGGTTTGTCAATTGTAATGAATGTACCTCTCTTGTGCAGGATGTCGATAATAGGAGAGGTCAGGCATGTGGAAGAGCAGGAGATACACGTGTGCCCTGAACTTTCAGCTCAATCTAAAACTGCTCTAAAAATAAATAAATAAATAAAGCCTATTTTTTTCATAATGATTGACTCGGTTATACGTGCACCCACGGCTCAGATAGTGCTCATTATACTCCACATCCTCCTCCCTCCTGCTTGATTTCCACTGAGTTTTACTTCCCTCTATACACACATGTGCTCATAGGTAAGTTCCAATTAATAGTGAGTACATGTATGTTTGTTTTTCCATTCTTTAGATACTTCATTTAGGATAATGGTCTCCAGTTCCAGCCAAATTGTTGCAGAAGGCATTAAGTCGTCCTTCTTTGTGGCTGAGTGGTATTCCATGGTATACATATACCACGTTTTGTCAGTCCACTCATGAATTGATGGGCACTTGGATTGATTCCACATCTTTGCATTGTGGATTGTGCTGCAATAAACATTCAAATACAAATGTCTTTTAATAAAAAGGCCTCTTTTCCTTTGGATAAATACCTAGTAGTGGGATTGCTGGACCAAATAGTAGGTCTACTCTTAGTGCTTCCAGTCATCTCTGCACTGTTTTCCACAGAGATTATACTAATTTGCAGTCCACCAATGGTGTGTAAGCAAGCATTTCTTTCTCTCTGCATCCACACCAGTGTTTTTGGACATTTTAATAACAGCCATCCTAACAGGGGGTAAGGTGATATTTCGTTGTGCTTTTAGTTTGCATTTCTCAGATGGTTAGTGACAGTAAGTACTTTTTCATATGTTTATTGGCCATTTGTCAATCTTCTTTTGAAAATCTTCTATTCATGTCTTCTGCCCATTTTTTCATAGGGTTGTTTGATTTCTTTTCTAATTGATTTGATTGAATTCATTGTAGATTCTGGTTATTAGTCCTTTATTGGATGTATAGCTTGCAAATATTTTCTCCCATTCTGTAGATTGTCTATTTGCTCTGTTGATTATTTCCTTGGCTATGCAGAGGTTTTATAATTTAATCAAGTTTCATTTATTTTTGTTGTTGCTATAATTGCCATTGGGTTCTTCTTCATAAATTCTTTGCCCTCACTAATATCTAGAAGAGTTTTTCCAACATTTTCTTCTAGAATTCTTATGGTTTCATACCTGAGATTTAAGTCTTTCATCCATCTTGCATTAATTTTTGTGAGTGGTGAGAGATAGGAATCCTGTTTCGTTCTTCTGAATATGGCCATCTAATTTTCCTAGCACCATTTATTAAAGAGGGCTTCTTTTCCTCTCTGTGTATTGTTGTCTACTTTTGGTTAAAGATTAGTTGACTGTATGTGGATGGCTTTATATGGAGTTTTCTATTCTGTTTCATTGGTTTATGTCTCTATTTTTGTACAAATACCAAACTATAGTTTGAAGTCTGGTGATATGATACCTCCAGGCTTGTTTCTTTTGCTTAATATTGCTTTGGCTATTTTTCTGGTTCCAAACAGTGTAGAATTATTTTTTCTAGATCTGTGAAATGTGATGCTGGTATTTTGATTGGGATTGCATTGAATCTGTAAATCACTTTGGGTGGTACTGATTTTTTAACAGTGTGGAGTCTACCAATCCGTAAGCATGTTCTGTTTTTCCATATCTGGAGGTCTTTCCTCAGTGTTTCATAGTTCTCTTCGTACAGACATTTCACCTCCCTGGCTATTTTCCTAGGCATTTTATTTTCTTTGTAGCTATTGTGTATGGCATTGAGTCTTTGATTTGACTCTCAGCTTGACTGTTATTAGTTTGTAGGACTGCTACTAATTTGTGTATGTTTATTTTGTAAGACTTTACTGAATTATCGACTTCAGGAATCTTAACATCTATTTTTTTAAATATAAAAAGACTATTAGGGTATTTAAAGTTGGTTACCTATGAGAAATGGGACACTGAACACTGAAATCCTATTCCAATTGAAGACTGTTGCTTTTTAGGGCTGTTAAACAAGTTACTCTAACTCTTCATTGAATTCCTCTGTTAAACCCACCATTTCTAATTTTTTGCATTTTTTATGTTTCATTCTTGCTTTGCTAGGGTATATCTTTAGGAAACTCAGAAATGATATATCACAGGTAAATTTGTGAATTACTTATTTTTTTCCCATTACTGTCTCCACAGTTGATATGAAAAATGAAAATGAATGAGGCATATGACTACGGTCCTTCTGAACTGTATTTAATGTAATATGTCTATGAATTACTTTGATTAAAAATATAAAATGGAAGAAAAAATGTTTCTCAACAAAATACATTCTACCATCCACTGGTGAAATAAAGTTAGACCCACACTTAGGATTTTGTATCAAAATATATTTAAGACAAGTTAAAAGTTTAACTATAAAAAAATAAATTATTAAAATAACATAATTATTTTTATATCTTGGACTTTAGAAAAACTTCCTCAGCATAACTACCAAATCAGAACCCATAAAAGAATGATAGACTTGACTACTCAGGAATGTAAAATTGTATATTTTTAAATACATAAAATGCATGCCAAACTATATAACCAGTGGTTAACTCTGGAGAGAGCAATGGGAACTGAGGGATCAGGAAATACCTTCAGTGGCAACGACTTCTTGATTATAACCCTAAAAGCATAGGCAACAAAAGAAAAAATAGATAAAAAGAATTTCATCAAAACTAAAACTTTGGCATCAAAATTGAAAAAGTAATCCACGTGGGAGAACAAGAGAAAATATTTGGAAGTCACGTGTCTGCTAAAGGACTAATATTCAGAATGTATAAAGAACAAAAAAAAAACAAGTAAGCCAATTTAAAAAGAGGCAAAGGACTTAAACAGACATTTCTTCAAAGAAGATACACAAATAGCCTGTGAGGACACGAAATGATGCTCAGCATCACTAATCACCAGGTAAAGGAGGATCAAAGCCACAGTGAAGCAGCACTTCACACTCCACACCCTTCAGAACGGCTGGGATAACAAGAAACAAACAGCATTTAAAAATACTTAGTATTTAAAAATATTTAAAATACTTCAAAATACTAACTGTTGGCTCAGCAACCGTAGCACAGTGGTTATGGCACTGGTCACATACACCAAGGCTGGCGTATTCAAACCCGGCCCTGGGCCTGCTAAACAACAATGACAACTGCAACAAAAAAATAGCCAGGTGCCTGTACTCCCAGCTACTTGGGAGGCTGAGGCAAGAGAATCGCTTAAGCCCAAGAGTTTGAGGTTGCTGTGAGCTGTAACACCACCAAGAGCACCATAGTGAGACTCTGTCTCAAAAAAATAATAAAATAAAATACTAAGCATTCTCAAGGACATGGAGAAATTAGAAACCTTGTACATTACAGGTTTGGGAATGTAAACTGGTAAATAAAATAAATGTGATCGACATGATCCAGCAACTTCACTTCCAGGAAAAGAAATGAAAACAGGGACTCAAACAGATAGTTGTCCACCCATTTTTGCAGCAGCATCATTCACAAGAGCCAAAAGGTAGAAATAGCCCAACTGACAGATGAATGGATAAACAAAATATGACATATGCTATGGCATATTACTCCACCTCAAAAAGGAATGCAATCCTAATACAAGGATGAATCTTGAAAACAGTTGAAAAATGAAAAGATGGCTTGGCGCCTGTAGCTCAAGTGGCTAAGGCATCAGCCACATACACCTAAGGTGGTGGATTCGAATCCAGCCAGGGCCCGCCAAACAATGACGGCTGCAACCAAAAAATAGCCGGGCGTTGTGGCGGGCGCCTGTAGTCCCAGCTACTTGGGAAGCGGGGGCAGGACACTCGCTTGAGCCCAGGAACTGGAGGTTGCTGTGAGCTGTGAGGCCACGGCACTCTACCCCGGGGGACAGCTTGAGGCTCTGTCTCAAAAAAAGAAAAAAAGAAAGAAAGAAAGAAAAGGTACAACAACAAATTATACAAAGAGAATAAGACAGGAGAATGAGATAGGAGGTAACCAGGGCTGAGCACTGTAGATTTGGGAAGGTCTCTGAGAAAGAGATAATTCCACTATTCAATGATTGCCAGCTATGTCAGTTCAGTTCCTCCAGGGTCTGCATGACAAGGCAGGATTAGATTAAAGAGAGACCAGGAGTATCTGTAAAGGTTAAAGATGTGGCAAGCAGGAGAAGGGAGGAGGATCTTCAAACCTCAACGCAGTTCTGACACCGGGGAAGGAAAGCTGGAAAGGCCGGGGATTGCACAGAAGAACAGGGGGCAGCACAGCTGTGAGGAAGTCTCAGGCCGGTGAAGACCCCCAGAGCAAAAGTTGCCTTTTACAGGAGTCTCACCCTGAGCAGGGATGGCCCAGCTCTGTATCCCCCCAACCAACCCCAGTACCGGTGCTCAGCCATTGGCTGGGGGCAGCACAGGGTTAGGTGTGTTGCAGGACCGAGTCGGCCTGCCTGGCACCCAAGCCAATCAACAGAGAAGCGGATGAGATATCAACAGTTTCACTTTTATTTTTAAAAAAGCTAGCAGTTCCGGAGAGCAGGGACAGCTCCCCAACGAACTGCTGTGCCCTCCTCTTTCCCTTTGTTACTTTTTGTTCTCAGGGTAAAAGTAAACATCAGCAATGTTATTACTCATCATAGTGTACCTCCAACAGATTCCTCCCCCCCATGGGTTACAAAGTTGCACAATATCTTCCTATTTTGAGGTGGTTATATCTTGAAAGCATTTTTACTCTAGACTAAATTTATAGTTAGTCACATGTCACTGGCTGCCCAGAGTGCCCTGGGTCCTTGACCAGTCCTATGGAGCCCAGTTCCCCAACTTACCCGTGACAGTAGGCATTGGAAATCAATCAACAATCCTCAGATGTCGGCATGCAGGCTCATCCCACCTTGGTTAGGCCCTGAGCCTCCGCTCCCTGAATGAAATAGTCATTCAGGTTAACCGTGGCTGGTAACAGGTGCAGCCTGGGCATGAATGCCGGAGGGGGGGGGGTCTGAAGGCACAGCTGCTGGAGGGGGTAACTCTGCTCCTCACAGTGCGCTCTCTCAAATGGAGATCTGAGCAGTCTGCTTCATGCTGTCTCTGCAGCCTTGCAAAGCTCTGCAGAGACAGTGTATCAAGAGAAGGAAAATGCAGAAGCCCAAAGATAGGGAAAAGGTTGGCATATTTAAGTAAGTCTGAAGCATGAGAGTAGCCAAATGGTACAAGAAGTCAGGCTGAACCCAGACTGCTAATCATAGGGAGCCTAACAGACCCTGATGGGGCTAAATTTGGTTCCAAGTGTAACAGAAATCCATCAGCAGGTTTTAAGCCATGAATTATTATGATCTGATTTAGGTTTTAGATTCAAACTTCCTGAAACATTAATCTATATTTATAGCATTCATTTTCTCCCAACCCGCACCAACTGCCTCACATCCTTACCTCTCTATTGAAAGTGTTGTCCCGGGTTACTACAGACTTACTAACTGCTAAGTTCCATTGCTTCTTTCCAGGCCCGTCTGGGCCTCCCTGCACACATGTGCACATTAACCCCTCCCTCCTTGCCTCCTGGCTGCTTTTTACTACTTCTTCCTAGTTTCTTCCAATGGCCTTTTAAAAATTTTCCCATTCGTTTAGTTTTTATCTGAAATGAAGTGATTACTTTTTTCAGAATTATGTCCTTAACACTTTCATACTATCTATAGGTACTCTCACCTGCTGAATTTCACGAACATGCTGATGACTCCAAAATTTGCCTCTCTCTCTTTTTTTTTTTTTAATCTAGCCCTCTAATGTCAGTCTTTGAATCTAGATTTCCACCTTTGAGCCATGCATTTTCCACCTCTGGAGCATAATATACCAAAACAAAAATAATTAACCTTCTTTTCAAATGTCTTACATATTCTCTGTAATGGTGTCATGGTATCACAGTCACTCAATTCACATAACTCCTTAGAATAACATTTAATTCCTCACTGATGGTCAAAGTATATTTTTCAAAATTCAAAGATATGACTATGATACAAATACAGAATAAATATATTGCCAACATCTATCTCTTTAATGAGGAAGAAAGCAAGAGGGTAATTCTGGTTTATGGAAAATTAGAGAAAATAGGGACCTAGTCAGTCACAAAAGGCACGCTGAAATAAGTTTGCTAATCTACAATAGCCTACAAGTTTAAAGTTCTATAAGTCAAAATAAAATGTAATCTTTGGTGTTATCTTCTCTACTAGACAAAAAAGCCTGTTATCTCTATGGGCAAAAACCCTACAAGTTAACATTTTATACTACCTTAGCCCTAATCAATGGCAAATAACAAATCTAAGGTATATCACCTAGAGAGTTAAAGAATCATTGGGCAGATTTATTAAGCAATGCTTCAGTATAACAAATATACTGTCATACTTTGGCCATATTTCCAAGTCCTGAATATTTGTTTCCTCACACTTGCCCTTGATCCTGAAACACCTCCATTATGTGGTAATGGAGCTATACTTTAAAGACAAATCTGCCTGACTTCACGGCCTGTGTCTTTGCTTCACAAAGAATGTGAGTGGTTGGCAAATTCAAACAGTACAAAGAAGATGAGCAGAAGCAAGGACTGAGGAAAGGTCTCTGCTTTTCAAGTAATTTTTTTTTTTTGAGACAAGAGTCTCATTATGTCGCCCTCCATAGAGTGCCGTAGCGTCACAACTCACAGCAACCTCTAACTCTTGGACTTAAGCAATTCTCTTGCCTCAGCCTCCCAAATACCTGGAACTACAGGCATCTGCCACAGTACCCAGCTATTTTGTTGTTGTTGTTGTTGCAATTGTCGTTGTTCTTCAGCTGGCTGCTGCCAGCCTCGGGACATGTGGCTCGGTGCCATAACCACTGTGCTATAGCACCTAGCCAGCTTTTCAAATAATTTAAAGAGGATGGCAATAGACACAAATACATTTCAAAGGGAAAAAGAAGAAAAACTAGACAGGCGTGGTGGAGGTTGCTTCGAGCTCTGATGATACCACAGCACTCTACCCAGGGCAACAGAGTGAGGCTCTGTCTCAAAAACAAACAAGATATATACTGCTATAGCAACTGGATATCACACAATAAAGAAATGAACCTTGATTTCTACCTCTAACCATACACAAAAATTAGCTTGAGATGGATCATAGATCAATATGTGAAAAAAATACTATAAAGCTTCTGGAAAAAAGAGACTATCTTTATAGCTTTAGGGTAGATTGCTTAGACAGGACTTAAGAAAACACTAATCATAAAATTAAAAACTAATAAATTAGACTTATTAAAATTAAAAATATCTGCTGATCAAAGACATCAACAGAAAGTAAAAAGGCAAGTTACAGACTGGGAGGAAAGAAAATCAGAATCCATGTATCTGACAAAGCATTACAAATCAGTTATAAAAAGATGAAAACTGCGGGTGGCGCTCGTAGCCCAGTGGGTATGGCACCAGCCACATACACAGAGGCTGGCGGGTTCGGACCCAACCCGGTCCTGCTAAAAAACAATGACAACTGCAACAAAAATATAGCTGGGCGTTGTGGCAGGTGCCTATAGTCCCAGCTACTCAGGAGGCTAAGGCAAGAGAATCGTTTAAGCCCAAGAGTTTGAGGTTGCTGTGAGCCGTGACACTACAGCACTCCACTGAGGGTGACATAGTGAGACTCTATCTAAAAAACAACAAATGAATAAATAAATAAATGCATTAAAAAATAAAGGATAAAAGACTTGAATAGGCTGTAACTGGCTAGTACACACAGGAAAAAAGTATTTAACACCAGTAGTTATCAGGAAATGGAAGGTAAAACTATGATGAATATCATTACACATGCAGTAAAATTGCTAAAATTAAATACAAAAAATTTTTTAAAGAGTAACAATATCAAATGATGGCAAGAGTGTGACCAATGCTCAAACACTGCTGTGGTGAGTGTAAAATGACACAACCACGAACGTTGGTCTCCACCGAGGTTAAACATTCAGTTACCTCATGATACAACAATTTCATTCCTCGACATACACCCAAAAGAAGTGGTATGTCCTCCCAAAAAACTTTCATAAGACTGTTCATTGTAGCTTTATTTGCAATAACCCCAAACAATCCAAACGTCTGTTAACAAGTAAAAAGATGGTTGAGCGCCCATAGCTTAGTGGTTAGGGCTCTAGTCACATGTTCCAGGGCTGCTGTGTTCAAACCCAGCGTTGGCCTGCTAAACAAAAGAAAAAAATAATAGCTGGACTTTGTGGTGGGCACCTGTAAGTCCCAGCTACTGGGGAGGCTGAGGCAAGAGAATTGCTTGAGCTCAAAAGCTGGAGGTTGCTGTGAGCTGTGACACCATAGCACTCTACCAAGGGCAACAAAGTAAAACTCTGTCTCAATTTAAAAAAACAAAGAAGTAAAAAGTCAAGAAAATTTTGGCATATTCATATGATGGATACATCATACAGTGATAAAATAAAAAACTGCTTTTAGTCTACAATGAGGTTGACACTCATGGCTATTGCTATGAGTGAAATGAGTCAGACATAATACTACATAGGACACATAAATGAGTATGGGGTGTATGATTTCATTTATATCAAGTTCAACAACAGGGAAAACTAAACCGTGTATAGAAATGAGAATAGTAGTTACCTATGAAGAGGCAGGGATGGAGGCAGGAGAGGTGGTATGTTCTGAAAAGGAGCACGAAGGAGCATGATGGGGTGTTGGAAACATTCACATCCTGATCTGCGTGGTGCTTACCTGGGTGTGTACACGTGTGATAATCTAGCTGTCCACTTAAGATTAGTGCACTTTATGCCTTTTACTATGTATATTATCCATCAAAAAAATAGTAGTCATGGTGCCTTTGGTTGAAATTTTTTGTAGAATTAGGAAAAATAGTCTAGATTATAAAGGGTTAAGGAAAAATGAAGCAAGTAAAAATTAACTTCACTTTCTAGAAATATGACTTGACAAAAAGGTGAAAATTAAGGAAGAAATAAAAATATCAATAAGCCAAAGAAAGTTGTTTTTTTATTCCTTTAGAACCAGGAATGATTTATCAGGGAGAATAGCAGTAGAGAGGTAGCAGCTGAAGATGGGAGCGGAGGAGAGGCAGAGAATGGTGTTGAGCCATTTCTGTTCTATCTAATTAAAGAGGAGGAAGACATCTACCTCATAAACTAGAGCAAAGAAAGAGAAGTAGGCAAGGAAACGATGAGATAAGAAGATAATTTGGGGACTTCACTGTATGTAGCCTGAGCCTTCTTAGTAAAATATGAGGACCTTCACTAAAATTCAAATGTGGGGGAAAGATGACTGCAGCAGAGAGCCTGACCAAGGCAGTTACCTTTCTCATTAGCTGTGGAATTCTGGGCATGTTACTTTTCTTTTTGGAGATTTCTCACCCCTAGGTGAGGAAATTACATCCACCTCACAGATTGAATGAACTAATGTATTCAAAGTATCCGTATAAGGCAAGGAGTGAATGCTAGTTCCCCTTTAAAAAAGACCAGAGCTGGTGGCGCCCCTAGCTCAGTTAGTAGGGCGCTGGCCACATACACCCAGGCTGGTGGGTTCAAGCCCAGCCTGGGCCTGCTAAACAACAATGACAACTGCAACCAAAAAATAGCTGGACATTGTGGTAGGTGCTTGTGGTCCCAGCTACTTGGGAGACTGAGGCAAGAGAATCACTTAAGCCCAAGAGTTTGAGGTTGCTGTGAGCTGTGATGTCACAGCACTCTACCAAGGGTGACATAGTGAGACTCTGTCTCAAGAAAAAAAAAAAAGACCAGAGCTGCTGAAAAATCACCCCTCAAGGTAAAAAACGATGACTAATCTGAGGTCTGGATTAAAAAACTCCAACAGAGGATAAGGACCCTACTGCAGAGTGCTTCTCTGACATACATGAGGTCTATTGCAAATAAGGCCAAAATAATTTATGTCTAAATATTTAAAAGGTATAAATCAAGCTAGAAAATTATTAAGTAAAATATATTCAGTCTTCCCTTTTTAATGAAGACAGCTGATAATGACTTGAAGTCCAGCTTCAAAATCAGAATTCTCAGACTCCTCGGAGTTTCAGCCTGAATCTTGGTGAAGGGAGCCAGGCCGGCCAACCCTGCCTTGCCTTCTTCTTCTCTGTCCCACACTGCGAGGGGCCGCCAAGGTACATGTGTGGATAATCCAACCTCTACATTCACCATTGGCCCCCTGCTCACTCCTGGGAGCAGGCTGCACAGTCCAGTGGCATCACCTCTGCCTTCCACAGCCCTTCAAGACGGGTTCAGAAAACCTGGGCAGAAAGGTCCGTGCACTTGCAGTTTCCTCCAGAAAGGGGGAGTGTGAGCTTTGGGGCTGTAGCATCTCCTCACTTCATGGGTAGGGTGCCGCTGAGGAAGGGCCAGAGCCGGTTGACAGCATTGCCCCTGGGTAGGGCTATTCACATTCAGGTCTAGGATTACTCACACTTCAGGTTCTCCCAGGAAATGCAGGGAGATTCTAGGACCATTGACTAGAAAGAGTAAAAGACTTAAGACCAGAGTATGCGAAAAAATATAATGGAGATAAACTAGAACCTGGAAGCCCTTAAGAGATCCTTTTCTTCGTAAATATAGTGAACCTTTTCAGTTATCTTGATAGATTGAAATCTTCCCTATAAAACTCTGTATAAAACTGAAAATAATGTCTTAATCTTAGATATACTCTTCAAATCATAATTAGTAGCTAGCAGTACTCTGGAAACTGCCTTTGTGAACCTTGGCTAAAGGAGAAATTGCATGCCCTCTTCTCTGTCTGGGTTTATAGTTCTTAAAATTAAGTAAATTGTATTTGGATATGAATATTTGTGTATTGATAGAACATCTTTGAAATTAAATGGTGTTCTTATTACAGCAGTGAAGAAAACAGAATTTTGCATTTTTTTTGATGAATTCTCAGTAGTAATGAGGCACTAAACACACACGCTAGTGAATACAGTATAGAGGAGAATATTATTAGCTATTATAATAGGTTATTTTTAGCTACCACCTACACAGTATCAAGACAACATCAAGCAGGAGGGAAATAATGGTTCTTTTAGTTTAATAAACCATAATGTTTCTGAAAAATTCTTCTCTTTTCTCCCCAAATTGCAGCATCTAATTATAAAGTGACTACTTTGGCAACACCTTAGATGTGAGGAAAAAGAGAGCAGAGTGGGAAGAAGAAAGAAGGGAGGGAGAGAGGGAAAGGGAAAGAAAGAGAGGATGGAAGGGAGAACTAGCCCCCCACACACACACACGTTAAAAAAATAAAGAAGGATTTTTACTGAAGAGTAGAATGTGGGAACTAATAACTAGAAGAGAAGGGAAACGTTGAAAAATATGTTTAGGACTTAAACCAGTCACTATCCAAACGTTTAAGTAAAGGTAAACTTTGTGAATATAGATAAAAGAAACCATGAATCATAGCAGAAGTTTAAAAAAGAGAGGGTAGGCTCTGCGCCTGTGGCTCAAGTGGCTAAGGCTCCAGTCACATACACCTGAGGTGGCGGGTTTGAATCCCTCCCGGGCCGCCAAACAACAATGACGGCTGCAACCACAAAATAGCCAGGCGTTTCGGTGGGCGCCTGTGGTCCCAGCTACTTGGGAGGCTGAGGCAGGAGACTCACTTGAGCCCAGGAGTTGGAGGTTGCTGTGAGCTGTGATGCCACGGCACTCTACCCAGGGGGACAGCTTGAGGCTCTGTCTCAAAAAAAAGTAAAATAAAATAAAACAAAGAGAAAGGGTAAGGAAATGCATATTTCCAAACCTTGTAATAAACTGTGCAAGTAAAATTCAACTTGTGTAAAATAAGAAGATATAAAGATTGTGTGTTTCCTATAATGTATTATGTGTCATTGTTATACATATTTCTTCTGTAGTGCAACTGTTTGAGAAGACAGTTCACACAAAAAGATCTACAAATATCTTTTACACATATGAATTATTCAGTTTATCTAAAAATAAGATAAACACTCAAAATTCCAATGAGGTAGAAATTTTTACCCTCTGGATTTGCAACAAGTCCGAGATCTAAGTTTGGTAATACAGATTTACTATGGGAAGTGTAGCGGGACCAGGCTTCCTTAAACAATGTGGATGGTTAAGTAATTGGCTCAACTTTCCCAAAGAGGCTTCGAGACAGTATGTATCAAAATTTTAAATGCACATACCCCTTAGACCAAGTGTATACTTCTCAGAAATCATTCTTTAGATGCACCTGCACTGTGCATATAGCATGTACAGACTTTAACAGAAAAGATTGGAGAAATATGTGGGTGTCCATGAATAGAAAGCAGGTTAAATAAATTTATTTACATTTATATCATAGAATTATCATGCACCTGTTAAAAGTAATAAGGTAGATCTGTATGTAGTAATGCATAATATGTTTGAAATATATCATTTAAGTGAAATGGTGTATAATATACTTCCATATGAGTTTTAAAAAATAGTAATAGAGGCTGGGGCCACTACGTATCATCAATACTCTTTAGCCAAAGATCACCAAAAGTACTCAAAGTTGGACAAGTGGGGTTTATTATTTTTGCTACAAAGGGGAAAGTACACCATCAGGTACTTGTGTGATATCTCAGTAAGATGTGCAGGAAAGGGCTTATTAAGAATGTGGCTTCGGTTGGGTAATTTTGAGGATGATTTAAGGAAGCAATGGCTATGACTGAACATCTTAAATTTATCTACAGGGCACACAGACCATAGGAGGATAAAACTGTAGTGGGGTAAAGTTCAAATCTCCCCGTTTGGCCTTTAATATCTGGAGTGGGGTGGGACCATAATATTTTTCTGTACTGTTTGGCAGCAAATTGGTTATTTTCTAAAAAGTTTTCTTTCTTGACAGCCTGGCCTTTCTCTGGTCCTTTGGCCCAAGGATGCAGGCCTCTGGTGGGGCTTTTTTTGTTTGTTTGTTTGTTTGTTTTTTTTTTTGAGACAGAGCCTCAAGCTGTCCCCCTGGGTAGAGTGCTATGGCATTACAGCTCACAGCAACCTCCAACTCCTGGGCTCAAGCGAGTCTCCTGCCTCTGCCTCCCAAGTAGCTGGGACCACAGGCGCCCGCCACAACGCCCGGCTATTTTTTGGTTGCAGCCGTCATTGTTGTTTGGCAGGTCCGGGCTGGGGATTCGAACCTGCCACCTTAGGTGTACGTGGCTGGCGCCTTAGCCGGTTGAGCTATAGGCACCGAGCCGGCTTTTTTTGTTTGTATGGGGCATTTTCAGGTTGCTGGTCTCTCCAGCCCCCTATTAATATGGCCAAAGTTGAGAATTAATGAAAACCATCTTAAAATGACAGGTTTACCTGGTAATCTGAGAAAGATTTCTTCATTTAAACTGACTATTAGTCTATCCCTTCCTGCTGGGCTCTTTCCTCACTTATAATTTATAGCAAACTTACAGCCTTATGACCAGATTTTGCCTATATGTTTTGTTCAACCTGTATAGTGTTGGCTGATACAGAATTTCTAAAATTTGGAAAGAAAAGAACACTCCTCATTTAGGGATATATATTACTAGTCTGCTTGCCCTCCCCTCCGCATCATCACTAATACTCTTTCCAAAAAATAATTTTGTTTCTCATGCATTGCTTGGAAAACTGTGTAGCTATTGAAGTACAGTATTTACAAAGTAGGATGTCTTCAATTATCTTCAAAATATCAAAATAATCTAGTATGTGAGAAGAATGGTTACTGAGGGTTCAGATGAAATAAAATTGGCCAGGGTTATGCTATTCTTTCTGTACTTCTATGAGATTGAAAATTTCCAGAATAAAAAAGTTTTTACATCAAACCAAGGTGGGAGGTTTTTTGTTTTGTTTTGTTTTTTGAGACAAAGTCTCACTTTGTTGCCTGGGTAGAGTGCTGTGGTGTCATATCTCACAGCAACCTCAAACTCTTGGGCTCCAGCGATCCTCTCACCTCAGCCTCCTGAGTAGCTGGGTCACTGTGGCACCTGCCACAACCCTGGCTAGTTTTTCTATATTTAGTAGAGACAAGGTCTCGGTCTTCCTCAGGCTGGTCTCAAACTCCTAAACTCAAACGATCCTCCCTCCTCGCCTCCCAAAGTTCTAGGATTACAGGCATGAGCCACCGTGCCGGCCCAGGATCGTCTTTACCATTAAGAAACTTACCATACAACCTGAAAAGGCACATTACCCAAGGAGTGCAGACGTGGATAGGGTGACCAGACGTCCTACTTTTGGCGGGACAGTCCTGCGGCGTTTTTAAAAAGTCCCGATTTTTGGAAAGAATGCACAAATGGGCCGGAGAACAGGAAGGGCATATACGGTCGGGGGCCATGTGGCTATTTCGCCAGAATATGAGTTTTATATTATTTTTGTTAATTTTATAATGTTAAACTGTAATAATAACAAATAATTGTTGAGAAGTGAATATCAAGAACTGCTTATCAAAGTTTGCATTGTTGTCAGGCCCTGCCCTGCCCCGCCCCACCCCACCCCCACCCCTGGCCATGTTGTCCCGCTTTACAAATGTTAAAATCTGATCACCCTAGACGTGGAGGGCGAGGGGAGAAGAGTGTTCTGTGGCAGAGGAGAGATGGCAGGCCACAGTTTAAAGGTCCAGTTCAAAGCCACGTGGACTCAGGAAGAAGGCCAGACTGCGACCACAACCAGAAAGCATCCGTGGAGCACCTTGAGCTAACGTGTGTGTACTAGGTTGCATTTTCTCCTTTACTGCTCATAATACATCCTGTGAGGTTGATAACATAGGCAAAAAACAGAAACTGACCCTATTACTCAGGCAGGTTAAATTGCTCACCTTGGGTCGCAAAGCAGGACAGGGTACCTCTCGGGAGAACCAGCACGCTGGAAAGCCAGCCTGCAGGGGGCCGAGGCACAGGTGACCACGGACCAGAGACTTAGAAACTACCTACAAGCTAAATAAGACGTACAAAAAGTATGTTTAAAACGTTTGATTTTGTTGCTAACTTTTAAAAATCAGGAACAAAGACTTTCGGTTTCTGACTTTCCTTGAAGAACGCAAGGCCTTGGGGCACAGGTGCCGCCCCTCACAGACGGGGCGCTGCTGCCCCCTGTGGGCCGGACGGCTCTCCTGACGCTGGAGTCCCTTCCTCCTTATGTAAAGCATTACTTTGTGTTACCGCCTACTTAGGTATTTGAATTCATTTATATCTAATTACATTCAGCCTGGAGTGTTATGATAGTCTAGCGTGGGTCTGATCAGTGAGAGAGAGGCATGGAGTCTTAGAAATTCAATGTGATTTGTCCACCACATGTTGAGAACTACTTTCCAAACCACTTCTCTAGCAATTAATCCCATACTCCAAGCCTACTGGAATGTCTCTTGCAGAGTTTCCTTGTGCTTTAAATGCTAAGTGCCATATGAATGAGTGGTGTGGTGATAAGTGCTTAGAGATTCAGAGGAAGGCACAATTATTTCTGCAGTCATTAAGACAAATAAGTTTAAAAGTTGGATTGAAATTTTATAAGAGAAGAGAAAGCATTCCAGATGGAAAGGAAATCAAAGGAATAAGCATGAATTTTTAAAAGTTTGAATACTTGGAGGGAGTAGAAGGTGGAACAGGGTGTTTAAAACTGAGGCCCCTTCACCCAAGTACTTCTCACTCAGGACTAGATAAAACCGCGGGAATGTTAAAACGAGAAAAAAGCTAGTAGATCATCTGTATTTGAAACTACTTTTTACTGATGACAACCAAGATCTTTAGAAATTAGCTGATTTGCTGGCCCGGCACAGTGGCTTACACCTATTATCCTACCTAACACTCTGGGAGGCAGAGTCAGATGGGTTGCTTGAGCTCATGTGTTTGAGACCAGCCTGAGCAAAGCAAGACCTTGTCTCTACAAATAGAAAAACTAGCTGGGCTTTGTGGAGGGTGTCTGTAAACCCAGCTGCATGGGAGGCTGAGGCAAGAGGATTGCTTGAGCTCAAGATTTTGAGGTTGCTGTGAGCTATGACACTAGATCACTCTGTCTCGGGCAACTGAGTGAGACTCCATAAATAAATAAATAAATACTGATTTGTTTAATGTCATATAGTTAGTAGGTGAGGACATGAGATTAGATCTCCTACCTCCCACTGTTCCCATCCAGATTTACCTTCAATGGGTCATTTCCGTTACACCCAAGGAGAGAAAAATCCAAGTGGCCACTGACTACTGGATGTATTATTTTTCTTAACCTGAAGTAGCAGTTTCTCTTTTTCCTTTCATCTCTCAGTTTCACCCAGATTCTTAACCAAACCAGGAATGTGCTGGAGGAAGATCTGGCACATGGAGCAAAGGATTAAGAATAGCTAACCCTGAGTTTGTGGGGAAACTAGGTGTGGTGTGGAAAGATTGGTGAAGTGTGGACTATGGAGCAGAATTTGGTGGCCAGAAGGGGTGTGTTTGGAGCAGCACTGCCATGGCTAGACAGCAGGATACACAATTGAGGGAAAGGATCCCGCTTCAGAAGCAGACATATTTTGAAATTTTGGAAATGGCAACTGCCACAGGCACTTTTTCCCATGGGCCAGGTGTCTCATCTGCAGGCAGCCACCCTGCACCCAAAACTGTTCCAGGATACCCCGCACTTCATGGGAACTGTTGCAGGGAGAGTTTGTGAAACCTGCCAGTGAAGATTTTTTGAGATCCATGAAATCAACAGTTCAGCAGGATCTAGGAGGTGGAGCATGATGGCGGTGGGGATAGACATTTAGCTCAGCTCTCCCAGAAAAACAGAAGCTTCAGTCCAGAGGGAGAGATAATGGCCAGAAAGAATCCAACAAAGCCAAAGGGCAGGAGTCAAGCTGAGAGAAGAGATAGATAATTGCTTGCTCATCTTCTCTGCTGAGGCAAGTTACAACTCCATGGATACAAATTTCAGGCATAGAACTCATCCCAAAGAGGATGTGAGTCTGTCCCCTCCTCCAAAGAGAGCTGTTTGTTTGCTGTGGGCTCTCTACTAGTGAGTGGTGATCTGTGGTTCTCTTCACCCCTCTACCCCCCCCACCCCAAGCCACTTGCTGGAAGCTGGGACTTCTTCTCCAGAGAGTCCCTGCTGTGAGCCTAGGAATTCCCTTGTCTGGCAGGAAGTTTGATCAAATATTTTCCCTGCCACCTTGAACTTCCAGTCTACCCTTCCCCCCCTGGCCTGGCAGTCTAGAAGTCCAACCCCTGCAGAGACCAGAATATCTGCACATCTTGGCTAGGACTAGGCATTGCCTAGACAGAGGCAGCACAGCTACACTGTTTCTGTGAATCCAGTAATAGTGCAGTAAGACACAGAGGGGAAGGTGTCTGGCCTGGCTCTGAGAAAGTGTATCTCAGCAGCGGGTGGAGGCTCGGGTCTCCACGCAATGAGTGGAGACTTGGGAACTGCTGAGGTGCGTGAACCCAAGTGGAAACACCTCTGCCCAACATCAGCATTAATAGAGCGATCCTGTTGAGGTCTAATTTTGGAGTCACCTCCCCAACTCTGTGGTCTGCCAGAGGGAACCAGACCTTGTCCTATAGGGATACCACAGTTAAAGAACAGCAGCGGCAAAGGTGTGGTGGCTGAAGGAGAAATACTTTTGCTGTCTGGGTATCCTCAGGTTTAGGTTGAGTTCAGGTGGAACACTTCCCAGTTGCCATTGAGTACCTGAGGCAGGTAGGCTTCAGCTCCTTCTGCTTCCTGGTGGCAGAGGGTGGTAGCTAAGAGGAGGAGGCATAGACTTTACTTTGACTCTGGCTGGTGCAAAACCCTGGTACAATTGCTTATTGGACAGAACTGGGCCACAGAGACTGGGTTAACAGAGACTGGTGGTGGGGATATCAGAGATTGGGGTTACCAGAGTCCAGTGCTGAAGGGGGAGCAAGCTGGGGAAAGAGGCATCAGCCCCCTTGGTCCAAACCTTTACTGGATAGGCCTTTATGACTCCTCAGAGCACCAGAGCCACACTTGAGCTACCAGGAGACTCTTGCTAACTAGTTGCTGGAGTCCTTTTGAACTCTCCAGCTAGAGAGTAGGTGCTGACTGGGACAGTTGGTTTGGAACTCTTGAACTGGACAAATCAACTGAGGACCCTCCAAGGTGGTACCCTGGTTTTGTTGTAGTAGGAAGATTTGATTATTTTCCTCTTCCAGGTGTTGCCTGTTGGGGGGCAGGGGAAGGGGGGTGGGATGTCTTAGTTGCTTGTATTTCTCCAAAGCTGAGACTTCAGCCCAGAGTCACTGATTCAGTAGGATTGGAGAGAGATCAGCTGAAGACAGAGCCGCCTAACCCCACCACACCAAGCAGGTCTCCAGAGTCTCAGGCTGTAATACTGTACAGGAACTTTGCAAAGCTGTAGAGGTAAAGCTGCAGTCACCAGTCCCAGCTCTTTGGTGAAGAGAGCTCTTTGGTTGTGAACCACAACCCCAGAAGCCCCCAATCTAATTTCAACTTACCTGCTCATCCAGTGAAAAAAAATCATGGGGCAGACTCAGTGGAAAAACTCTGGCAACATGAATAATCAGGACAGATGAACTCCCCCAAGGAATGACAAACCAGCCACACAAGAGGATCCCATTTATAAACAGATGGCTGAGATGTCAGAAATAAAATTTGGATGGCAAATAAGATTAACAGAATGGAAGTAAAGTTGGAATTAGAAATTCTAGGAATAATTCAAAAGTTGTCTCAAGAATCCAGTGAATTCAAAGACAAAATCACCAAAGATTTTGATACATTGAGACAAGAACTTGCAGCCCTCAAAGATCTGGGAAATACAGTAGAATCCCTCAGTAACAGAATGGATCAGGCAGAAGAAACAATTTCTGACATAAAAGACAAAGATTTGGGGCTCAGCACTTGTGGCTCAAGTGGCTAAGGTGCCAGCCACATACACCTAAGGTGGCGAGTTCGAATCCAGCCAGGGCCTGCCAAACAACAATGATGGCTGCAACCAAAAAATAGCCATATTATGGTGCCTGTGGCTCCAGCTATTTGGGAGACTGAGGAAGGAGACTCACTTGAGCCCAGGAGTTGGAGGTTGCTGTGAGCTTTGATGCCATGGCACTCTACCCAGGGGAACAGCTTGAGGCTCTGTCTCAAAAAAAAAAAAAAAGAAGAAGAAGAAGAAGAAGACAAAGTTTTTGAATACTCCCAAACACACAAAGAGGAAAAGAAGTGGAGAGCAAAAACGGATCATTCTCTCAGAGAGCTCTGGGATAATTCCAAGAAAACTAATATTCACCTTAAAGGAATCCCTGAAGGCGATGAGGTAGCTTCAAAAGGTACAGATGCACTTCTCCAAGAGATAATCGAGAAGAACTTCCCAAACATCACAAGAGATGCTGAACTTCAGATAGCAGACAGTTTCAGAACCCAAGCACAACTCAACCCGAATAGGGCATCTCCTAGGCACATCATCATTCACTTCACTAAAGTTAATATGAAGGAGAAAATACTGCAAGCAGCCAGACATAAGAAAACCATAACCTACAAGAGGAAGAATATTTGAATGACTGCAGATCTCTCTGCTGAAACTTTTCAAGCTAGAAGAGGATGGTCACCTACCTTCAACCTCATAACTCAAAACAATTTTCAACCCAGGATCCTCTATCCAGCTAAACTGAGTTTTGTTTATGATAGAGAAATTAAATACTTTAATGATATTGACATGCTGACGAAATATGCCACAACTAAACCAGTTCTCCAGGATATTTTCAGACCCATCCTCCACAATGACCACCACAACAGTTTACCATCAAAGTAAACTCACTCAGAAAATTTTGATCAAAACCCAACTTCCACAATGGTTAAAGGATTAAAAATGTCCACTGAATTTTTTTTTTCTTTTTTGAGACAGAGCCTCAAGCTGTCCCCCTGGGTAGAGCTCCATGGCACCACAACTCACAGCAACCTCCAACTCCTGGGCTCAAGTGAATCTCCTGCCTCAGTCTCCCAAGTAACTGGGACCACAGGTGCCAGCCACAGTGCCTGGCTATTTTTTTGGTTGCAGCCGTCATTGTTGTTTGGTGGGCCTGGGCTGGATTCGAACTCACCACCTTAGGAGTATGTGGCTGGAGCCTTAGCCACTTGAGCCAGAGGCACTGAGCCTCCACTGAACTTTTGAAAAATTCGACACCCAACATACCAGGCTTATCACTACTCTCAGTTAATGTGAATGGCTTAAATTGCCCTATAAAGAGGCACAGGTTGGCTGACTGGATACAAAAACTCAGGCCAGATATCTGCTGCATACAAGAATCTCATCCTACCTTGAAAGATAAACATAGACTCAGGGTAAGGAGATGGTCATCCATAATTCAGGCAAAATAGGCTTTCAACCAATAAATGTAAGGAAAGATAAGGATAATCATTTCCTATTTTTTAAGGGAAACACTCAACATGATGAGATTTCAATTATTAATATTTATGCACCCAACCAGAACCTCCTCCCCAACTAATAAGAGAGACTCTAACTGAAATGAGCAACTTGATTTCCTCCAGCACTATAACAGCCAAACATTTTAACACCCCTTTGACTATGTTGGATAGATCCTTCAATAAGAAACTAAGCAAAGAAATTTTAGACTTAAAATTAACCATTCAACAATTGGATTTCAACTCAGCACCTGTGGCTCAAGCAGCTAAGGTGCCAGCTACATACACCTGAGCTGGTGGGTTCAAATCCAGCCTAGGCCTGCCAAACAACAATGATGGCTGCAACCAAAAAATAGCCAGGCGTTGTGGTGGGTGCCTGTAGTCCCAGCTACTTGGGAGGTGAAGGCAGGAGAATCGCTTGAGCCCAGGAGTTGGAGGTTGCTGTGAGCTGTGATGCTATGGCACTCTACCCAGGGTGACAGCTTGAGGTTCTGTCTCAAAAAAAAAATTGGATTTAACAGACATATACAAAACATTTCACCCTAACAAAATTGAATACACATTCTTCTCATCAGTGGATAGAATATCCTCCAAAATTGATCACATCTTAGGTCACAAGGCTAACCTCATAAAGTTTTAAAAAATAGAAATTATTCCTTGGCTCAGTGCCTGTGGCTCAACCAGCTAAGGTGCCAGCCACATATACCTGAGCTGGCAGGTTCAAATCCAGCCTGGGCCTACCAAACAACAATGATGGCTGCAACCAGAAATAGCCAGACATTGTGGTGGGCACCTGTAGTCCCAGGTACTTGGGAGGCAGAGGCAGGAGAATCGCTTGAGCCCAGGAGTTGGAGGTAGCTGTGAGCTGTAATGCCACAGCACTCTACCCAGGGCAGTAGCTTGAGGCTCTGTCTCAAAAAAAAAAAAGAAAGAAAGAAAGAAATTATTCCTTGTATCTTCTCAGAGCATCATGGAATAAAAGTTGAACTCAGTAACAACAGAAATCTGCAAACTCACACAAAGACATGGAAACTAAATAATCTTATGCGAAATGATAGCTGAGTCATAGATGAATTAAGAATTAAATTACCAAATTTTTGGAGCAAAATGATAAGAAAGATACAAACTACCAGAACTTCTGGGATACTGCAAAGGCAGTCCTAAGAGGGACATTTATAGCATTGCAAGCTTTCCTCAAGAGAATGGAAAGAGAGGAAGTCAACAACTTAATGGGACATCTCAAGCAACTGGAAAAGGAATAACATTCCAACCCAGCAGAAGAAAAGAAATAACCAAAATTAGAGTAGAATTAAATGAAATTGAAAATAAAAGAATTATACAACAGATCAATCAATCAAAAAGTTGGTTTTTTGAAAAGGTCAATAAAATAGATAGACCTTTGGCTAATCTAATTAGTAATAAAAGAGTAAAATCTCTAATTTTATCAATCAGAAATGACAGAGATGAGATAACCACAGACTTTACAGAAATTCAAAAAATACTTAATGAATATCACAAAAACTCTATTCTCAGAAGATGAAAATCTGAAGGAAATAGACCAATACTTGGAAACATGCCACCTTCCTAGACTTAGCCAGAAAGAAGTGAAAATGTTGAACAAGCCTATAACAAGTCCTGAAATAGCATCAAATATAAGAAATCTCCCCCAAAGGAAAAGCCCAGGACCAGATGATGTCACATCAGAATTCTACCAAACCTTTAAAGAGGAACTAGTACCTATATTACTTAACCTTTTCCAAAACATAGAAAAAGAAGGAATACTTCCAAACACATTCTATGAAGGAAATACCACCCTGATTCCCAAACCAGGAAAAGACCCAACAAGAAATGAAAATTATAGACCAATATCTCTAATGAATACTGATGCAAAAATTCTCAATAAGATCCTAGCAAACAGAATCCAGCAACACATCAAACAAATTATACATCATGACCAGGTGGGTTTTATCCCGGGGTCCCAAGGATGGTTCAATATATGTAAATCTATAAATATAATACATCACATAAACAAAATAAAAAACAAAGACCATATCATTCTCAATTGATGCAGAAAAAGCTTTTGATAATATCCAGCATCCTTTTATGAACAGAGGGACATTTCTTAAACTGATAGAGACCATCTGCAGCAAACCTACAGCCAATATTATATTGAATGGAGTAAAAATGAAAACATTTCCACTCAGATCAGGAACCAGACAAGGTTGCCCACTATCTCCACTGATTTTTAATATTGTTATGGAAGTCTTAGCCATCACAATCAGGCAAGAGAAGGCAATCAAGTGTATCCATATAAGGTCAGAGGAGATCAAACTTTCACTTTTTGCAGATGATATGATGGTATACCTAGAAAACCCCAGGGACTCAACCACAAAACTCTTAGAAGTGATAAAGGAATACAGCAGCATCTCAGGATACAAAATCAATACTCACAAATCAGTAGCATTCATATATACCAACAATAGTCGAGCTGAAAAAATAGTCATGAACTCTATTCCCTTTACAATAGTGCCAAAGAAAATGAAATATCTGGGAGTGTACCTAACAAAGGACATGAAAGATCTCTATAAAGAGAACTATGAAACTCTGAGAAAACAGCTGAAGATGTCAACAAATGGAAAAACATACCATGCTCATGGCTGAGAAGAATCAACATTATTACAATGTCCATACTACCCAAAGCAATCTATAGATCTAATGCAATCCCCATTAAAGCATCTCTGTCATACTTGAAGGTCTGGAAAACTAATACTTCATTTTATATGGCAATAGAAAAAATCTCGAATAGCAGACATTACTCAGAAATAAAAACAAATCGGGAGGAATCACATTACCAGACCTCAGACTACACTATAAATCTATAGTGATCAAAACAGCATGGTACTGGCACAAAAATAGAGAGGTAGATGTATGCAACAGAATTGAGAACCAAGAGATCAATCCATACACTTATCATCATTTGATCTTCAATAAGCCTATCAAAAACTTAAATTGGAGGAAAGATCCATATTTAACAAATGGTGCTGGGTGAATTGGCTGGTGACTTGTAGAAGACTGAAACTGAACCCACACCTTTCACCGCTAACAAAAATTGACTCTCTCTGAATAAAAGACTTAAACCTAAGACATGAAACATTAAAGATTCTTGGAAAGAGTGCAGGGGAAATGCTTGAAGAAATTGGCCTGGGAGAAAACTTTATGAGGAGGATCCCCAGGACAATTGAAGCAATACCAAAAACATATTACTGGGATCTGATCAAACTAAAAAGCTTCTGCACAGCCAAGGACACAGTAAGTAAAGCAGGTAGACAGCCCTCAGAATGGGAGAGGATATTTGCAGGTTACGTTTCTGAGAAAGGTTTGATAACCAGAATCCACAGAGAACTCAAACTTATTAATAAGAAATGAACAAGTGATCCCATTTCACTATGGTGAAGAGACCTGAACAGAAGCTTCTCTGAAGAAGGCAGGTGCATGATCTACAGACACATGAAAAAATGCTCATCATCTTTAATCATCAAAGAAATGCAAATCAAAACCACTTTGAGATACCATCTAACTCCAGTAAGAATAGCCGACATAACAAAATCCCAAACCTAAGATGTTGGTGTGGATGTGGAGAAAAGGGAACACTTCTCCACTGCTGGTGAGAAGGCAAACTAATGTGTTCCTTTTGGAAAGAAGTTTGGAGAATGCTCGGGGATCTAAAAATTGACCTGCTGGTGGATCCTGCAATTCCTCTACTAGGAGTATATCCATAAGACCAAAAATCACTTTGCAAAAAAGATATTTGCACCAGATTATTCATTTGTACCTCAATTTGTAATAGCCAAGTCATGGAAGAAACCCAAGTGTGTCAGGAGCCAAATGACGCCAGATGGCCGCCCATCCCCACCCCCAAGAGTGTGCTAACCTTTATCAGATAAGGAGCTGCTTTTCCCTTATCAGACAAGGAGCTGTTCTTCCCAGAGAAGCCATAAAATGTTTCAGACACATCGTTTACATTCCCAGCAGGAGATTGATGCAAGCTTCAGCTCAAGCTCTAACTCCCGCATTCCTCTGCCCCACCTCTTGTCTTCTCTGAGTGCTATAAAAACTGACCTATTACCTCCATTAAACGGACCTTGACAAGGAATCTGCTTGGTCTCGCTTCCTCTTTCTCGCCTATTCTTTTCCAGGCTGGGTCCCCCTCGCCCCACGAATAACCGTGTCCCGCAGGACGGGACACAAGTGCCCATCGACCCATGAATGGATTAATAAATTGTGGTGTATTTATACCATGAATACTATGCAGCCTTAAAAATGATGGAGACTTTGCCTCCTTTATGTTTACATGGAGGGACCTGGAACATATTCTCCTGAGTAAAGTATCTCAAGAATGGAGGAAAAAGTATCCAATGTACTCAGTACTTCTATGAAACCAACTTATATTTACTCACACTTTCTTATGAAAGATAGATCACAACTATAGCCCAGGATGAAGGAGAGAAATGGAGTGGGAAGGGAGGGAAAGGGGGAGGTTTGATAGAGGGAGGGCAAAAAGTGGGACCACACCTATGGAGCATATTGCAAGGGTACAAGTCAAATCTATAAAGTGTAGAACATAAATGTCTTCTTTTTTTTTTTTTTTTTGAGACAGAGCCTCAAGCTGTCCCCCTGGGTAGAGTGCCGTGGCATTACAGCTCACAGCAACCTCCAACGCCTGGGCTCAAGCGAGTCTCCTGCCTCCGCCTCCCAAGTAGCTGGGACCACAGGCACCCGCCACAATGCCTGGCTATTTTTTGGTTGCAGCCATCAATGTTGTTTGGCGGGTCCGGGCTGGGGATTCGAACCCGCCACCTTAGGTGTACGTGGCTGGCGCCTTAGCCAGTTGAGCTATAGGCGCCAAGCCAGAACATAAATGTCTTAACACAATAATCAAGTAAATGAGGTGAAAGCTATGCTGATTGGTTTGATGTAAGTATGTCAAATTGTATTAAAAAGGCAGTGCCTGTGGCTCCATGAGTAGGGCACTGGCCCCATATACTGAGGGTGGTGGGTTCAAACCGGCCCTGGCCAAACTGCAACAAAAAAATAGCCGGGAGTTGCGGCAGGCACCTGTAGTCCCACCTACTAGGGAGGCTGAGGCAAGAGAATCGCGTAAGCCCAAGAGTTGGAGGTTCTGTGGGCTGTGACGTCACAGCACTCTACCGAGGGTGATAAAGTGAAACTGTCTCTTAAAAAAAAAAAAAACACCACATTGTACCCCACATATAAACATCATAAATGTATTCATGATCTATGTGAATATGACTTAAAAAAAATAGCTGACCTTTCACACCACCTTCTGTCATTGTGCAATTTCATTTGACCTCCTTCAAAACTGGTCTGCTCAGCTTCTAAATTCTGTGTGACTATCATGTTCACTAAGAGAAAGAAACTGCATGAGAAATGTGTCTAAAGTGGGCAGGAGGAAGGAAGATGTGCTGGCAGGCGTGTCTCAGGCTCAGCATTCATAATAATCAGGACAGGAATCCGAAAATAGTAGTCAGTTTCAGTGCTGCCTCAAAGGCACTGACAGGCTTCCTCTGGCTTTCACCCTGCACTTGATGATGCCTCGTTTGCATCTTGGAATTCAGGACTAGCAATATAGCACAGTGTTAAGATCGCAAGCTTTGGATTGGAAGCCACGTTTCAATATTAGCAGCTCAGTGATATGGACAATTGATTTAACCTCTCCAAGTATCAGTTTACACATACAAAAGTGGTGACAGGAATAGATCCTACATCCTTATTGAGTTATTATGAGGACTGAGTAGCTTAATTTAGGTTTTCCCCCAAAGCACACTCTGAAAATAGGATTTGGGTGCAAGTAGTTTATTTGGGAGGTGATCCCAGGAAACATGGTGAAAGTGTGATGAAAGAAGGCAGGGAAGGGAGGGAAGCCAATAATGGCTGCTTTAACACGTGCATCACCGTGGCAAGCAGAAGGTGCAGAATCCCATCACTGATTGATCTTCATCACAGAGCCAGGAATCCAGGAAGGGTAGCTGTCCCCAACCTCACAGTCCTCACTGTGGAGGGTTGCTCCTGGGGCTGCTAACTCCCAGGTACTTCTGGCCTCCCCTGAGCACAGGTCAGGAACAATCTGGAGCACAGAGAAAGCCCTCCACCCGAAAGATCCAGAGCTTGACGTGAAACACATTTGATTTTTACAGGGACTGTCTACCAAGGTTGCAGGTGACTTCTAGAGGGGGCCGAGGGGAAATGGACAAGGCATTGACAGCATCTCCTTTAGTGAGATAATGTGTTTATGACAGTAGTGCCTGCAATATAGAAAGCACTTGGCAAGTGAGAGAGCTACTTAGAGTACAAAGTACTCAGCACCAAGAAGGCAAAGGGAAAGTCTTCCCAATTTAAAAAAGCGGAGATGAGGTGAATGGAATCAAGCCAGAAACGTGGAAGTTGTCCTTCACTCTGCCATCTTCTCTTCATCCCCCAGCCCCCGATTCTTTCTCTATGTCCCATCAATTTGATCACTTTAACATCTCTTCTTTCTCTCTTTTTTAAATATTTTTTTATTTTTATTTATTTACTTTTTTTGAGACAAAGTCTCACCTTTTTGCCCTCAGTAAAGTGCTATGACATCACAGCTCACAGCAACCTCAAACTCTTGGGCTCAAGCAATTCTCTTGCCTCAGCTGCTCAAGTAGCTGGGACTACAGGCACCCACCATAATGCCTGGCTAGTGTTCGTGATGAAGTCTCTCTCTGGCTCAGGCTGGTCTCAAACTCATGAGCTCAGGCAATCCATCCACCTTGGCCTTTTTTCTCTCTTTTCACCCAAGCAACACTACCTTCAAACAGGGATTTTACATCTCTTGTTTTTAAATATCATATCAACTGTCATTTACTCGTTCTTGCCTCACCCAACACATCCATTCAGCGCTATCTGAACACTTTTCTACAGCCCAGTTCTGATGAGGTCACTTTTGTTCTTCAAATACTTCAATGATTCACCACTCATTTCTGGGCAAAATTAAAACTCTTTTGCTTAGGATACAAGACTCCTCACCACCTAGTCCTGCTTACTTGTTCAATCTCATCTGCCTTGTACCTGACTGTCAACTCCTAAATCCCAGACATAAGATTTAGTGCCTTATACACGTATATGCCACACTTTCTCACCACTCAATGCCAGTACCTATCTCTTTCCCACCTTTGTTTATCTCTTTCCCAAAGCTCCTAATTTTTATTCAAGAATTCAAGTTGTTATCATCTTCTATGACAAACTATCCCTGATATATCTCCTTCCTTCTTGGTGTGGATCAGTGATCAAATGGCATCTCCATTTATGTCTTAAAACTTGCCATTTGGGCTCGGCACCTGTAGCTCAAGCAGCTAAGGTGCCAGCCACATACACTAGAGCTGGTGGGTTCGAATCTGGCCCAGACCTGCCTGGCCTCTGCCCTCTGTGGTCTGGTTCATCTTGGTCCATGTGACTGACCGGTCAGATGCCCAGCTCCAGTATGGCCTCCTGATTTTGGGTGCCACAGTCTCTGTCCTTCTATAGGAGATGTTCCACTTTGCCTACTACAAGCTGCTTAAGAAAGCAGATGAGGGCTCAGCGCCTGTAGCTCAGCAGCTAGCGTGCCAGCCACACACATAAGAGCTGGCGGGTTCAAATGCAGCCCGGGTCTGCCAAACAACAGTGACAACTGCAACCAAAAAACAGCCGGGCGTTGTGGTGGGCATCTGTAATCCCAGCTACTTGGAAGGCTGAGGCAAGAGAAACACCTGAGCCAAGAGCTTGAGGTTGCTGTGAGCTGTGACGTCACTGCACTCTACAGAGAGTGAGACTCCGTCTCAAAAAAAAAAAAAATAGAAGGCAGCCCTTCTGACAGCAGCCATTATCCTGCTCCATCCCTTTTGGGGAGTTGTATTCTTTGATGCCTGTCATGGGCTTTGGGCCTGGTGGCTGGGAGTCACCTACTAACATCGGGACTGACATTCCTGAACCCCTGGTATGAGACCAGCCTGCTGCCCATCTGTGCAGTCACTGTCTCCATGGGGCTCTGAGCCTTCATCACATCTGGAGGGTCCCTCCGAAGTATCCAGCACAGCCTCTGGTGTAAGGACTGACTACCTGGACAGATCGCCTGACAGATCACACCTGCTTGTCCACTGCCCGTGACCGAGCCCAGCCCCAGCCCAGATCCACCGCCCACATCCTCTGTCTCCTCATCAGTCTGTCCCACCACCTTCAGGGTTCTGCTTTGTCCATTAGTCTCTAAGCTTTACCAGGAGTAGTAGGGTTCAGCCAGTCAGTGACTGGTGGGTTTGAATCTGCACTTATCCCCACCATCTGGGGGCCCCCTTGTTGTCCAGGACTCCCCATGTGTCAGTGCTCTGCTCTCACCCTGCCGAAGACTCACCCCCCTTCCCCTCTGCAGGCCGCCGGCAGGAGGACAGTCAGGTGATGGTGTATTCTGCCCTGTGCATCCCACCCAAGGACTGAGGGAACCTGGGTGGGGGGGACCCCAGGGCCTGGGTGCCTTCCCGATCTCCTCACCCTGTATTCCTCCATCTCCAGTTCTGGACAGGACAATGCAGGCTACCAAGAAAAGGGACCTAGTTTAGCCATTGCCCTGGAGATGAAATTAGTGGAGGCTCAAGGGTAGACGAGCTCTGAGGTTCCCAGAACCCCATCCCAAGACTTGACATCTTGGTCTTTTTCTCAGGTCAGAGGAGAACCATTTTTGGTGTGATAAAGACCCAAACTGCCTTTTTTTCCTTTTCTGCATGAGGGGAGGGAGGAGGTATGTTGGAACTCTTCTAACCTCCTTGGACTGTATTTTCTCTCTTCAAATTGCTCTCATGATGGGGTTCATTTCTATCCATTTCCCCTTGGTCCCAGGGCTCAGGGGGAAAGGAAGGAAGTTTGGGAACTGGTATTACCGGAACTAATAGTTTTAACCTCCTTGACCACCAGCATTCCTCCTCTCCCCAAGGTGAAGTGGAGGGTGCTGCCATGAGCTGGCCTACTCCAGAGCTAAGTGCCACTGGAGGAATCAGACTACCGTGACATTGTAGAGAAGGAGGACAGATGTTTTCTAGTTTTTAACTGGGGTGTGGGAGGGACGGGGAAATTTTCTATAAACTGTAACATTTTCTGCTGAGGGTGGAGTGTCCCATCCTTTTAATCAAGGTGATTGTGATTTTGACGAATAAAAAGGACTAAATTCTCTATTCCATCCCATAGATCTGAATCTCTGTTTCTGTGCCTGGACTGTGCTGTTTGATCGTTGTAGACTTGTAGTCTAACCTGAAGTCTGGTGACATGCCTCCAGATTAGTTTTCATTTCTTAAAATTGTTTTGGCCATTAGGGCTTTTTTTTCTGGTTCCATATGAGAAAAAGAAAATAGTTTCCTCTTGATGATACATGGGCTAGTGCTGATCTGAAACAACCAAGAGAAAACTTGGAAAATCTCTATCATGGTCAGAGGGAGACAGATTATCTGGGGGGAGCTTTCATCTTCCATGCTGCTATTAGTAGTAAAATGTTGATTCTGTTTTATATAAAACTACCCAAAAAAATCCATGCAGAAAATAAACGATACTTGTGAATTTTCTGAGTTTACCTATAAATAAAATTTTTAGATTATAGATATAATTTTTATAGGTTTAAATGTCAAAGCCTTCTGGAGAATTTTATAAAAATATATTTTTATTTTATAACACAAGTCAATGAAAAATTCATATTTTACTTAACAAAATATTCCTTTGTAAACAATTTTGTTGTAACAGAGCTATTTAATAAAAGCAAGGGACCCTAGCTTTGACTATACATTAGAAAATGTTGCTATATAACTATATCATATATACCTATTTATTTTATATAATTTCTTTTTAAAATTTGTCAGAAACTATTAATTCTGTCTTAATTTAATTTTATCATTTAATTTAGGCTGTTTAACATCTGACAATTTCTTCAGTGAAGCATTATCTTTTATCAATATTTTCTTAAATTATAAAAAGGGTTTTGTGTGTTCTAATTCACATCCTACTGAGTTTAGTAGATAAAGTTTTGTGGAAAGAAAAAGATAAGTGGCCAAGTCTGAAGCCTTAATTTGAAAAAGAGTATTACTAATTGCTTTCTAAATATAAATATTTTTGAATTCAAAGCCCCATAAAGAAAAAAAGTGAAACCTCATGAGAATTGCTTTACTGAATTTCTTCAATTAAACCACTAGATGGCAATATATTTGTTTCTTTGTGAATCAACTACATGAATGGCTCTTGAAAAAACAAACTTTTTTTAGAAAAAGCACTTATCTCAGCTACCAAATCGCTATTCTTCTTTTCTAAAAAAAGAAAACTACAGAGAAGAAAAATTGAGGACAATTCAAGAGCATTTCATTGTGTTTGGGTTGTAGTAAATTCACATCCCTCCTTAAGTAATCATAGAAGTCACCAGGTAACTGAGATGGAAAGGAATGGCTTCACTTTGGAGCAGATAAATGTCCGAAATTTAGGTCTGTAAGGAGAATTCACACAAATGGCAGAGCTCACAAAGTACTCTTGAATCTGTCTTCATTTCTTTCTGCTAATATTTTTTCTTTTCTCACTTAATTTCACCCTCTTGAAAACTTCTTTTTCCTCTTTCTGTATTAAAAACCACAGCCAAGGGTGGAAGAAAGGTTTTGAGAGCAGATAACTCTTGTGATGGAGATTCCTCTACTGGAGTTAATTTTGTAGCCTGCATGGAGAAATTATAGTCACTATACCCAAAATGCTCTGCTTCAGAATCTCTACTACTGACTTCAACCTGAGTTTCTTTTTGTATTGAACCTACTAAAATATGATCATTAAAATGTTAGGCATTTTACTGCTAAACAGTAATATTCAAAAAGTAAAAAGAGGCTCTGGGCTCGGCGCCTGTGGCTCAAGCGGCTAAGGCGCCAGCCACATACACCTAAGGTGGCAGGTACAGCCCAGTCCCGCCAAGCAACAATAATGGCTGCAAGCAAAAAATAGCCCGGCGTTGTGGCGGGCGCATGTGGTCCCAGCTACTTGGGAGGCGGAGGCAGGAGGCTCCCTTGAGCCCAGGAGTTTGAGGTTGCTGTGAGCAGTGAAGCCATAGCACTCTACCCAGGGGGACAGCTTGAGGCTCTGTCTCAAAAAAAAAAAAAAAGAGGCTCTGCACCCACAGCTCAGTGAGTAGGGCACCAGCCACATACACAGAGGCTGGCAAGTTTGAGCCCAGCCCAGGCCTGCTAAACAACGACAATGGCAAAACAAACAAACAAACAAAAAAATAGCTGGGCATTGTGCTGGGCACCTGTAGTCCTACTTGGGAGGCTGAGGCAAAAGAATTGCTTAAGCCCAAGAGTTTGAGGTTGCTGTGAGCTATGACACCATTGCACTCTACCGAGGATGACATAGTAAGACTCTGTTTCAAAGAAAAAGTAAAAAGATATATATAGTTTTTACTCTCATGTAAATATAAAATGAACATATATGAAAGATTTTATTCAACTCATTAATTAAGAAATCAGTTTAAGGAAGAATTTCAAAAATCCATATGTATACACAATCAGCAATACTGAAAAGACTCACAAATATATGCAAAACTTGTTGATCTTTTTTTTTAATTCATTATTTTTTATTAAATCATAACTTTGTACATTGATGTATTTATGCGGTTCAGGGTACTGCTTCAATATACACTGTGAAATGTTTGCATTGAACTAAGTATCATATCTGTCACAATTATATTCGTTTCTTAATAGCTTTGAAATGTACCATTGCATCATGCACATTAGGTGAGGTCCCCCCAAATGCCCTCCCTCCTCCCATATCCCCCCTCCCCTCTCTCTTCTCTTCCCTTCTACTTTCTGGACTATAGCTATGTTTTGGCATTCGTACGAATGTGTAGGTGGTTATATATTGATTTCATAGTAGTATTGAGTTCATTGGATACCTTTTTTCTATTCTTGAGATACTTTACTAAGAAGAATATGTTCCAGCTCCATCCAAGTAAACATAAAAGATGTGAAGTCTCCATCTTTTTAGGGCTGCATAGTATTCCATGGTGTACATATACCACAATTTGTTAATCCATTAATGGGTCGATGGGCCCTTGGGCTGTTTCCATGTCTTGACTATTATGAATTGGGCTGCAATAAACATTGCAAATGTCTGTTGCAAATGTCTTTGTTGTAAAATAATTTTTGATCATCTGGGTATATACCTAGTAGAGAAATTGCAAGATCGAACAGTCGGTCTACTTCTAGTTCCTTGAGTGTTTCTCCAAACTTCTTTCCAAAAAGATCATATTAGCTTGCATTCCCACCAGCAGTGTAGAAGTGTTCCGTTCTCTCTACATCCACACCGACCTCTGTAGTTTTAGGATGTAGTTTTGTGATGTGGGCTGATCTTACTGGAGTTAGATGATATCTCAAAGTGGTTTTGATTTGCATTTCTCTGATGATTAAGGATGATGAGCATTTTTTCATGTGTTTGTAGGCCATGCACCTGTCTTCATCAAAGAAGTTTCTGTTCAAGTCTCTTGCCCACATAGAAATGGGGTTATTTATTCTTTTCTTATTGATTAGTTTGAGTTCTCTGTAGATTCTAGTTATCAGACCTTTGTCAGAAGCATAACCTGCAAAAATCTTCTCCCATTCTGAAGGTTGTCTGTTTGCTTTACTTACTGTGCTCTTGGCTGTACAAAAGTTTTTTAGTTTGATCAGATCCCAGTAATGGATTTTTGGTGTTGCTTCAATTGCCCGGGAGGTCCTCCTCATAAAATATTCTCCCAGGCCAATTTCTTCAAGTGTTTTCCCTGCACTTTCTTCTAGTATTTTTATAGTTTCATGTCTTAAGTTTAAATCTTTTATCCAGTAAGAATCAATTTTTGTTAATGGTGAAAGGTGGGGGTCCAGCTTCAGTCTTCTATAGGTCTCCAGCCAGTTCACCAAGCACCAGTTGTTAAATAGGGGGTCTTTCCCCCACTGAATATTTTTGATAGGCTTGTCGAAGATCAAATGATGATAAGCAGCTGGGTTCATCTTTTGGTTCTCTATTCTATTCCATAAATCTACCACTTTGTTTTTTTTTTTTTTTTTTTTGTTTGTTTTTTGTTTTTTTTTTTTTTGAGACAGAGCCTCAAGCTGTCCCCCTGGGTAGAGTGCCGTGGCATTACAGCTCACAGCAACCTCCAACTCCTGGGCTCAAGCGAGTCTCCTGCCTCCACCTCCCAAGTAGCTGGGACCACAGGCGCCCACCACAACGCCCGGCTATTTTTTGGTTGCAGCCGTCATTGTTGTTTGGCGGGTCCGGGCTGGGGATTCGAACCCGCCCCCTTAGGTGTACGTGGCTGGCTCCTTAGCTGGTTGAGCTATAGGCGCCGAGCCTACCACTTTGTTTTTGTGCCACTACCATGCTGTTTGGATTTATAGTATAGCCTGAAGTCTGGTAATGTGATACCTCCTGATTTGTTCTTATTTCTGAGTAATGTATATTTTTGAGTAATGTATTTGCTATTTGAGGTTTTTTCTGATTCCATATAAAACAAAGTACTATTTTTTCAAGTTCTTTAAAGTATGACAGTGGTGCTATAATAGGAATTGAATTAAATCTGTAGATTGCTTTGGATAGAATGGACATTTTAACAATGTTGATTCTTCCCAGCCATGAACATGGTATGTTTTTCCATTTGTTAACATCTTCAGCTATTTCTTTTCTCAGAGTTTCATAGTTCTCCTTATAGAGCTCTTTCACGTCCTTTGTTAGGTAAATTCCCAGGTATTTCATCTTCTCTAGCACTATTGTAAAAGAAGTAGAGCCCTTGATTGTTTTTTCAGCTTGACTATTGTTGGCATATATAAAAGCTGCTGACTTATAAGTATTGATTTTGTATCCTGAGACACTGCTATATTTCTTGATCATTTCTAAGAGTTTTGTAGTTGAGTCCCTGGGATTTTCCAGGTATAGGATCATGTCATCAGTGAAGAGTGATCTCCTCTGAAGAGTTTGATCTCCTCTGACCCTATTTGGATACCTTTGATTGTCTTCTCTTGCCTGATTGCGATAGCCAAGACTTCCATTACTATGTTAAATAGCAGTGGAGACAGTGGGCATCCTTGACTCGTTCCTGATCTGAATGGAAATGTTTTCAATTTTATACCATTCAATATAATATTGGCTATGGGTTTGCTGTAAATGACCTCTATCAGTTTAAGAAATGTCCCTTCTATGCCTATTTTCCTGAGTATTCTGATCATGAAAGGATGCTGGATATTATCAAAGGCTTTTTCTCTGTCTATTGAGAGAATCATATGGTCTTTGTTTTTTATCTTATTGATGTGATGTATTATAGTTATAGATTTGCATATGTTGAACCAACCCTGTAACCCTGGAATAAAACCAACTTGATCATGGTGTATATTTTTTGATGTGTTGTTGAATCCTGTTTGCTAAGATCTTATTGAATATTTTTGCATCGATATTCATTAATGATACTGGTCTATAATTTTGTTTCTTTGTTGTATCCTTTCCTGGTTTGGGTATCAGGGTGATATTTCCTTCATAGAATGTGTTGGGAAGTATTCCTTCCTTTTCTATGCTTTGAAAAATGTTGTATAATACAGGCACTAATTCCTCTTGAAAAGTTGAATAGAATTTGGATGTGAAGCCATCTGGTCCTGGACTTTTCTTTTTGGGAGATTTCATATTGATGATGCTATTTCAGTGGTTGATATAGGTCTATTCAAGATTTCTAATTCTTTCTGGTTGAGTCTAGGAAGGTGGCATGCCTCCAGGTATTGGTCCATTTCCTTCAGATTTTCATATTTCTGGGAATAGAGATTTTTGTAGTAATCATTGATGCTTTTTTGAAGTTCTGAACTGTCTATTGTTATTTCTCCTTTATCATTTCTGATAATTGACATTAGAGATTTTACTTTTCTATTTCTGGTTAGATTGGCCAAAGGTTTATCAATTTTGTTAATTTTTTCAAAAAACCAACTTTTTGTTTTATTGATCTTCTGAATGATCCTTTTGTTTTCAATTTCTTTTTGAAACCTAATTTTGGTTATTTCTTTTCTTCTGCTGGGGTTGGGGTTGGAATGTTCTTCCTTTTCCATCTCAGTTGCCTGATATGATCCATTAAGTTGTTGGCTTCCTCTATTTCTGTTTTCTTGATGAAGGCTTCCAGTGCTATAAATTTCCCTCTTAGGACTGCCTTTGCAGTATCCCACAAGTTTTTTTGTGGTTTTTGTTTGTTTGTTTGTTTTGTTTTGTTTTATTTTGAGACAGAGCCTCAAGCTGTCACCCTGGGTAGAGTGCTGTGGCATCACAGCTCACAACAACCTCCAACTCCTGAGTTCAAGCGAGTCTCCTGCCTCCACCTCCCAAGTAGCTGGGACTACAGGTGCCCGTCACAATGTCTGACTATTTTTTGGTTGCAGCCATCATTGTTGTTTGGCAGGCCCAGGCTGGATTCGAACCTGCCAGCTCAGGTGTATGTGGCTGGCGCCTTAGCTGCTTGAGCCACAGGCGCTGAGCCCCACAGGTTTTGATAATTTGTGTCTTTGTTATCATTTACTTCCAAAAATTTGATGATTTCCTTCTTAATCTCATCTTTGACCTAGCTATCAGTCAGCCTAAGATTATTTAGCTTCCATGTCTTTGTTTGAGTATGGAGATTCCCATTGCTGTTGAGTTCAATTTTTATTTCATGGTGGTCTGAGAAGACACAGGGAATAATTTCTATACTTTTGAATTTGCTGAGGTTAGACTTGTGTCCTAGGATATGATCTATTTTGAAGGATGACCCATGGGCTGATGAGAAGAATGTATATTCAATTTTATTAGGGTGAAATATTCTGTAGAGGTCTGTAAAGTCCATTTGTTCTAGGATCAGGTTTAAGTCTAATATTTCTTTGTTTAGTTTCTTCTTGGAGGATCTATCCAAAACTGTCAAAGGGGTGTTAAAATCTCTAACTATTATAGTGCAGGAAGATATCAAGTTGTTCATATCCATTAGAGTCTGCTTTATGAATTTAGGAGCATTCTGGTAAGGTGCATAAAAGTTCATTATCAAAATCTCTTCTTGTTGGGTGTTTCCCTTGATAAATATGTAGTGACCTTCCTTATCTTTCTTTATTTTCATTGGTTTAAAGCCAATTGTATCTGCTACTAAAATTGCAGATTTCTGATTTCCATTTGCCTGTATTATACAAGTCCATCCCTTCACCCCAAGTCTATTTTTATCCTTTAAGGTAAGATGAGATTCTTGTATACAGCAGATATCAGGTCTGAGTTTATGTATCCAGTCAGCCAGCCTGTGCCTCTTTAGAGGACAATTTAAAATGTTCACATTAATTAATAGAATTGATAAGCCTGGTTGTGTTTTGGATGTCATGATTTTCAGATGTCCAGTGGTCAATTTTAATCCTTTCACCACTATGGAAGTTGGGGTTTGTTAAAAAAAATTTCTGGGTAAGTTTACTCTGGAGGTAGAGCATTGCACTGCTCATTGTGGAGGATGGGTCTGAGAATATCCAGGAGAGCTGGTTTAGTTATGGCAAATTTATTCAACATGTCGATGTCATTAAAGTATTTGATTTCTCCATCACAAATGAAACTCAGTTTACCTGGATAGAGGATCCTGGGCTGGAAGTTGTTTTGTTTTAAGAGATTGAAGATTGATGACCATCTTCTTCTGGCTTAAAACATTTTGGCTGAGAGATCTGCAGCTATTCTGATATTTCTCCCTTTGTAGGTGATGCTTATCTTATGTCTGGCTGCTTGCAGAATTTTCTCCTTCGTCTTAACTTTAGCAAAGTTAATATGTGTAGGAGATGCTTTATTTGGATTGAGTCTTGCTGGGGTTCTGAAACTGTCTGCTATCTGAAGTTCTATATCTCTTGCAATGTTTGGGAAATTCTCCTCCAAAATCTCTTGGAGTAGAGCATCTGTACCTTTAGGACCATCCTCTTTTCCTTTGGGACTTCCTATAGGATAAATGTTTGATCTTTTGGAGTGATCCTACAACTCTCAGGGAATGATCAGTTTTTGCTCTCCATTTGTCTGCCTCTTTGCGTTTGGGAACATTCAAAAGCTTTGTCCTCAGTTTCAGAGATCCTTTCTTCTGCCTGGTCAACTCTATTACTGAGAGATTCTACTGTATTTTGGAGCTCCTCAACTAACTTTTTCATTTCCTTGAGCTCTGCTATCTCTTTTCTCATTATGTCCATATCTTTGGTGATTTGGGCTTTGAATTCATTAATTTCTTGAGACAACTTTAGAACTACTCTTTAGAATTCAATTTCCATCTTTTCTTCCATTCTATTTATCTTATTTGCAATCTGTATTCTGAATTCAGTTTCTGACATTGTTGCCATTTGTCTATGCATGGCATCTGCAGTTTGTCATTTCTTATGGGGGTTGATCTACTCTGGTTATTCATGTTGCGAGAGTTTTTCTGTTGGGTCCACACCATGTTTATTTTCTACTGTTTGGTTATTAGAACTGGTAGGTGAGATTGAATTGGGGGTTCCCTGGTAATAGAGATAGCCCCTTATTACAACCTTACGAAGGCCCCTTTCAGAGTTTTGGCCGGAGACTTTGAGGACCCTACTTGGGGAGATAGTGCAGGCTAGCTCTGTTTTGATTTCAGCCAACCTCTACCCTATCCTAAGAAACCACACTATTAGATTTAAATCTCAACTATGAAGAGATACAAACAGCTGTGGTGCCCAGCCCCCACCCTTCAGTTCTTTTCCACTACAGAACTTCAAAAGTCAAGCTCAGAATGTCCCAGATTGAGCAGCCCTAGACACGGGTTCTAACCAAATTGTCTCTGGCAGTGCAAACCCTGCCCAACAGAGAGGGATTCAAGGACAATTCAAAGCAAAGGGATTCAAAGCACAGTTGGAGCCAGGGATCCACACTCCCACCTGCCAGACTCAGTCCACACTATTGTCTGCTTCTTTGCTCACAGGCCCAGCTGGAGACAAGGGCAATGCCCCCACCCACCAGTCTCAGTCCACATACAGCTAGCCTCTGGAGTAGGGTCTGGAGTAGTGCTTCCCAGACCAGTTTGAGTTCTCCGCCCTTGCCAGTCTCAGTCCACTGCCTGGAAAGCATCTGTTTGCAGGCTCTGTTGGAGTCAGGGCACTGGGCCTGCCTTCTGGTATCAGTCCACACACAGCTAGCCTCTGCTTGCCAGACCAGTTGGAGTCAGGGGACCACGTCCCACCTGTCAGTCTCAGTCCACTGCCTGGTAAGGCTCTGTTCACAAGCTCTGTTAAAGTCAGAGCACCACACTCCGCCTGCAGGTCTCAGTCCTCACCTGGTAAGCCTCTGTTCACCTGGCTGGAAGCAGTGGAGCACACCCTAGCCTCCTAGGCCTCAGGGCTTGGTTCACACCCAGTAAGCCACTGCTTGAGGGTTCTGTTGAAATCAGGAGGCCTCTGCTCACAGGCCCAGCAGGAACCAGCCCTGTCGCCAAATTCAGTCCACACAGGGCAACCACTCTCCTGCTGTCAGTGCCACCAGAGCTGGGAGTGCTGCTCCCCATCCTGTCAGACACAGCCCAAAATGAGGGTCAACACTACCACTGGCCAGGCATAGGCATAACCAGGGGACTGCTCCTCCTCCCGCCAAGTGTCCTTTTCTTCCCACACCCTCTTTCTTCCCCCTTAGTCACAGATTCCGTCCTGATGATTGGCAGTCCACACTATGCCCAGGTCTCTTAGGACAAGACCAAACACTCTATGCCCTGCAGGGGGCAGAACTTTAGACCACCATGCAAGGGGGAAAGTGTGGACTGGGAGTTGGGACTTGTGAGGAAAAATATCTGTTGAATTTTACGCCTAGCAGGGTGTTGTCTAGGTTCATAAGTGGGACCTCCCTGGAAAAAGAGATCTGAAGTTTAGCAGCTCTCTCCAGTGAGGTAAAATGAGAGGTCTTTTGTTCCCTGCTCATTCGCAGGTAGCCTGCAGCAGGCCTCCTGCTTGGGGGAGGAGTTTCCCATCCTCTAGTCAATAGGCTTTGTACCTGTAATTTGTTTTCTTGAATGCTCTTCCTTGGAGTTACAGCTTGCCAAACTTCTTTCTTGGCTCAGCTCCCCGTCTTTGTCTTCGTAGAATCTGATTCCATCTAATTTTTCTTCCCTCTGCTCAGGAGCCTCCAATGAGGTTTGCTACCAGTCAGCCATCTTCCCAGAATTCCCCAAAACTGGTTAATCTTCTATAGGGCAATAAAATTTAATGTTTGTGGTAATCTTTTCTATAATAATCAATAAAAGGACTTCTTGCCTTATAGAAATTTGCATTACTATGTATAAGTATTACTTGCATCACTATTACTTTTGTGCAAGTTACTGTCTGCCCATATTGAGATGTAAAATAGCCTCCTCCTTATTAGAAAGTGGGTCAAAAATAACACAACCTTATATAATCAGATAATTTCCATAAGATCTGTTAAACTCAGTAATCTCTTTTGCTGATTTCCTAGTGGTGGAAAATTTTTCCTAACATTACCAATTTTTAAAAAATAATTGTGGGCCAGGCATGGTGGCTCACACCTATAATCTCAACACTCTGGGAGGCTAAGGCAGGTGGATCACTTGAGCTCAGGAGTTCAAGACTAGCCTGAACAAGAATGAGACATCATCGCTAAAAATCCCTGGGCACTGTGGCAGGCTCCTGTAGTCCCAACTACTTTGGAGGCTGAGGCAAGAGAATCACTTGAGCCCAAGAATTTAAGGCGGGAGCTGTGATCCCAGAGCACTCAACCAGGGGTGACAAAGTGAGACTCTGTCTCAAAAAACAATAAACAAATAATAATAATTGTGTTGGTGGGATGAGTGATTCAAAAAAAAGCCTATTCCATACACTGCAACATTAAGGCAAACTACAAGGAGACATTTTTTGCACTAGATTTCTACACAAATGGTGAATTTAACCAATGATTAAATCAAGGACACTGACATTAAGTTTAGAACAAATTAAGCAGACACTGAGTTTTCTTAGCTCTGGTAGTAGATGTCATAGAATATAAACAAAGAATTGTCTCAAAACTAAAAGACAATAGAAATGAATTGCCTCTGACATGGCTCACTTCTAAGTGTGATGTGGCATCACTCAGTCTTCTCAAATCTGGTGATGTGTTCCAATTTCTCCAGACAATAGAATTTGGGAGGCAGAATAAGAGAACACAATGCATGTCATAAGAAGGCCAAGGTTTGCAAACACAAATGCCTTCAAGATCAAGGCAGGCAAGTGAGGTGAGCAGAGCAGCCTGGATGTAACAGGTCACACAGTGTGGGAACCACAGCACCTCAGAAAGCTTGTGCCCTTTCTAAAGGGAGAGACCAAATTCAGGTCCAGATGGTTGATGAGAAGTGAAGTTACAAACCCCAAATTGACCGATTTTCATATTTTCAAGAGAAACAAGAAACCCAAAGTATGTGTATTCTCCTGATGTTTTTTAGTTGTTGGCCATTTAACAAAAAACCCAACTGACCAAACAAACAACTATGGCTTTCTTTCCTCCCCCCAAAAATTGTGCCTAAGAAAATTTTCTAGAAGCCCTCTTGCATTTGAAGTTTGTTGAAGGAGCAAGTTCTGACAAGTGAGTGTGTAACTGGAGAAGCGAGGTGAAGTGGAGAGGCAGTGAGGGGTGGGCAAACAGGAGCATGCACAGACCTCACGTCTGTGAACCAGCTAGGAGCCACCTAAGACCAACGGGCCTTTAGGAGTTTGCAGTGCTCATAACTTAGAAAAAACTTGAGTAACAAAGACCCAGTTTATTACTTTACTTTTCTTTTTTTCTTTTTCTTTCTTTTCTTTCTTTCTTTTTTTTTTTTTTTTTTTGAGACAGATTCTCATTTTGTTGCCCTTGGTAGAGGGCTGCAGCATCACAGCTCACAGCAACCTCCAACTCCTGGGCTTAAGGGATTCTCTTGCCTCAGCCTCCCAAGTAGCTAGAGTTAGAGGCGCCTGCCACAATGCCCAACTATTTTTTGGTGTGGTTGTCATTGTTGTTTGGTGGGCGGGGCTAGATTCGAACCTGCCAGTTTTGGTGTATGTGGCTGGTGCCTTAGCCGCTTGAGCCACAGGCGCAGAGCCCCAAGTTTGTTACTCATGGGCCTCCTCATCCCATACCCAAAACCTGCCCCATGTTGAGCTCGCTGAAGGGAACCAATAAATAGTTGCTGACTGAGTTACTCGGATAACAGATCAGGTGGAAGGACCAATATATGTAACAACAGCCTTAATTGTCCATCAACTGTTTTATAACTCAGTGTGCGTGTGTTTATACATATCATGTTAATTTCTTAAAATCAGTGGGAAAGGAGTTATGACTGAATTTTTAACTGTAAAACTCCAGAATGGAACTGGAATGTAGTATCACCTCAGCCTGCTTTATTCCTTTACTCCCTAAGTGGATTTCACAAAACTGCAGAGAATGAAAAGTGTATTTTCACCCACCACAGCCTCAGTAAGACCTGTTCCAAGGAGTCCACCACCACTATTGCATTGGCTACCGTGAGACACCTGACCTAAACTGAACCAATCAGACTCCTTTTTCTGAGACTTCTGAACATGAGTTAGGTGCCTGAACTGAAAGGTCAGGGCGAAACCTGACAGAACAGCAGATCCAGGCCAAGTGCAAGATCATCTATGGAGGCACAGGGGTGCAAGTAACCCCAGAAGCACAGAAGGAAGCAGAGGCCATGAGATGAAAGGAAAGATGGATTTTTAACACTCTTTTTCATTTTCCAGGTGGCTTAACTATTAATTATTTCTTTAAATTTTGTTTTTGAAATAACCAACTCTATCTTTTCCATAAACTTCCCTTCTATTTATCCTGACTTTGTATATTTGTTACTTACAACTGAGCAGTTGGTAACCCCCATACCCTAGTGGCAGCAGTGCCAGATGCAGGAAATTCTTCTTTGGCAGAATGGAGAGACACAGTTTGTTTGACCTGAGAACAAGCTGTGGTCTCCATGGTGACTCTCACAGCTGAGTCTTAAGTGCTTTTTATCATCATGACCATGAAGTTTAAATTAAAATATTCCTAAAAAGAAATGAAATAGAGCCTCAAGGTCAAGCTGAGTCTTCCTTGGCATTTCCTGTATGATTCACTTCTTCTCATATATTCTCACTAAAAATATCAAACCCTTTGTGGCTTCTAGGCCTACATTTAAAGGTTGTATTTTTTTTCATTTTTAGCCCTAAGAAAATATCATCTTAACATTTTAAAATTATTCCATTGTATTGTTTATTTCATGGTCAGGTTTATGTTTGTTTTTGTTTTTTTTAGGTAGAGTCTCACCATGTTGCCCTCAGTACAGTGCCACGGCATCATACCTCACAGCAACCTCAAACTCTTGGGCTTCAGCAATTCTATTGCCTCAGCCTCCCAAGTAGCTGGGACTACAGGTATCTGCCACAAAGCCCAGGTATTTTGTGTTGCAATTGTCATTGTTGTTCAGCTGGCCTGAGCCAGGTTTGAACCGCCAGCCTTGGTGTATGTGGCTGGCGCTGTAACCACTGTGCTAAGGGCTCTGAGCCAGGGTCAGGTATTTTTAAAAGCTTGAAATAATCTAACTAGCTCAATGGAAACAATTTGCCTCAATATTCTTGGGTCAATGGTTCAATTACTTTTTTTCTCTTTCCCTTGTGTCTCATTTTTCCCATTAGCTTATCAGAATCTTTCTTTGGCTTGGTAATATGTAAGAGCACATTACAAATTATGTTTTATTTGTATATTCATTTATTCCCACAGAATAGAATTTAGTGTTATGTATCTTGTTAAGTGTTAAATAAAAATTGAAATAGGTTATAGAAGATGTATATGGTAAGCACAAAACAGACTTTTTTGTGTGCTCACTGGCAATGAGTATTTTTTTTATTAAATTATAGCTGTGTATATTAATGCAATCACTGGGGTACAGTGTGCTGGTTTTATATACAATTTGAAATATCTTCATCAAACTGGTTAACATAGCCTTCATGGCATTTTCTTAGTTATTGTGTTAAGACATTTATATTCTACATTTAGTAAATTTCACATGTACCCTTGTAAGACGCACTGTAGGTGTGGTCCTAGATTTTTTAAAACATATTTTTTCCTCAATTATTTTACTGGCAAGTAGCTTTATAATTATATCTAAGCATACCAACTATATGAACAAAATTATGTTACAAATAATTAAGTTTCATTGTTTTCTTATGAACTTAGAATGCAGCAATAAAAAGGAACAGTCTCCTTAACTTCTCAACCTCTAATGACAAATTTCCTTACACGTTAGTTTTTAACATTAGTAAATATATATATAAGTGGTAAAGGATATTGAGTTGGAAAGTATCTGTTAAAACTAGTGTTTTAGGGAAATTATTCAAACGCTAGTGCTCAAGATAAAAGGGTGAGGGGACAGCCACAGCAGGGGTTGCTATAGTAACTCAGGTGAGATGACAGAATCCTGAAACAAACAGAAGATAGGATGATGAAAAGTATCGAACAATTTTGAGAGACATCATGAAGATGATGACATTTTAAATAGAAAAAAGTTGGAGCAACTGAGCATTTGGCTCTGGATACCTGTGAGAAAAATGGGGAAATGAAGAGAGTTATACCATGGACTGAATGTTTGTCTCCTCCCAAAGTTCTTATGCTGACACCTAAACCCCACTGTGATGGTATTTGGAATAAGGACTTTGGGAAGTGATTAGATCATGAGGATGGAGCCCTTGGGAATAGGATCAGTGCCCTTCTGCAAGGGACTGGAGAGCTCTTTCATCCTATTTACCATATGAGGTTACAGTAGAAAACTTGCATGAGCCAGGGAACAGGACCTCATCAGATATGTCAGCACTTTGATCATTAGACTTTTCAGTCAGATGGTTTCACTAGTGATTTCTACCAAATACTTAAGAATTTATGCCCATCTCTCTTAAATTCTTCTAAAAAAAATGAAGAGAGGGGAACTGGAAGAGGAGTAACTGGAAGTACTAGCCAGAGCAATTAGGTAAGAAAAAGAAATAAAAGGCATCTAAACAGGAAAGGAAAAAATAAAATTGTCTCTGTTTGCAAATGACATGATATAGAAATAACATGAAAGACTCTACCTAAACATTGTTAAAACTAATAAGCAAATTTATGAAAGTTGCAGGATAAAAAATCAAAATACAAAAATCAGTTGCATTTCTACACATTAGCAAACTGTGCAAAAGAGAAATAAAGAAAGCGATCACATAGATAATAACATAAAAAGGTAAAATACTTATGAAATAAACTTAACCAAGGAGGTGAAAAATCAATAAACTACAAATTATAAAACATCGATAAAAGGAACTGAAGCAGACACAAAAAAATGAAAAGATATTCAGAATTCATGGATTAGAACGATGAATATTGTAAGAATGTTTATACTTCCTCAAAGTGATTTACAGATGCAATGCCATGCACTGCCATCTATATCAAAATTCCAATGGCATTTTTCATAGAAATAGAAAAAACAATCCTAAAATTTATATGGAACCCCAGTTTTTAAAGAAATCTTAAAGAAGAAGGACAAAATTGTTTTCAAATTACATTACAAAGCTCTAGCGTTTTTTTTTTTTTAAGTATTGTACAGGCATTAAAGCAGATGCATATATCATGGAAAAAAATAGATAGCCAAGAAATAAACCCAGGCATATATGGTCAATTAGTCTCTGTCAAAGGCTCCAATAATACACAATAAGAATAGTCTCTTCAACAAATGGTATTGGGAAAAGTGGGTATCTACATGCAAAAATTTTAAATAGTATCCTTATCTTACACCATATACAATGTTCAACTCAAACTGCTTTAAAATTTAAATGTAAGGATTAAAATCATAACGTTCCTAAAAGAAAACATAAGGGGAAAACTCCACAACATTGGCCTTGGGAATAATTGTTTTGGATATGATATGAAAACCACAGGCAAAAAAAAAAAAAAAAAAAAAACAAGAATGAACAAGTGGGACTACATTAAACTAAAAGTTTCTGCACAGCAAAGGAAACAATCAATAAGATGAAAATGCAACCAATGGAACAGGAGAAAATGTTTGCATGTCATGTAAACAATAAAGGTCTAATATCCAAAATAAGTATGGAACTCATAAAACTCAATAGTAGCAAAACACCAGATTAAAAATGGGCCAGGCACAGTGGCTCATGCCTATAAACCCAGCACTCTGGGAGGCCAAGTGAGAGGATAGCTTGAGCTCAGGAGTTCAAGACCATCCTGAACAAGTGTCACTGGCCACTGTTAACTTGGAGGCTATTTCGCATAAGTCACTGCTAGTTAAGATTTTTTTGTTTGTTTTTGGCCGGGGCTGGTTTGAACCCGCCACCTCGGTATATGGGGCCAGCGCCCTACCCTTTTGAGCCACAGGTGTCCCCTCCCCACTATTCAAGTTTTAATGAAGTTAAATAAGTTTACATATTGACATTCAGAAATTATTTCTAAGACCTACTGTCAGAGATAAGTTGGAAAACTGGACTTCATAGTACTAGTTAAAAATACAGGGCACTTTGTGCATTTAGTAAAATGTTAACTAATTATAAATTTAATTTAAAGTAAAAATACTTTGAAAATATAATTACTTTAAGATAAAAATAATTGTGTAACTTTATAACTTATGAGGAGGAATTTATTTAATATATACTTAAAATTAAGTATGTTGGCTCGGCGCCTATAGCTCAACCGGCTAAGGCGCCAGCCACGTACACCTAAGGTGGCGGGTTCGAATCCCCAGCCCGGACCGCCAAAACAACAATGACGGCTGCAACCAAAAAATAGCCAGGCGTTGTGGCGGGCGCCTGTGGTCCCAGCTACTTGGGAGGCTGAGGCAGGAGACTCGCTTGAGCCCAGGAGTTGGAGGTTGCTGTGAGCTGTAATGCCACGGCACTCTGCCCAGGGGGACAGCTTGAGGCTCTGTCTCAAAAAAAAAAAAAAAAATTAAGTATGTTTCCATTTTTCTCCAGAATTACTAGCTTTTCCCTAAATAAAAATGAAACTGTTGCTTCCTCATCCACTTGTCTGTTCATTGGCTTGGGTGGCAGGTGGACAGATTCCTTGGTCTGACAACATATTTTGGTGACCACGAAGGGACCATGGCTGGGTGGCAGAGTGAGTATAGACTCCTCTAGGGCCCTGCAGGCTCATCTGTCCAAGTGAGACCAGGACATGCCTCCCTGCCACTCCTTGGAGTTCTCACCATCACTTCATGTTGACAGAGATCCTTTCTACTTTTATTCAGGGGGTAGATTCCCCATCTGGTTGTGCATAGGGGTTACAGTTCTGTCTGGTTGCAGCCCAACCATGGGAGCTCAGTTGTCTGTTCCAGACCATAGCCCTTTGGTTTGTATCCGATCTGTTTGGTCATCTTATAGATAAGATTTTACCATAACATGGCCTGCCTTGAAATCTTAATCTTAAAAGTGAAAAGTGAGAAAAAATGGCTATTAAATAGATCCTTAAATTACTATACTATTCTATAGTTAAAACTCTTTTGTCAAAGATCAGGGAAATGGGATAAAATCCCACTGATCAACTTTTATTCCTCAAGGCCAAGATTTGATATATAAAGAAATTAAAATATCAGTTTGTTTTCCTATTTATAAATACTTCTAGACTGTTTCATTTTTTAAAGTTGGAGGGCAGGTTTGGGATGGTCTAACATAAATTTTGAAGTTGATAGCGTACTTATAATTCACTTTTGGGAGGCCTTAGGATTATCTGAGAAAAGACTGGCATTCATTTGCTGAACAATATGTGAATGGCAAAAATCAACCTGTGGGTGTCACCTGTAGCTCAGCGCTAGCCACATGCACCAAGGCTGGCAGGTTCGAGCCCAGCCCAAGCCTGCTGAACAACAATGACAATTGCAACAAAAAAATAGGTGGACATTGTGGTGGGCGCCTATGGTCCCTCTGCTTGGGAAGCTGAGGCAAGAGAATCACTTAAGCCCAAGAGTTTCAGGTTGCTGTGAGCTGTGACACCATAGCACTCTACAGAGGGCAACATAGTGAGACTCTGTCTCAAAAAAAAAAAAAGACAATTGCAACAACAACAATAAAATCAACCTATGATGAGCTGCTTCATATGTTTGTTTGAGACACAGTCTCATTCCCTTGCCCAGGTTAGAGTACCCTGGTATCAGCGTAATTCATAGCAACCTCAAACTCCCAGACTCATGTGATCCTCCTGCCTCAGCCTCCCTAGAAACTGGGACTACAGGCCTCCACCGCAATGTCTGGCTAATTTTTCTATTTTTAGTATAGACGAGATCCTGCTTGAGCTGGTCTCAAACTCCTGAACTCAAGTGATTCACCACCTCGGCCTTCCAGAGTGCTGGGATCACAGGCATGAACCATTGAGCATGACCTATGCTTCACACAATTGTAAGCAAGTCTAGTGTGGCATTGCATGCTCCAGGGTGAGGAGGAGGATTTTATTTAATAATGGTGAACGGACTCCTGTGCAGTTCTGGGAAGGCCCCTAATTAATGCAATAGAAGTTCAGCTACATGGACACTTTGGGAAGTACAGCATTCCGGGTAGTAGTTTTCTGGATAGCTTCATGATCCTTCCTTTGATCTTCAAAACTGGATTTGGCCATGTGGTATGCAACTCATTCTGGCTTGTTTTATAGACTTCTTGTTTTCCTAAGAAGTTTATTGATTATAGTTTAATCTTCTTCTGATAACACAGAATCTTGTTACCAACTATTATAGGGTCATCAGTCAAGAAACTGAAGTGCAGGTGGTGCCTGTGGCTCAAAGGAGTAGGGCACCTGCCCTATATGCTGGAGGTGGTGAGTGAGTTCAAACCCAGCCCCAGCCAAAACCTGCAAAAATAAATAAATAAATGACATAAATAAATGAATAAATAAATTTTTAAAATTGAAGTGCTTAATACTAATATGAAACCAATATATAAACACCAATATATAGACACAGATGATAAAACCCAAGAAGGAGAGGAGAGGAAGGAGAGAAGGAGGGAGGGGATAGGTGATTGGTGGGATCTCACCTAATGTGCACAAAGTGAGGGTGTTCACCTCACCTTCTGGGCTCAACTACAACTTGAACCTTACCTTGTAAATGAGAACAATGTAACCTAAATATTTGTACCCTCATATTAATTTGAAATAAAGAAAAATTTTAAAAATAAAAAGTAAAAGAAATTGAAGTGGCTGGATGCAATGGCTCATGCCTGTAACCCTAGCACTCTAGGAGGCTAAGGCAGGAGAATCACTTGAGGTTAGGAGGTAGAGACCAGACAGAGCAAAAGCAAGACCCCCAAAACAGAAACTTTAGCTAGGCACGGTGGTGGGTGCCTGTAACCCCAGCTGCTTAGGAAACAGGCAGGATGATGGCTGAGCCCAGGAATTTGAATTTGCTGTGAGCTAGGCTGATGCCGTGGCACTCTAGCCCTGGTGACAGTGAGACTCTTGTCTGAAGAGGGAAGGGAAGGGAAAGGGAGTGGAGGGGAAGGGAGGAAAGTGGAGGGAAGGGAAGGGAAGGGAAATTGAAATGGAAGCTGGAAATGGTAAGGTGAGAAAAAAACTAGCCAAGGACAGCGGATCAGGAGAACCATCTTATCGTGGTCTCCATCCATGATTGTATAAGACTAAATTCATAAGCTACCCTCTAGGGGGGCTGGAATGACAGATTTGTAACTCTATCTGCCCCACATTTTCCAATATCACTGCAAAAGTCATGTTATAACAATTAGCACATTTTTCCTAGTTATTCAAGAAGTCAAATCAAAATTAGAAAACTAATTTATAGATTTATGTTGAAAATTTTCTGGCTCGGCACCTGTGGCTCAAGCGGCTAAGGCGCCAGCCACATACACCTAAGGTGGCGGGTTCGAATCCCCAGCCCGGGCCCGCCAAACAACAATGATGGCTGCAACCAAAAAATAGCCGGGCGTTGTGGCGGGCGCCTGTGGTCCCAGCTACTTGGGAGGTGGAGGCAGGAGACTCGCTTGAGCCCAGGAGTTGGAGGTTGCTGTGAGCTGTGATGCTATGGCACTCTACCCAGGGCAACAGCTTGAGGCTCTGTCTCAAAAAAAAAAAGAAAATAAGAATACTTATAAATGGTTTGTAAATTCTGGAGAAATTAAGTAGAGAGAAAAAATATATGTTTAAGGATATACATTGCTTGAAAAGTTACAAATAGTTTAAAAGGCAGAAAATTATTTTCTTGATTTCTGGAAAACAGAACAAAGAATCAATAACATTTCAAACAAAAAGTCATAACATACTGGCCCATTTCCACGTAACTGATTTCTGTTTTGTTTGAAGTTAGGTTAGTAATATTCATAGACTGTTAATTTTTTAATGAAAGTTCTAAAAATCTGCTTTTAGTCCAAAGGTATTTAGTTTCTAAAGACATCAGGAATTTGAATCTGAGAGAATTTGTCAGTTTCTCTTAATATTTCTTTTTCTTTTTAGGAAAAACTGTGGACTTAGCTAGCTACATAAAAAATATTTTCCTTTTAGATGAATTAAAATTATTACTGACAATATATGTTAAGACAGATCAATGTCTTCTATGTTAAGATAGACCAATGTTTTATAATACTTTCAAAAACTTACTTTCTACAAAACAGAATTTCAGCTTACTATGAAGTTATTATTTAGTTTTTCTAATAATTTAAACAATTAAATTGTTGCATTTTACAAATGAGAGACATTTTATGAGATATAACATTGATACAGGATTTTTTTACTCAGGGTTAGACAGGGAATTCTTATTTTTTTTCAGGCTCAGGTAAGCTCAGACATCAGACTCTCATTTTCAGGTACAAACCCTCTGAGCCTCAGTAAGGTTATGAATAAAACAGCCCAAAACTTTGGATGGTTTTACTTTGACTGAGGAGTACACATCTTAATTCTTTCTTCGACAAAAAGTAAAGACTTAATAACTTTGTCCAAGGTGAGGGGCTGCATTTATTCATTTGCTAAAACACCCATTTAGTTTGTAAAAGTAATTTTCCATTTACCAAGTCTTGGCCAAAATATTTCTCAGGGTTAATTATTTACCCTTAGAAAAAGGACTTATGCAGAAAACCTCTAACCTGGGTTTTCTCCCCTCTTCCAGAGGCTTTTCACTCTTGAGACCTGTTGCTAGTTTGGGTATAGCTGCATTTCTCATGAGATTTACAATTTTTTCTTTCAGATTTTCAAGAGCTATCTAGAATTCACTAGATTGCCTGAATCACAATATTGTTTCTCAGTCATTTTTTAAGCACTTACATGAATATAATTTTAATCTATTTTTTTTACCCTGGGTAGCCTCAATTTTTCTTTTTCTTTTTTCTTTCTTTCTTTTTTTTTTTTTTTTTGAGATAGAACCTCAAGCTGTCCCCCTGGGTAGAGTGCCGTGGCATCACAGCTCACAGAATCTCCAACTCCTGGGCTCAAGCGAGTTTCCTGCCTCTGCCTCCCAAGAAGCTGGGACTAGAGGCACCTGCCACAACGCCCGGCTACTTTTTTGGTTGTAGCCATCATTGTTGTTTGGTGGGCCCAGGCTGGATTCGAACCCACCAGCCCAAGTGTACGTGACTGGCGCCTTAGCTGCTTGAGCCACAGGCACCTAGCCGGTAGCCTTGATTTTTCACTGGAGCTGTTACTTAGTCATAGAGGTGAATTAACATTTCTCTAAGTCCTGTGGAGAGAAGTTTAATTTTACTTTTAGAGTTTTTTCAATCACACCATATTCATATATTTTTATATACCTCTCAATAGACCTACTGGCAATTTAATGCTTAAGGAGTTGATCAGGCTTTTTTTACTAAAACTGTAGTGGGACCCCCAGATTGATTATATCTTGCCTTAGACATCTCCCCGTGTAGGTACCTGTTCCTGTATGTCAGTTCTTTCTGGTGTTTGACTCCTTGGAGATCCCTGATGGGGTTTTTGTCCAGGTCGATCAGGGCCTTCCACGTGGGTGTTTAGAGGATTGATGGCAACTACCAGGTGCATGTTTTCTCCAAGGGTGATTTTGGTTCCCGGTTAGGGAACCAAAAATGTTGTCCTCATTCACTAGGCTTTCCTGGGCTACTAGGTTTAATTTGCTTTCTTCTTGCGTGGCTCCAGTGCACACTCCAGGTATATCCTGCCGGCACCGGGCAGGGCACACACAGCTGCTACCAGGGGCAGCAGGGGCAGCAGCAGTGGCAGCAGCAAGGCCAGATCAGATGGCCACAGGCTGGCCATGGTGTATAAAAATCTATTTAATTAGATGGCAACTAAGAGTACCACAATCAGGCAAATGTTATGAGAATTCTGAAAAGAAAGACAATCAGAACCATAATACTTGATAGTAGGAAAATGGAAGGGACAAGTCGCTGGGGTTTTTATGCAGTTAGAGATCTTCCTAGGGCTTCACATCAAGGACTAGTAGCTCTGATGGAAGAGTCCTTCTCAGGTGACAGAAAAAGGAGGGGCCCAAAATCCAGCAAGAAAGGGGCATCAAAGGGCTAGGGAAATGCAGGTGAATTAGAATTAGCTGGGAAAATTCTCCAGGTGGGATAGAAGCATGAACAAGGTCACCACAGAGAGATAAAAACAAGTCAGGGCCACACACTCTCTGGTGGACCAGTTCAGTGGGGCAGCACTATCAAGCCCAATACCAATAATAAGGATGATGAGACCAATGATTGCCAGGCCAAAGGTGCACCAGGTGATGACGGGTATAGAACACATAAGAGTAAGTAGGTAAATAAAGTGATTTCAGAAGGAGCAAAATCTTGAAAGGTCCCTTGAAGGAAAATATCTGCAATCCACTCACAAATTTTTCCAGAACTGTTTGTTTCAGGCCAAGACCAATCCTCTAATATACACAAACAAATGACACAAAATGACAAGACAGACACGAGCCCGACATGAACAATGTCTAATATTCTATACTTACTCTCACACTCTCGTATTCTCAGAACCAGAATGAGAACATACTTTTGTATATTTTTAACAGGACTGTGAGTGATCTAACACCCAGAGGTTGATTGGACCCCTGCTTTCATTCTAATGGTGTTTCTGGTGACAGGTGTTGACACACACTTCTGGGAATCCCCCACAGGCCAGTAGGCTGAAGTTCCCCACTGGTTGGGTTGTTCTACTGACACATGCCTCCAAAAGCTTCTGACAAGCTAATAGCCCAGCAACTCAGGGTCCTTGTCTAAAGTTTCTGTCTTTTTGGCCTTCTCTTGGAGGTTTCTAAGGGCTCTACATAAATTACAACAAACGAATTCAACAAACAGTTACACACCTTTACAACAATTCACAACAAATAAGTATAACAAAAATATCATCAATAGTTAATTAATGTCTGTAGACACCAGCCAAAAATAGATGTTAAAGTGTCTTACTTCTGGAGGTAGACTCACAGGTGAATTTAAGACTGATTATCAGCCAGTCTTCCAAGAGCTCCAGGTTCTCCAGGGGTCCTGGGATGTTTCCTGGGGGTGCCTCCCCTCAGAGGGACCATAGCCTGTCCCCCTCCTGGAGGCCACCTGAGGATTAGCAAAATGAGAGCCAGACAGAGTAATGCCAGTTCAGAAAGAAAAACAACTGTTGTTTCAAAAAGTAGAAAGGACTCTTTTTTTTTTCTTTAAGCTCCAAATGAGTAATTGACCTTTGGTTTTCTGCTGAGAGCTGGTACTTTATCTTAAGGCTATTTGTAACATAGCAACCACAGTTTTTAGCAGAAAAGAGAAACAGTTTTAATAGACTTTGTATTAACTCTTTAATTGCCGAAGACAGAGGGTCCCAAATGCAGGTGGGTTTTTACACTGCAGTGTTAAGATAAAATGAGGAAGTACAAAAAAGGCCATGTAAAGCACAGCACTCTGCCAAACTGACCAAGATTCCAGAGCAACACTGTACAGTAAAAGTCCAACTTCTACCCAGAAAGTGATGTTGAAGGTAGTGGGAGACAAAGGAGACATAAGAGAAAGAAGGTAAAAAGGCGAGTTTCCACAGAATGAAATTCCTGGAGAGTTCCCTGATAAAAGAGGTTAGTTATGCAAACCGACAGAACAAACAAGGGCCCAACATGAAGATTCAGACAGAAAGGAAATGTAAATAGACAAATATAAACCACTTAAACTCCTGCAAGTGAAGATTGCACAAACATCAGCATTATAAGACCCGGTCAGCCACTCTGACATGGATCTGGGATCTGGCCAGCCACTATGGCACAGATCCAAACCTGAAGACCCTGTCGGCCTCTCCAACATAGATCTGGGATCTAGCCAGCCACACTGGCACAGATTCAAACAGAGACAAACTAATGAGGCAGAGAAGAGGAGACAGATGGATAGAACAGGAAAGACAGACAGACAAAGTCAGGCACAGAGCCATCCCTGACCCTCACTCAGGTGCCTTCCCAGCCACATCCCTGAAGGGATGAAAACTCTATCTTGGCATAGGCCGGGAGGTATAAACCCCACTCTAGGTCACCCCGAGGGGCTCACCACTAAGCCATATGATAAAGTCGTGGAACCATGGGTGGAGGCCCACTCAGACTCCGTAGCCTCAGGGCCATGGAATTATATCCAAACTCTTTCACTCACTCACTCATACAAAACACAGAACATACAAAAGATACACAAACCAGAACCTGCACAGTAGACTGCAAAAACCAGGACAACCCAATAGAAGACTGCAACTACCAGAATAGGACTAGCCTGCAAATCCAAACAGTCCAAAAGACTGCTAATACCAGAACAGTCTAATAAGGGGCTGCAAACATAACAACACAGAAACAAACAACCCAAACCTATACCAGAGAGACAGGGGGACATCTCCCCTTTGCCTCGGGAACAGACTTTGACTGCGTCTAGCCAGTCTGGTTCCCGCAGATTCTCTAGAGATCCAGACAGACTTACCGAATTGGAAAATTTAGGAACCTGTTCCCTAAATCACCACTTCTGAGAGCTCCCGTGGCACAGGAGCAGAGGGGTCCCTCTGAGGCCTTCCCCTAGAGCTGTCTGCCAGTGGTGGGCCCAGGTTGGGGGGTCTGATGGATCTCACTGGGGCCTCCAGAAATGTTGTACCCCTGCAACCTAAAAGTATAGACTTGGACCCCACTTAAGTGTAATTGATGACTTATTGAATCTGCACAGGGGACTGCTTCTCTGAGACAAACAGACGGTCTCAGTAGAGGAAAGGTTGCTTTATATAAATTTTGTGCAAGCCTGCTACAGAAGCGAGATGTGGCTGGTTAGCTCAAGGCAGGGGGTGGGGTTACAGCTTGGGAGTTACAATCTGGGTAAATTTCCACCATTGTTCACCGGGACCTTCAATTTGGGACTTTTCCTGCTTCTTTGTTCTGAAGCCTGTTCTTGGAATTGCCTTTGAGGGAGAAGGAGAAGGAGGAAGGCGGACCTGTTCTCCGAGTGGACTCTGGAGGGAGGGAAGGGGCTGGGGAGAGGGTGGAGGAACAAGCTAGGAGAGTGGGACGGTGGGGGAACGAGCTGGGAGAGGCCGTAACATAAGTAAATATTTTAAAATATGAAGAAATGTCTTAAGGAAACTAAATTGTTTTTCTCTGGACAGTAGGATTTAGGGGTAGAGAAAAGAAAGACTTTTTTGACTTTTTCATTTTTTGTTTTTGTCATTGTTTTTATTATTCTTGTAACACTATTTGAAGTTTTAATTATTATTTTGATGAAAATTAAAAAGAATTTTATTTTTAAAGTTTTTAAAGTTATTGCAGGTATATACAAACAATCCTTATCTTGTAGACATATAAATCAATAATTATGAAATGTCTAGTCTGGATTTACTTCAAAATAATCCAAAGTAAGGGGAGGAGAGAATGGATTGTAGGTATAAATGAATCAAAATTGTGAGTTGATTTTTTTGTGATGGGCACATATGGACTTATTATGCTATTATATTTTTGTACATATTTAAAATGTTTCATAACAAAGAATGCTTTAATAAATCCATTATTAATGTCCTCAGAGATAACATCATTTTGCATCCATATAACAAGAACAGGATGATATATAGAAAAGTAGCAAGAAGAAAAAATATGCTCTTGCTGGGTGTGGTGGCCCAGGCCTATAATCCTAGCACTTAGGGAGTCCAAGGCAGGTGGATCACCTGAGCTCATGGGTTCAAGATCAGCCTAAGCAAGAGCAAGACACCCGTCTCTAAAAAATAGCTGGACACTGTGGCAGGGGCTTGTAGTCCCAGCTACCTAGGAGGCTGAGGCAAGAGAATCTCTTGAGCCCAAGAGTTTGAGTTTGCTGTGAGCTATGATGCCATAGCACTCTACCAAGGGTGATAGAGTAAGACTCTGCCTCAACAAAAAGAAAAAAATTAGAAAAAAAAAATGTTGTTATCTTTAAAAAGATGTAGCAGAAACTTCAAAGATATTTTGTATGATATTGTTGAGAAAAATCTCCTCATAAGTGAACCAAATGAGGCCAGGCATGGTGGCTCATGCCTGTAATCTTATCACTCTAGGGAGGCTGAGATGGGTGAATTCCTTGACCTCATGAGTTCAAGACAAGCCTGAGCCAAAACCAGACCCCATCTCTAAAAATAGCCGAGTGTTGTGGTGGGCGCCTGTAGTCCCAGCTACTCTGGAGTTTGAGGCAAGAGAATCACTTAAGCCCAACAGTTTGACGTTGCTGTGAGCTGTGATACCACAGCATTCAACCAAGGGCAACATAGTGAGACTCTGTCT
>NW_003852412.1:23818191-23853344 GCF_000181295.1 Otolemur garnettii
AGAAAGAAAAGAAAAAAGAAATGAATGGAAAAATAGCAGAAAGATGATAAGAAAATTAGAGCATGGAGCCCCATGGTTCAAATAGTAAGTATTCAAAAAAAATAAGAGAAAACAAAGGGGACAATTTCATCAGTTAAATAATTCAAAAGCATTTATGAAAGTACAGAACATTGGCTCGGCACCTGTGGCTCAAGCGGCTAAGGCACCAGCCACATACACCTAAGGTGGTGGGTTCGAAGCCCGGGCCCATCAAACAACAATGACGGTTGCAACCAAAAAATAGCCGGGCATTGTGGCGGGTGCCTGTGGTCCCAGCTACTTGGGAGGCTGAGACAGTAGACTCACTTGAGCCCAGGAGTTGGAGGTTGCTGTGAGCTATGATGCCATGGCACTCTACCCAGGGAGACAGCTTGAGGCTCTGTCTCAAAAAAAAAAAAAAAAATGAAGTACAGAACATTAACTTTTAGACTGAAAGGACTGCTTATCAAGTAAAGAAAGTCCCACATCACAATACAAGTCATAAATGGTGGCTTCCCAGCAATGGTGACCTCCCAGCACTATGGGCGGTTGAGGAGGGAGAATTGCTTGAGCTCAGGAGTTCAAGACTTGCCTTAGTGAGAGTGAGACCCTGACTCCTAAAAAAATGGAAAAACCCAGCCAGGAGCCTGTAATCCCAGTGGCTTCCAGAGGCTGAGGCAGCAGGTTGCCCACAGCCCAAGTCTGAGGTTACAGTGAGCTATTGCACTCAGGGCATAGAGTGGAACTCTGTCTCAACAACAACAACAAAAAAAGCAAAGAAATAAAAGTAAAATATAAGCATGGAAATTAAAAAAAAATAATAGACCAGCAAGTTTTTATTTGGGGGGAGTTGTGGTTACACCACATATAAAAGGTAAGAATGCTGGAGCAATCTGACAAGCTTGTAGTCCCTGCTATTGGGAGTCTGAGACAGGAGGATCACATGAGCAGAGAAGTTCTGGGCTGTAGTGTGCTATGTTGATTGGGTGTCCGCACTAAGCTGGACATGAATATAATGATCTCCTGGGATCAGGGGACCAGGTTGCCTAAGCAGGGATGAGCCAACCCAGGTCAAAAAACAGAGCAGGTCAAAAGATAAGAATGACTGGGCTCAGCACCTGTGGCTCAAGTGGCTAAGGTGCCAGCCACATATACCAGAACTGGAGGCTTTGAATCCAGCCTGGGCCCACCAAACAATGACGGCTGCAACCAAAAAATAGGCGGGCGTTGTGGCATGTGCCTGTAGTCCCAGCTACTTGGGAAGTAGAGGCAGGAGAATTGCTTGAGCCCAGGAGTTAGAGGTTGCTGTGAGCTGTGATGCCACAGGACTCTACCCAGGGTGACAGTTTGAGGCTCTGTCTCAAAACAAGCAAAAAAAAAAAAAAAAGATAAGAATGACTGGAGTCTTTAAAGTTTATCCTGGGTGCTAGAAGACAAATGAGGAATGCTTTTTTAAAAAATTGAGGCCTTCCAATATCAAATTTTAATTTTATACCCAGCCAAACTATCAGTCAAATGTGAGGATAGAATAAAAACACATTCATATACTACTGTGGTTGCTTTCAGGTGAAATAAGAAAGTAAATCACTTAAAAGACGAAGAACTATGACTTTCAGCACATGGTTTCAACACAAAGCAAGACAAAGGAAGTTCCAAGACATTGTTGAAAAAGTTCCTCAAACCACAGAAATCTAGCAACAGAACCATCAGTATTGGAGCAGATCTAAAGGATCTAGGAGAGACTTTTTCATGATGATGAAACTGGGTGTGTGCCAGGGGCATCTTAAAATTTAGTATATAAACTTTTAATGCACATTTTAAAAATATAGCAGTATAAAAACAGAGAATTGTGCCAAACGATTTAAAATTTAAAGGAATTAAAAATTGATGCCTTTTGGGAGTGAGGTTAAATTATGTAAGTGTAGTAAATAATAATGGTAACTTACTTTTGCAAATTAAACAAAAGGCCATTTGAACACCTATAACGCCCCTTCCAGGGCCTTGGAAGAGGGCCATGAAACTACAGATTGCTTTACTTCATGGTAAATCTAAATTAGTCTCCAATTTTTTCTGAAATGGAGTCAGATAGGATTACTTAATAGTTAGGACTTGGGAGGGCTAAATTACCAACAGAGTCTGAATCAAAAAGGCCTTCACCCTAACTGCTAGAGTCACCTTTACCATCAATTTCTAAGCCTTTTACAGGGGTTGTGCTATAAGATTGCTTCTCAGCTTTCTTAATTCCAGGCCCAGTTTTCAGCTTTCCTGGGTTGTCAAATCAGTTTTCACCCATCCACCAGCTTTTCAGGGTCCAAAAATGTTCTGTTCCTTTATCATTCTTGTTCCTATGAACTTATGCCTCATTAAAATAAATAAATAAATGTCTCTCTTGTCATTTTATTAAGAGTTTCAGCAAGCAGTAGAGAGTAAGATGTATACTCAAACTGTCATTTTTAACCCGAAGTCTGCATGTGCCAAATCACAGCCAAAAACTTCCTTGCAAAATGGGCTGGGGCACTTTAAATGCTCTTAGCAGCACAGTGTGAATACCCACTTACACTTACCTATTCTCAAAACTTCCCAGTCTGGTTAAATTATCTATTTTAATTTTCATTTCCCTGACCACTAGCGAGGTTCACCATTATTTTATACATGTTTCCTCTTCTATGAATAATCTGTTGCTACCCCCAAATATGCCACTCTGGCATATTGATTATTTTAAGTGAAAGCAACTGAGAAAAAGCGGATGCAGGAAGGCCTCTGTGACCTTCTCCCCTTTTTTTGAGACAGAGTCTCACTTTATCCCCTTGGTAGAGTGCTGTGGCATCACAGCTCAAAGCAACCTCCAACTCCTGAGCTTAGGCGATTCTCTTGCCTCAGCCTCCCGAGTAGCTGGGACTACTGGCACCTGCCACAACGCCTGGTTGTTGCAGTTTTGCCAGGGCTGGGTTCAAACCTGCCACCCTCGGCATATGGGGCCAGCGCCCTACCCACTAAGCCACAGGCGCCCCTGCACCCCCTTTTCTACCTACAAGCAGAGCATCCCATGCCCCTTGAGAAAGGTGCCCTCCCTCACCATACCATGAAGAGAACATTTTTGTAACTGAAGACGTGGAGTCAATGCCAAGATTAATTTGTATAAACCTCCTAAAATAACCCTTATCTTCCACTGGTTCTTCCCCTGTATTTTTTTCTAAGCAGTTTCCTACATTTTACTGCCTCTAATCAAAATTCTTCGTCCTTTGTCTTGTCACATTGATACGGGACAGGTGGCACCCCAGCCAGCTCAGCCAAGCGGGGCTGGAGGACCTGCCACCTCCATCTTGGCAGTGTTGGTGGCAGCAGCTGGCAGAGGAACCAGCAGGCTGGAGCAGGCTGGAGCACGCTAGAGCATAGGCAAGTGGGGAGAGCTTCCCTCCCTCACCAGTGGCTCCAGTAGCCAGAGGATCCGGACACAAGCAGGGGAAGACACAGGCGATTCTTCCAGTGTATCCCTGATTGGTCCATTTTCAAAACCTGCTCCTGATTGGTCTGTTTTCAGGCCCCAGAAGCTTATTGGACAATTGCCCCTATATAAAGCAGATCACCACAGACCTCCGAGGGAGAGAGAGCAGAAGAGCAAGAGCTGTAACACTTGTATCCTGCTCTGCAAGGAGGTTTGGCTCTTTGTAAGAGCTGTGACACTTGTATAAACCTATATTACTGCTGATCCTGCTCTGCAAGGTTTGGCTCTTTGTGAGAGTTGTAACACCTGTTGAAAAAAACCTAACTACTGTTGATCCTGTGGTCTGTTGATTCATTCATTGAATTGTTGAGACCAAGAGCCTGGAAATCCAGTATCAAAAATCCGGTATCAACAACTCCACAACTTAACATTCTTTCTTAAATGAAATAAAAGCTCTTAGGCCTTCCTGCTTCTGTGAGTCTTCATTTCTACATACGAAGGCCTCTGTGTATGTGTAAAAATGCTAACATAAAAAAAATTTGTTTGCATTTCTCCACTTCAACTCTCGGTCTGTCCACAGAACTAAATTGGACCTTTCCCCGTTACAGTCGTTACAGTCGTTTACCTTCTCCTTATAGACTGGTAGGAATTCTTTATACTTGCTAATTTGTTTCCAGTTACTAGACTTATAAATATTTCCTTCTAATCTTTCTCCATTTTTTCTTTTTTTCTTTGAGATGTCATCCTGGGTAGATTGCCGTGGTGTTCCAGCTCACAGCAACCTCAAACTCTTGGGCTCAAGTGATTCTCTTGCCTCAGCCTCCCACGTAGCTGGGACTACAAGCACCAGACACAACACCAGCTATTTTTTTGTTGTTGTTGTTGCAGTTGTTCATTGTTTAGCTCACCCAAGCTGAGCTCGTCAAACCTGCCGGCCTTGGTGTATGTGGCTGGCACTGTAACCACTGTGCTACAGGCACTCAGCCTTATCTTTCTCCCTTTAACTTTTATTGTGGTATCGAACTTCTAAGACATTTAAAATTTTGATGAAATTTGGCTTTTTGTTTCTCTCTAAAGCATTAAACATGATTTAAATTATCTTTTGATACATGTATGGTTCTGGTTTTCACATTTAGGTCTTTTAACCTATTGGCATTTGCTTTTATGATGGCAGGGCCATTTTTCTCACATCAATAATTTTAATATTCATTGAATCGTCTTTTATTCATTGATTTGAAATGCCATATTTATTAACTTTACTAAAGGCTTACAACATTGGTGTTTTTCTGTTTCTGAGTTCCCTAATCTTTCCTACAAATCTAATATCTTTCTCACTGAGTTTTTCAAAACCACATTTCAAATAAGAAATATCCTTGTAAGAAATTAAAATTTTCTAATGTTATAAAAAATAGCAATTATAGATTGAAATAAAATGTTCACTTTAATACTTATTACACAAATGTTTACTTACACTTAGTTGCAAGTTAAGAGGACAATTTTTTGTGCAGTTCACATATTACTATTATAGAAGAACAAATACACATATTCATTTATTCAGCTATCTCAGGATAATACACACAGTTTTTGTTTGTTTTAGGTTTCTGAGTTAGAAGAAAACATCAAGTGAGGAAAATGAATTTCCAAAGCTCAAGTATTAACAATATAAATAATAAACATTACTTCTAAATGCCTTACATTTTAACAACTTTGATTTATACTTACATACTAATATTTCCAAAATCATAAATTACAAGGGGCACTGTCAGGGTGAAAATATATTTTTTAAAAGCTTTAAAAAGATAAGTCATTATGGTTTAACCTCATTTGATTTATTCTTGGCACGTGTGGCATCTCAGAAAGTAAAAATACACTTTGCCAATTTTATGTTATTGTGCAAGTATGAGAGAAAGAACAGGACAGGGGCAGACAGACCTGTGTTCACTTATCAGCTGCATCCAACGTTGTGTTGTTTGATGCTGGTCAATTACCTCTTGGTGCTAGGGGCTATGAGTAAATTAAAATGCATATTTAAAATGTATATCATGGGCACTCAATAAATGATATCCCTTCCCGAATTTATTCACATTGAAGCAATAGCAAAATATCAGTCTTATGTTGAGGTACAATTTGAAAAGCTGAAAAAAATGGGAAATTAAAAAACAATGTGCTGTGAAAAATTGCACTTTTTATAAATAAGGAAATCCTTCAATAAGTTTTAAGTATTTTCTAATAAAATCTAGTGCCTACTATACCCTGATTTAAAAAAAAAAAAAAAGCCTAACATGATAAAAATGGCAAATGGTTAAGGACTTTTGGTTTTCCTTTGTGCTACTGATATAAAAATAATGGCTATATTTAAGGCTTATTAAATGATTGTAGTTGCCCTGAACCTAATCTATATTCTTGATGTTACAACTCATTTGAAACAGACCTACTGCCTTGAATGATCATCACAGAGAACGTCAGTGATGTTCCACATTTCAACCAATGAGAGCCTCCTTTTTTATTCTAAGTAAAGGTTCATTTGGTGGCATATGGCAGTTTAGCTTGTCTTTCATCAAGGATGACTCATGTACACCATCACAGTCCATCTTTCTAATGCTAAATACATGGTATTTGGGACATATGGGATTCCTGAAAATGAAATTTATATTGTCACAAGAAATGGACCACTGTAGACAGCAATGCTTACAACCCCATCCCTATATCCTTTAGCTCCCCACCCCAACCATCTAACAAATCATCCTTCCAAATCTGACTCAAAAAGCCCTTCTCAAGGAAACTTTCTCTAACAAAATTTTACACCCTTCATTTATATCCCTTACACTCACGTGTACTTTATATTAATGTCAGCTTGCATATGTTATTATTTGTTTTGTGTGCTTTCAACTTCTAGCTATAATGTTGTCTCTTTGATTTTTTAAGTTTCCACAGTGTTTAGCGCAGAGCTGTACATGTATATATGTGACTGCATCTGTATACATGTGGGGCTGTATGTTGTGTGTGCATTGGTGTGTTGAATGAATAAATAACTAAAGAACCTGGGTGTTTGTAGGGTAGACAAAATCTTATAATTTTTCAGAAATCAAAATTGCTGGACCTTTCTATTATTAAAAAATATGATTTCCAAAGCTATCATAGTTTAGTTTTAGACATGTCAAAAAAACTTTTATGAAATATTCCAAAAGGCTTTTTAATAAATTATTATTATTAAGAGCACCAAACCAAAACATTTTACCAAATAGTGGTACAACCTTTCCTATGACTCTCTGAATGTAGACTTCTCAAGACAAACAATACTGAACAGGAATAGGTGTTGTGAATCAGGATAAAAAAGGCAACTCACTCTAAGTCAGTATCTAATACACATTTTACAATTAATTTGAAAACCCTTCTTAGTAGATACCCATGCTATGTTAAATAAAAGAATACTTTATATCAGGATGTTGTAGATCTCTATAGTTGTTTTGATACTGTAAAACATTAACACAATACTGAAATTGCTATTTAACAAGAAAAATTTTGCTTATAATAGCTGTTAATATTAAAATAGGATATAATAAAAAATTATTCTCAATGTGTATATTTTCAAATTTGCCTGACAGTGTCCTTTTGAGAAATCTGACAATTTGCAGTTAGATTATAGACATTTGAAATTCACTTTTATGATCAAAAATATTACTTACATAATAACAAACAACAATATATAGTAGCCTTTTACTGAAACACGGTGCAATTGATATTTAAAGCTCTGCAACAAAACAAAATTCATTTTACTTTCCTTAAGTTAAATTACAAACATCATGTGTGCAATAATTACATAAATAATACATGATAGCATAAAAAATTCAGATCAGAAAAATGGAATGTTTCAGCTGTCATTCTAAATGTTAGTTTATATGTGTGTATTAAGTTATAATGTATTTTAAATTCAAGAATCTTTATCTTTAAATAATATTCTAAAAAATATCAACTTGGGAGTATAAACATAAAACTTCACATTCCCTTTTTCCTAGATCATCTAGGAAACAAAATAAAACAAATAGGAGGCAAGGACAGTTCTTTCGCTTGCTATAAAATACTTCCTTGCTTTCCCGTCTACTTTTACGGCGTTTCTAGAGCAAATATTACAACATGACAGCTTTGGCAAATTATAAGCTTACTTAAGTGGTCTCTTAATTGGAAGAAAGAAAACAAATTAAACTAAAGCATTTCCTTTTTTGGCTTATTCATTCTCAATCTCTTTTTTCTAATATACAATAAAGGTATAAAGAATAGTAAGCATTATTGAAATGCTCACTACTAACCATTTAAATAGCACAGAATGAACTGGATTAATTTATATACTTAATCAAAATAGATTACTGGTATAGATACTAGGGTGAGGTCCTAGAATTTGTTACCCGTAGAGCTAAACTTGCAAGAGAACGTACAGCAAAAGTAGAAACTTTGTGACATATCCCTGCTTTTGAAATATAGTTGGAAGCCAATCGAAAAAGCCTTTCAGCACCAAAAGTATTGAAGTGCCCAGGAAGCACCTTCTCTACCAGACCTCTGTCCACTAATTCTATCAGACGTTCACATGTTCCAACATAGTCACTTATCCTGCTATATGGGAGCCAGTCAATCAGTGACCCGTCATACACCACATCTCCACTGAAGAGAATCTTGCGGTCCTTGTCGTGCAAGCAAATACTGCCTCTGGAGTGACCAGGCATGTGCATGACAGTGAGCTGTCTGTCACCAAGGTTGATCACATCCCCTGCAAAACAAAGCAGAGCACAGATAAACACGTTGTATACTTGAATCATTTGAAGAAGAGAAAAACGCTAAGTGGTTTCAAAGAAATCAGGATGATACTTATTTTACTTTTATTTCATAAGGACCATATTTCTAATGCTGATTTAAAAATAAGCTGCCTACATCTCATTCCTAATGTTTGTTAGATCAGTGTTTAGCAAAGTTAGCAATGTGAATGTGGAACACTATCTCTGCAGGTTATTATGGCATATGTATAAAAAAAGAAGATGATTCTGCAGTCAAATAATTGAGGGAACTCTCACTTCAGAGAAAATTAAGTAGCTTTCTTTTCTGTAAGACTTCTACAGCTTTTAATACACTGGTGCATATTGTGGGTATACACAAGATAGATATAGTTGTACAACTTCTCAAACTTTTTGACTATGAAACTTTACATTTTACATTTCTTGGTACCAGTATCCTTTTGACACAATTCATTGTTGCTGTTCTAGTGAACTATATTATAGTATTTTGCCCCTTGTTGTATCACTTTGTTGGAATTCAGTCATGAGGAATTGGTACAAGTGATGATGCTCTGGCTAACACAATTACTGTGAGTACTAAACTGCCCTTTATCTCTGACCTAGGAAACTCATGTCTTTTGTCAGAATCTATTAAGCTGGATACCTTGTTAAATTGCAAGTAGGGTAGAATCTCAGACTTTTCATAGTCATTGTCAGTGGGGAGAAAATGGAGCTATATTGGTAAAAAATTGCTGTGTTTCACTGAAATTAAATCAGTATTAATGTGATATAAATTACGATAAATTATAATATTCATATTGCAATTACTCATGCAAGTACACACTAAAAAAAAAAAACAAAAAAATAGTGCTAAAAACTTAATAAAAGAATTAACATAGTACAGTAACCAAGATGTGTTACATATAAAAAGGCAGAGATTGTCAGAATGGATTAAAAAGCAATACATATGCAGTCTATAAGACTATAGTGGCTGAACATATTTAATTCTGCCATTATCCTGTGGCTTTAAAAATGTTTCCCATATGCTCATAGTATTCAGATGCAGAACTGCATGAAAACATCTCTGACAAAAACCAGAAATGCCTGTGAAACGTAGCATAAGCACAGGTGCACACACACAGTCCTTCCAAGGCTCGCCCTGATCTATCTGTCCAGATTCCAGTCATACTAGACTTCTCTTGGCTTCTCAAATGCCTTTTCCAATATTGCCATCTTCCATTTTTTAATGTTTTTTTTTTTTTTTTTTTTAGATTCAGAGTCTCACTTTGTCACCCTAGGTAGAATGCTGTAACATCACAGCTCACAGCAACCTCCAGCTCTTGGGCTTAGGAGATTCTCTTGCTTCAGCCTCCCGCCTAGCTGGGACTACAGGTGCCTGCCACAAAGCCTGGCTATTGTTTTTGTTGTAATTTGGCTGAGGCTGGGTTTGAACCTGCCACCTTCAGTATATGGGGCCAGCACCCTACTCACTGACCCACAGGCGCCACCTCATTTTTTATGTTTTAACTCAAATATGTACATATTTTAAATAAAACATTTCTGAAGGGCTTAAAATTTAAAAAAATTTCTTGGTTCCTTTCTTGCCCTATCTCCAATCTTGCGCCAGAGAGGCAACCACTTCTAACAATTTTAGCTATTGTTTTTTTTAAGAATCTCATTCTGTTGCTCAGGCTAGTATGCCCTGGTGTCAGCCCAACGCACAGAAAACTCAAACTCTTGGGCTCCAGTGATCCTCTTGCTTCAGCCTCCCTAGGAGCTGGGACAACAGGCATGGGCTACCACACCCAGATGGTTTTTCTATTTTTAATAGAGACACCGTCTTGCTCTTGCTCAGGCTGGTCTCAAATTCCTGAGCTCAAGGGATCCTCCCACCTTAGCCTCCCACAGTGGTGGGATTAAGGCGTGAGGCACCATGCCCAGCCTAACTGTAGCTATTTCTTTTGGTAGTTACCTCTACCAGATATAGTTATCCTTAAATAATGTTTATATTCCATTTCTTAATTTAACAATTAGATATACTCTAATAATTTCATTCATGTATTATTTTTTGGTCTTAAAATTTTGTTACCTGGCATGGCGCCTGTAGCTCCGCAGCTAGGGCACCAGCCATATACACCAAAGCTGGTGGGTTTGAACCCATCCCAGCTTGCTAAACAATGACAATTACAACCAAAATATAGCCAAGTGTTGTGGCAGGCGCCTGTAGTCCCACTTACTTGGGAGGCTAAAGCAAGAGAATCACTTAAGCCCAACAGTTTGAGGTTGCTGTGAGCTGTGATGCCAATGTACTCTACCCAGAGTGACACAGTGAGACTTTGTCTCAAAAAAATAATGTTACCTATTAGTCGACTTTCACTGTAAAACAGGATTTTTACCTCTCTACTCCCCACTGTTCACATACCATCATTCCATAAATATGTATTTCTCATACTTTACCCTTCACCCCCACCAGGCAAAAGAATTATGATTCAACTACCTCAATCTGGAGCCCTCACCTCCTTCTGACTTCCCTTTTCATTAGATTTCCTGTTTATGATATTCTAGGTGTTGTGCCCCCCTTTCTTTACTTGCTCCCTTATTTTGAAGTGGAATATCCTAGTGATCTTCCTAGGAAGGAAAGAATTTTTGTGGTAAATAATTTAATCGAAAAGTGAGATGGATGCTGAATTCTTGGTTGGAAATTATGTCCAGCCAGATTTGAAGGCAAGATTTCTTCTTTTCTAGCTTTGAAGTCATTCTGAATATGTGGCCCTTTTGTTTAAATTTCTGGAAGCTTGTAGAATCTTCTTTGATCCTAATGAAACTTTACTGTAATGACTTTGATTTGGACGTGTTTTCATCCATTGTGCTGGGAACTGTGGGCCCTTTCAATCTGGAAATTTACACCCTTTTATTGTGGGATATATTCTTGGATTGCCTTTCATACTCTTGGATTACATCTACTGTTTCTTCTCTCACTGCCTCTCTCCTGTCTCTGCCCTGTTACTCCAGGACTGGACTTTCCAAACTGGGCTTCTACTTATCTAGCCTTTTTCTCTCCTTCTTTTCACTTTGCCTATCTACTCTGAGTTTTCAACTTTATGTTCCAAACCATCTACTAAATAAATTCTTATGTTTCAATTTTCAAAAGCTTGGATGTGGTGGTGGGATTATTCTGTTGTTTATTTGTAAACCATCCTTATTATCTCCTGGATGTCCTGAATGCAACAGCAAGTCTTATCCCTCGGTGATGATGACAGCCTTCCACTCTCATGTTGTTTTATGTGGTCTGTTTTAATATTGATCTTGTGTTAGAAGATTTTCTCAGATTTTTTATATTGTTTGGCCAGATGTTTGTTTGTTTGTTTGTCTGTTTTGAGACAGAGTCTCAAGCTGTTGCCCTGAGTAGAGTGCATGGCATCATCATAGTTCACAGCAACTTCCAACTCTTGGGTTCAAGAGATCCTCTTGCCTTAGTTTTTCTGTTTTCAGTAGAGAGAGAGTCTTGCTCTTGCTCAGGCTGGTCTTGAACTCATGACCTCAAGCAGTCCACCTCCTTTGGTCTCCCAGAGTGCTAGGATTACAGGTGTGAGCCACCACGTCCAGGGGCACCAGTTAAAATGGCTACTATAACAACAACAAGTCTCGGCACCTGTGGCTCAAGCAGCTAAGGCGCCAGCCACATACACCTAAGGAGGTGGGTTCGAATCCAGCCTGGGCCCACCAAACAACAATGATGGCTGCAACCAAAAAATAGCCATGTGTTGTGGCGGGCGCCTGTGGTCCCAGCTACTTGGGAGGCTGAGGCAGGAGACTCGCTTGAGCCCAGGAGTTGGAGATTGCTGTGAGCTGTGATGCCACAGTTTACCCAGGGGGACAGCTTGAGGCTCTGTCTCAAAAAACAACAACAACAACAACAAAAAAAAAAAACCCCAGAAAATAACAGATGCTGGCAAAGATGCAGAGAAAGGGGAGGGAAGGCTCATATGCTGTAGGCAGGAACATAATTTAGTACAGCAACTGTGGAAAGCAGAATAGAGGTTCCTCAAAACACTAAAGATAGAAATGCCACGTGACCCAGAGATCTCACTGCTGGTTACACATCCAAAAGAAAGGAAATCAGCATAACAAAGTGCTATCTGCGCTCCCTGGTTTACTGCAGCACTACTCATAATAGCCAAGATACAGAAAGCAACCTATGTGTTCACAAGCAGATGAATGAATACATGAAGCGTGCATGCAGACATGTAGAATATCATTCAACCACAGAATAGAATGACATCCTGTCAGGTGCCGCATCAGGGACGGAATAGGAGAACCCTGTGTTAAAGTGAAGTAAGTCAGGCACCAATATACAAACCCTGAACGTTATTACTGGTGTGTGGGAGCTAAGAAAGTGGACCTCCCAGACGTAAAGAGGACAACTGTGGTTATTAGAGGCTAGGAAGAAAAGGAGGGGATGAAGAAAGGATGGTTAATGGACATAATGGTAGAGAAAATAAGTTCTAGTGTTCAGGGTGGTGCCTGTGTCAGTGAGTAGGGTGCTGGCTCCATATACCGAGGGTGGTGGGTTCAAACCTGGCCCTGGCCAAACTGCAACAAAAAATAGCCAGGTATTGTGGTGGGCGCCTGTAATCCCAGCTTCTTGGGAGGCTGAGGCAAGAGAATCTCCTAAGTCTAAGAGCTGGAGGTTGCTGTGAGCTGTGATGCCACAGCACCCTACCAAGGGTGACAAAGTGAGACTCTGTCTATAAAAAAATAACAATAATAACTGGGTGCTGTGGCGGATGCCTTTAGTCCCAGCTACTTGGGAGGCTGAAGGAAGAGAATCGTTTAAGCCCAAGAGTTTGAGGTTGCTGTGAGCTGTGACACCATGGTACTCTACTGAGGGCAATATAGTCAGACTGTGTCTCAAAAAAAAAAAAAAGTTCTAGGGTTCAACAGCACAGTAGAGCAATTGTAATTAATAATTCAAAATAGCTAGAAGACCTAGAATGACAAAAAATGATAAAATGTTTGAGGTGGTAAGATAGCCTAATGATTTGATTATTACACATTATTGTATGCTTGTTCAAATATCATCTATATTCCATAAATATTTACAACTACTATGTATCAGCAAAGAGTAGGGGACAAGGCCAGGTGCAGTGACTTATGCCTGTAATCCTAACACTCCGGGAGGCCAAAGTGAGTGGACCACCTGAGCTCTGGGGGTTTAAGACCTCATCTCTAAAAGCACTTGGATGCTGTGGCGAGTGCCTTTAGGCCCAGCTACTTAGGAAGCTGAGGCAAAAGGATCACTTGAGCCCAAGAGTTTGGGGTATACCACAGTACCCTACCGAAGGTGACAGAGTGAGATTCTGTCTCAAAAAAAAAGAAAAAAAAAAAGTAGGGGACAAAGACACTCCTTGAAGCATGTGCACGGATAGGTTGTACAGACATAAGCTTGGCAGCAGACAAGATAGGCCAGGGATTTTTTTTTTTTTTGAGACAGAGCCTCAAGCTGTCCCCTTGGGTAGAGTGCCGTTGCATCACAGCTCACAGCAACCTCCAACTCCTGGGCTCAAGCGAGTCTCCTGCCTCCACCTCCCAAATAGTTGGGACCACAGATGCCTGCCACAACGCCCGGCTATTTTTTTTGGTTGCAGCCATCATTGTTTGGCAGGCCCAGGCTGGATTCAAACCTACCACCTTAGGTGTATGTGGCTGGCGCCTTAGCCACTTGAGCCACAGGCACCGAGCCAGGCCAGGGACTTCTTAGGGGTTCCTCAACTTTGGCATCGTAATGTTTTTTCGTGTAGGACCACAATTTTCAACTGGTGTGCCATGTGAGAGGATGTTAGTGTAACACAGATATTTTAAAGATCGCTAATAAAATTATTTTCCAAAGAAATTCAAAGCAAAGTAAGTGGCTTTTTACTCTTTTCTTTTCTTTTTGCAATTTTTGGCCAGGGCTGTGTTTGAACCTGCCACCTCTGGCATATGGGGCCGGCGCCCTACTCCTTTGAGCCACAGTCGCCGCCCCTTTTTACTTTTTTTTTAATCAACATAATTTAAGTGTGCCATGGAAGTTTAACTACGGGTTCAAGTGTGCTGTGAGATAAAAGATTGAAAATCACTCCTCTAGGGGGCAGATTCTCCAGATAAAATTTTTCTGATTTCCAACCAGAGGAGTAAAGACCTTGCTCACATCCTTCCGGGAAAACAGTAGGAGATACACACACACACACAACTTTATTCCCTTTAAACCCCTGAGCTCAATAGAGCTTGGCATTCCTCATCAAGAAAACTCCTGTTCACCATCCCCAGAGAATAAACTAATGCAGGGGGAGAGGGAGGATTTACTTAGGGAGAAGGGTTCTAGAGTTTAACAGATTCTTAAAAGGTCTTCAATCAACTCTATTTGTTCTAGTATTTGCCCCTTTGCCACCAGTGAGGCACCAGCTACTGCTAATCCCTCAGCCTCTCAAGCACTTTGTCAGTGCAGTTCCCCCAGCCAGGGAGGATTTATGCTTAAATCACTTATACTTAGCTCACAGGTTCAAGACTAGCCTGAGCCAGTCCCTTTACAATGGTGTTGTAGGGCTTTGGGAGGAAGCCAAATTAGATGTGTGTGTTCAGTCTGTTACCTTTCTAGAACCTGTATTTTTTTATTTTAACCTCCCCAAATAACTTAAGGGATGTGTCCACTTGAAAACACTCCTCTGAGTTTGCCTTGCTGACTCTGGGCAAACTGTTTAAATGTATATAATAGGGACAGATAAAAATGCCAGAAATTCCTATCATTTGCACATTGTGAAATACGGCAAAATGACGTGTGCCCATTCAAGACGTTAAGTGCTTTATCAATTTAAGGTCTATTGCTATCTTCTTACAGGAAGGTACTACTTCACTGTTAGCAGGGTAAGCTGCAGGAGAGTGCCCTGGATGAAAGGGCTATTCTCCTTGTCCCTCATTTAGGGCACAGATTTAGGCTTCTCCATGACAGGTGATGATCAAGTCACTAAATGAAATGTAATAAAACAAATGGTTTCAGCTTCCTTGTGTTCTAACCAAAACAAAGAAGGCTATGCTGTTTGGATATGTGCTGTTCATGTGTGTGATGGTATATGAATTTTTAATATAAGTATTTTGTTTCCTCACAGGCATCTAGATTATGTTAATAGCAGGCTGGCAGGCCCTATCATTCAGAAGATACAGGAAATTAATATTTCTGAGAAGACAGGAAATTAGATACTACTTCAGAGGGTGAAGCATTTGGCTCCTAATGAAAAATAACTTTTGATAGCACAGTACTATCACCTTCAAAGTGTTTGGTAAATATTAAGCTTTCTTTTCACGCCTTTTTTGAAGGCGTAAAGACACCACATAGGTAATTTGCAGGCCCTGGGTGGTTCCAAAAATGCTAGTAGGATTCTACCATCAACTAGGATTCAGGAAACCTGGGTTTCTGTCCCAGCTCTCTCCCAAAGAGAGAGAGGCCGGTCAGGCCGGGATGGATACTTTCTTCATCTATAAAACAGTAATCTCCATCATTTTTTCACTCCTGATTTCTCTTTGCATTCACAGAGTCAAAAGTAAATAAATCAAACATAATTTATTCTTTTAAACAATTTAAATAGAGGCTGGGCATGGTGCCTCATGCCTATAATCCTAGCGCTCCAGAAGGTCAAGACGGGTGGTCTGCCTGAGCTCACAGGTTCAAGACCAGCCAGATCCAGAGTAAGACCCCATCTCTAAAAATAGCCCGGCGTTGTGGTGGGCACATGTAGTTCCAGCTACTTGGGAGGCTGAGGCAAGAGGATCACTTGAGCCCACGCGTTTGAGGTTACTGTGAGCTATAATGCCACAGCACTCTACCAAAATCAACAAAGTGAGACTCTTATCTCCAAAAAAAACACCCGAATTTAAATATATTTTAATACTAATATAAACATTCTTTAATCTACATGCCAAAATTTAGTCTAAATATCATCAATTGCATTGAAATCTTACATCTAAAAGTATTTTTTAATCAAGAAATAATAGTTAAAAGTAAATATACTTTTAACCTAATGTAAATTTAATTTTAATGTAAATGTACTTTTCTTTCATCCCAAATTAATAAAAGACTATCATCTAAGCCAGATTTTTTTTTTTTTTGAGACAGAGCATCAAGCTGTCCCCCTGGGTAGAGTGCTGTTGCATCACAGCTCACAGCAACCTCCAACTCCTGGTCCCAAGCAAGTCTCCTGCCTCAGCCTCAAAAGTAGCTGGGACCACAGGCGCCCGCCACACGCCTGGCTATTTTTTTTTTTTGGTTGCAGCCGTCATTGTTGTTTTTTGGCGGGCCCAGGCTGGATTCAAACCCGCCACCTCAGGTATATGTGGCTGGCGCCTTAGCCACTTGAGCCACAGGCACCGAGCCAAAGCAAGATTTTTTTAATCTGCAGATTTAAAACTTCAATGAAGAGCTTTGTTGGGTGAGGGGATGAGATATAGAATCTTGCATTTTTTTATATGTCAAATGATAAAGATCTCATTTGTAAGATAAACCAATTTTTGTAAAATATTTCATTATTTACCATATTGTTTGGTAATAAAAGTGAGCTGCAAAGCAGCTACTTGATTTTTCTACCATATAGAGGGATGTTTTAATAAACTAAGCTGGAAATTAAAATTATTTCATGATAGAAAGGAAAAAGGGGGTTTCACAGGCAGTGCCTGTGGCTCACTGAGTAGGGCACCAGCTCCAAATACCAACGGTAGCGGGTTCGAACCCAGCTCGGCCAAACTGCAACAAAAAAATAGTAGAGAGTTGTGGCAGGAGCCCTGAGTCCCAGCTACTCAGGAGACAGAGGTAAGAGAACTTCCTAAGCCCAAGAGCTGGAGGTTGCTGTGAGCTGTGATGGCACAGCACTCTACTGAGGGCAACAAAGTGAGACTCTGTCTCCAAAAACAAAAGGGGGGGGGGGTTCACATTATACCCAGTACTAACAGATTTGTGGGGTAAGATTTATGTATGTTTTGCATGCTTTGATTAATTGCACCTTGGTTTAAACCCTAGCTGTGACCATGATCTTGCCAGTGGACTCTCAGCAAGCCAAATAATTGGGGTCAGTTGTCCCGCTTCAAATATGCTGTGACAGTAAAATGAAATCAGAAGTATTCTGAAAAGAAAATAGCATATATGCCAAATACTGGGGCTGTGCCTAATTAGCTCAAATATTTAAGTGCCTGTGTGTGGAGAATGGGTTGAGTCCCTGTTCTATATCGTTTTATTCCATGAATTTCTCTCAGAACACCATCCTGTCTTTCACAAAGCCAAAGGACCAAGGCTACCTATGTGTTGGTTCACGTAATTTACCTCCACTGAAAATAACAGTATTAATCTATCTCAGGTTTTGCTTTTAATCAGACCACTTATCTGTCATAATGAAAGACTCATACATGTTCTACTTTTACGTTTACTATTAAGCTTTTTCTCAGTGACATCAAGAACAGAAACCTATCTGAAAGATAAGGATGTTTAAGACGATTGGAACCATATTCTGATGGTTTTCCAAGCCTACAGGTAGGAATCACTCATACCCCGTGGTGACTGAACTGATGAAGTCCGCAGCTCTCAAAAGCACAGAGCATTACACGCACTCCCCGGGAGATGTCATTCCTTAAGAGTCTACTCGCTACTAAAGCGTCTGGAAATGTCAGGTGCTCGAATAAAAATAATGGGCAATCTCTAGTAACAAGTCTCAGTCGTTTTACTACTGTAGCAGACTCAAGAAATTGGGGTGGTGGTGCTGGCTTTCAAAGGAGTATTCGGAATGGCTACACAGCGCCAGAGCGGTCTCTGCAGAGGGCTGCGACGGCCCTGGCTCTGGCTGAGTGGGCTTTTCCTCAGGGACGGTGACCCAGAGGGGTTCTGCGAGGGGCCAAAACAATTCCCCTATGGCCATGCAGGCCTGCAACATGCAGCATTAGCATAGTTTCTTCCCAATCCCTCCCTTAGGGGAGATCGCGCGCCCGCGGGGGCCCATTACCATCCTGCAGGATGAGGGTGGGCTGCACCGCCTGTACCCGGAACTGCCTGGCCCTCCAGCCGGGGCTGGGCGCCCGCACCACCTCGCTAGCGGACAGCCAGGTCACGGTCTCAAAGTTGTCCCCGCGAGCCAGCGCCTCGGCCTCGGCGTGGTGCACGGCTACGCGGTCAAACTGGTAGAGGCCGCCGGAGTGGTCGAAGTGCACGTGGGTGGCCACAGCCAGCAGCGGCCGGCGCGCCGTGTCGTCTTTGGCCCCGCAGTCCTGCAGGAGGCCGGAGGAGTAGAGGTACTCCGGGAGGCTGCGTAGCCCCAGGCCTGTGTCAATCACCACGTCCTGCTCTGAACCGCGCACCAGCCAGATGTTGGCACGGTTGCCCGACTCGTAGAAGCGTTCTTGAATCCAGAAGATGCCATCGCCCAGAGACTTGTGGGCGTACCACTCGAGCGCCGACATGCTGGGCAGGGGTGCGGCCAGGCGGGGGTGGTTGTGGGCGTGCGTGTGTCCCACGGGCCGTGCACACAACAGGCGCTGCGGCTGTGTGGAGCTGTCTGCCCGCGGCCAGGGAGAAGGCGCAGAGAAAGGAGGGGGCGGAGGATGCGGGGACGCGAGGGGGAGGACCCGGAGGAGGAAGGACACGAATAGACCCTGCCTGGAGCGTCCCAGAAGCAGACGCAGCGCTGCCCGCACCGGGCGCAGGACCTGACGCAGCCTCTGCAGCCGCAGCACCGGGGAGTGTTAACGCAGGGGGCACTGCGGCAGAATGGAGACCCAGAAGGCGACACTTTCCTCACCCCAGGGGTCTGACTGCGGAGGCCAGTATAGAGGCGTGGGAAGGACTGGGCCCGCCCACCCACGGGCTCGCCGCAGAGCTTACTACCTGCCGGCGCCGAAAGAGTCGGCCCAAGCCAGTTGGACGAAAACTACGGCGCCTGCCAAGGGCTAAAAAGCTCTCTGCCGAGGGGGTGGGGCCTTGCTGGGGGCTGGGCGGGGCTAGCTGGTCCGGACTGGAGCGCGGCTCCGGGGCCGCGTGGAGGGCGGTGCGCGCTTCTCCCGAGGTGGAGCTGGCTTCTCTGTAGCGCGGCGTCCTCTGCCAGCACCTCTTCCTTGCCGGCCGGCACGTGGGCTGCAGTTTTGCCCAAGCCACGAGACTAAGTGAGCAGGTAACAGAGGAAGCAATGGAGACTTGGGAAGGGGTGGAGAGGGTAGAAGGAAGTTAAAGGGGCACATGGAGAAGGTGGGGGGAATCAGGGTTAGCGATTGATTCAAGAGCCTCTGGATTGAGGAGCGTTGGGAGATTGCTCTACAATCCTTCTCCTCCCCTTAAAATGTTTTTAAATCTTCATTTCCAGATCTTACCTAGTCTCTACCTCCCGGGACTGTTTGCAATGAGTTAGAAGGGAGTTTATGCGCTTATTGATAGTAGGTGATTTACCAAATCCGGAGACTATATTCTTGTTTAGGCACTAATCGTTGTCGCATATTGAGGCTAAGGACAGTACCTGTTTTCTTAACTGTTGGCACTTTATCCTGGGGAAGGGGGTTGTTAATGGTTTGTCTTTTTTCTAAATAATAATAATAATATATCCCCTGTTCCATTTGTTTTTTTTTTTTTTTTTGGTTAGTTTGTCCACCTTGGAAGAGGGTGCAGAAAGTTGGTAGACAAGCTCAACTGAGGAAAGGTGGAACGCTTTGTGGGGAGAATGAGAAAAGTGAATAATGCCTGGGTGTGGCCCTGCCAGCCACACATCTCACCCCCGCCATTAACATAACTCTCTGTCCCCGCTTCCCACCTCCCAACTATGGAAGCATCTATTTAGGCTTTAGAAATTCCTTTGAGAACTTGACTAACCTGTGTAAGTCAAGTAATTTCCTGTAATTGACCAGGAAAAATCATGAAGAGACCCATGAGACAGCATTATAAAAGATAATTACCAAAACCTTATTGCAGCAACTACTATTAAGTATACTCTCTTTCTCAACCCTCCTAAACTCTTTGATAGGGATTCAGCCTTTGTGAATATTTTGCTAATATAGGTAGAGGTTATTCAGTTGTTCAGTTAGGGGCTATCCTTATTCACAAGTCCCTGAGCTAGATGATGTCTGAAAAGCAGAATTGTGTAAAAAAATCATGATCTTAATTCTCAGGAATTCAAGGGAAGGTAATGTCTATATGCAAAAATGTACTTGCACCACAAAGGAATATGGGCTATGTACCACAGAGGAAATAGAAACCAAACACAGTAGGAACACAGATGGAAGGGATTATTGAGGAGTGGCATTTAGCTGGCCTTGAAAGACCACTTGTAGGGCATTCTTAGCAGAGAAATACAGTGTTCTCTGTAGTTTGGGTGGACATGAGGAAACCCACTAGTGGTCAATTGGAGCGATGCGCTTACTAGGCCATGAACTCAGCAATAATTTACCTAGTGATCACTGGACTTTTTCCAGGTCCTAGTTAGTGGTGGGGCACAAGAAGGTGAACAAGTCTGCAAGGAAGCTTTCACACTTAACAGGCCCCTCTTCCAGTAATCCACATTCCCTGAATGGTCATTTCTGCTTCTCTACCTGGCTCTTTCCCTCACTTTTGTCAGATTCCTGCACAGATATTACCAAAGAAGAAAGGTTTTCTTCAACCATCTTTTGCACAGTAGCACCATGTTTCCTGCCTTATTTTTGTTTATATTACCTCTCACCTCCTGACATTGTCCATGAAGTACATTTTGCCCATTTTCCATAGTAGACAATGAATTCTGAGAGAGGAGGGATTTTGTTTTGCTCATTGCTGTATTTCTAATACATAGAAAACGGCCTGGCACAGAGGGTGCTTAATAAATACTTGCATGGATGATTGAAGAGCTTTCCTGTGGAGACAGAAGAGCTAAGAGTTACAACATGATTGTACAAAAAAAGCCATGAGAGCAGTGTAGTACTTGGGAAATTCAGAATAGAGAGATGCCTCCCTCCACTAGGGTGGAAGAAATGGTCATGCAGAAAGTATCATTTGCATGGCATCCTAAAAGATAGGAGGGCTTGGGCAGCACCTGTGGCTCAAAGGAGTAGGGCACCGGCTCCATATACTGGAGGTGGTGGGTTCCAATTTAGCCCTGGCCAAAAAAAAAAAAAAAAAGAGAGAGATACCAGGGCTTGCTTAGGTCAGTGTGGCAGGAAGGGCACTCCAGGCAGATGGAACAGTGCATGCAAGGGCAGGTGTGGCTACAGTATGTGAGGCAGAAAGGGAAGTCTCCAAAGCTCTGTTAGTTAAGGAGAGTGACGTATCAAGATTTGTGTTCTAGAAAGGTGACTAGACAGTGGATGGAAGGCGCAGTCTGGCCACGGGAACTTCCTTTTTTCTATTACAGAGCTCCAGGTGAAAGACGTGAGGGTTTGAACTGAAGCAGAGGCAAAGGAAGGGGAACATGGGAGAGAGAACAGAGTTGACGGTTTTCTACTATTACATCAAAGGGGACAGAGATGGGACACAGTAACTTTTAGGGCCCTGATTGACACAACATAGGAGTCATTGATCAAGAAAGATAGTGTGACTTGACTTTCACTGTCTTACTGTTGGGGGTAAAACCAGGGAGATTTTTAAGCTCTCCTGATGATTCCAGTGTTCAGCTATGTCTTAAATTTTATTTATTTATTTATTTATTGAGACAGAGTTTCACTTTGTTGCTCTCAGTAGAGTGCTATGGTGTCATAGGTCACAGCAACCTCGAACTCCTGGACTCAGGCAATTCTCTTGCCTCAGCCTCTTGAGTAGCTGAGACTATAGGCACCTGCCACAATGCCTGGTTATTTTTAGAGACAGGGTCTCCATTTTTGCTCAGGCTGGTCTTGAACTCGTGAGCTCAGGCACCAGCCTCGGCCCCTCAGAGTGCTGGGATTACGGGTATGACCCATCACCCCCAGCCACAATTCATTTGTTTTCATAGGGATGTCTTTCTAAGAGCATGTTAGGATGAAGTGATAGTTGTGGATGTTGATGGACTTATGAACTTAAATTGGATCTTAAGGTGAAGGGGATGCAGCCAGGCTGGGAGAAAGAGAAAGTGAGTTGCAGTGGGGACCCGAGGAGTCACAGACCAGGGAGCTGAGAGAGGAGGCTGCAGCCATCTCAGAAGGGCCTCTCAATAACTAGGTGGGGAGTGTGGATTTAATTCACTAGCTGCGAGGGAAGATAAGAGTAGCCTAATCAAAGCATAATGTGGAAGAGTCAAACAAGAAAAGCAAGGGTTACCACAAAGTTTGCAGTGAATCAGAAATGAGGTGGAAAGGGCTGAGCTGGATTATGGTAGAGAAATTGCAGAGGAAGGTTTATTTTGAAGGAAGAATTAGATGATCTCTTCATTGCTCTCGGGCTCCTAGCGCAGTGCTTGGAATGGTCAGTTTTGGTTGAGTCAGTGACTCAGTGAAGTTGGGCCATATAGAGTAGAGAAAGATATGGAGAAGACAGTTCCTGGGTTACAAACAACGTAAGTTATGTACGTTTGTTCTTTTTATTTTTTTCGAGCGTCTCCCTCTGCCCTGGGTAGAGTGCCATGGTGTCTTAGCTCTCAGCAACCTCAAACTCTTTAGCTTAAGCGATACTCTTGCCTCAGCCTCCTAAGTAGCTAGGACCACAGTTGTGCCCACCACCATGCCTGGCTAGTTTTTCTGTTTTTAGTAGAGACAGTGACTTCTGTTGCTCAGACTGGTCTCGAACTCCTAAACTGAGGCAATCCACCTGCCTTGGCCTTCCAGAGTGCTGGGATTATAGGCATGAGCCACCCATGGTAGACACCATGCCTGGCCTGTAGGTTTGTGTGTGTAAGTTGGAACACGAACATTTACCTATCACCTGTAATAGTCTCTGTTCATAAGTGCAAGTGGGATGTCAGTCAGATGTTTGTAACTTGGGAACTCACTGTAACAGCCTCTGTAAATGTAAGTTGTAGGTAAGTCAGATGTTAGTAACTCAGGGACTGTTATGTAGAGAAAACCTGTAAAGTTTTCATTCAAGAAGTTTGGTGGAATGAAAAAGGAACAAGGCAGTGGTTGAATCAACTCAAAGGATTCCAAGAGTGATGCTTAGGTCTCATTTGCAAGCCATTTCTCCTATGATACCGTCAGCAGACTCCTGGCCTTTTATCTCTGCAAAGAAGAAAATGAATATACCAGCTCATCTGGGCACAGGAAACGTACTCATGATAACTGTACTTAAAGATGAGTTTGTAGGCTAGAATGCCATGTAAATATTGAGGTATCTGAAAGCTAGGATTGATTTTTTTTTTTGGTCTGTCAAGGTCAGTCAGCACATCCAAAGATAAAAAAGTGGAAAAGTGGAAATTTACAATCAGCAAAGTTCAGTATTTCTCAAGGAGTATTTCATAAAACAATGCTAGCAGATATACTCTCTTTTAGGGTGAGTTTTTTTATTTATTTTTTTTTTGAGACAGAGTCTCACTATGTCACCTTTGGTAGAGTACTGTGGCGTCACAGCTCACAGCAACCTCAGACTCTTGGGCTTAAGTGATTCCCTTGCCTCAGCCTCCCAAGTAGCTGGCACTGTAGGTGCCCAGCTATTTTTGGGGTGCAGTTGTCATTGTTGTTTAGCGGGTCCCAGCTGGGCTCAAACCCACCAGCTTTGGTGTATGTGGCTGGCGCACTACTCACTGAGCTATGGGTGCTGAGCCTTAGGGTGAGTTTTTAAAAATTTTTCATGGCCACCTCCAAAGATTCTGTTGAAGTAGGTTTGAGGACTCAAGAAACCCCACCTGGGACCCTGTTTAGCAAGTCCTTGGTCAATCCTCATGATCAGGCAAGTCTGCTGAACTTTACCTAAAATTGTTCGTAAGTTTTAGTTAATGGCAAATCCTGGACCTGGAGTGCAGTCCAAGGGTCTTGCCTGTGCCTACTGGGCTTCTGCGGTGGTTTTTGGAGTGAAGGTGTGACCCCTTCTGCTCAGCAGTTTCCAGACCTGGGAGACTGGCTTCCAGTGAGCTCAGCAAATGCTTGAGTGACTCAGCAGTTGAAACAAGGCCATTTGGATATTTTCCCCTCTCTTCTAGTGTGGCCAGATGGGTTGAACTTTGCTATTAAAGTAAGTACCACTCCTTTTTTTTTTTTTTTTTTTTTTTTTTGTGAGACAGAGCTTCAAGCTGTCCCCCTGGGTAGAGTGCTGTGCCATCACAGCTCACAGCAACCTCCAACTCCTGGGCTCAAGAGAGTCTCCTGCCTCACCCTCCCGAGTAGCTGGGACCACAGGCACCTGCCACAACACTTGGCTATTTTTTGGTTGCAGTCGTCATTGTTTGGTCGGCCCGGGCTGGATTTGAACCCACCACCTTGGGTGTACGTGGCTGGTGCCTTAGCCACTTGAGCCACAGGCGCCAAGCCATAAGTACCATTCCTATAGGTAACGAGTGGATAGGGGAAACTGATCCCTGGTAGAATTTCAATTAATAAAACAGAAAAAAATGGTAAAATTTGCCTATCACTATTTTACCATCCGTGATGGAATAACAGATCTAGACAACAATCAGCAGTGACTGCAAAAGTCACTACGCCTGTGATCCTGACACTCTGGGAGGCTGAGGCAGGTGGACTGCTTGAGCTCAGGAGTTGGAGACCAACTTGAGCAAGAATGAGACCCTGTTTCCGCTAAACAGACTAAAAACTAGCCTGACATCATGGTGGGCACCTGTAGTGCCAGCTCCTCAGGAAGTTGAGGCAGGAGGATTGCTTGAACCCAGGAGTTTGAGTTTGCTTTGATCTATGAATCCAAGCACTCTACCCAGGGCAACAGAGTGAGACTCTGTCTCTAAATAAATAAATGAATGAATGAATAGAATAGAATAGAATTATTAGGTGAAAACTAAGGGTCAGTTTCTGCCACACGAAACAGACTAGCATCCCTGAACCCACTGACCAACCTAATCACTCAGAAGGAGACTTCATGTGCATCTTGATATGATACAGCAGGAAAAAGGGCATCATCTTCTATTATTCTTGAACAAGAATCAAGCCCAAACCTGAGTAAGTCTTTCGTTCATCTATTTGTTGGAAATACATGTAGTGGATCAGGAATTTGTTAAACCCTACCTCAGTTATACAATCAATCAAATACAGAATATGGGAAATTGTACAACCTCACTACTCAGAGTGTGGTCTGCAAACCAGCAGTTTTGATGTCTGCTGAGAGCTTTATATACATGCAGATTTTCAGACACCACTGTGGACAACTGAATCAGAATCTGCGTTTTATCAGTATTCCTTGGTAATTCACTTGGACCTTAAAGTTTGGGAAGCATCTTATATGACAATGACCTAGTTTCTTCAAGAAGTAAGTGGTTAGAAAAAAAGGAAGGGAAATTATTGCAGTTTAAAGTAGGTATACAAAAGCAATTCATATAACAAAAAACCTATGTACCCTCATAATATTCTGGAAAGAAAAGAAAAAAAAATTTTTTGAGACAGAGTCTCACTCAGTCACCCTGGCATTGAGTGCCCTGACATTGTAGCTCATAGCAACTTCAAAACTCTTGAGCTCAAGTGATTGTCTTGTCTTAGCTTCCCAAGTAGCTGGGACTACAGGCTCCCCTCACACATTTAAAGATAAGGTCTCTAAATGCAAATCATTGGGCCCCACCACAGACCTAAAGAAAAGAAAGAAAAATAAACTCTGGGTGGGTAAGCCCAGCAATCTGTGGTTTAAGAAGGCCTCCAGGTAATTCCAATGCATGCTAAAGTTTGTGAATCACTGAACTGAACCAATCAAATCATCAAATAAAGACCTCTTGGAATGAGGATTGGACAAGAGTTCTTTAAAAAGCTTCCCAGGGGATTCTAACACCAGCAAGTGTGAGCAGTCATGGAGAGAATCTCCCTGGTGGAAGTCCTGGCTGCAAAGTAGTAGTAGTTGGGTTAAAATACACATGTTCAATCTGGAGCTTCATAAATCTCATCTCGGAGGTTTGAAATTATATAAATTCTCTTCAATGATTTTTTTTTTTTTTTGAGACAGAGTCTCACTCTGTCACCCTCAGAAGAGTGCTGTAATATCATCATAGTTCACAACAATCTCAAACTCTTGGGCTCAAGCGATCCTCTTGCCTCAGCCTCCCCACTAGCTGGGACTAGAGGTACCTGCCATACTGGCTAGCTGGTTTCTCTATTTTCAGTAGAGATGGGGTCTCCCTCTGGCTCAGGCTGGTCTCAAACTCCTGAGCTCAGGTGATCTACCTGTCTTGACCTCCTAGGGTGCTGGGGTTACAGGCGTGCCCAACCTGTACTTAGTGATTTAATGAAATGTGCCTTAAAAGTGAGATTATATAACTCCTGTAAAACTATGTAGCAGTCAGGATGTGGCAGTCCCAGTTTAATTCACTCAACACAGTAGATCAGGACCAAGGTATTGCACTGCTAGAGCTCCAATGACTGGGAATTTTCATGGCCTTCTACACTTAAAGCTCTAGTTGCACACAAAGAATCAAATTATACATTCAACATTTCTCTGTGATAGAATATTGTTTCCCCTTTTCTATGAATCATTCAAGTAGGATGACGTTTGATTTGATATAATGGCTGTGAAACTGAGAATATTTTATGGTATGGTTCTACACTATGTATTTTGTAAATTCATCCTTACAAGCTTCCATATTTGAACATTTTCCTTCATAACTACTTGGACATTAAAAGTTGATTTTAAGGTCAGGCTTGGCAGCTCAGCCTGTAATCCTACCATTGTGGAAGGCTGAGGTCAGTGAATTGCTAGGCTCAGGAGTTCAAGACCAGCCTGAGCCAGAGTGAGACCCTGTCTCTAAAAAGTAGCCAGGTGTTGTGGCACCTGTAGTCCCAGCTACTTGGGAGGCTGAGGCAAGAGAATCAATTTAGCCCAAGAGTTTGAGGTTGCTGTGAGCTAGGATGCTATAGCACTCTATTGAGGGCAACAAAATGAGACTGTCTCAAAAAAAAAAAAAGTTGATTTTATTATCTTTAATGTTGCCATTTCAAACTACAATTCTATGCCTTTTTTTCCCTTACACTTTTACTACACTTAACACATATAAAAGTAGAACAGTATCATAAACCCCATGTACACACCACTGAGGTTCAACAATTATCAATAATATAAGTAATCTCACTTTATCTATACTTTGCCACTCCCATGCATCAGGTAATTTTAAACTCTTTAGTAAGTACCTTCACCAACAGTTAAGGGCTTTAAAAGAAAATCACAATAAGGGGCAGCGCCTTTGGCTCAAAAGAGTAGGGTGCTGGCCTCTTATGCCGGAGGTGGTGGGTTCAAACCCAGCCCCGGGCAAAAACTGCAAAAAAAAAAGAAAAGAAAATCACAATAACACTGCATGTAAAAACTTTTTTTTCTCATTTCAAGTTTATTAAAACTTTAGCAGTACAAATTATCCAGATGGCAGATTATCAAAAGGTCAACTCAGTGAAATCCACATTAGAAAAAAAAAGACAAACACAACCCAAAAACAATAAAAGGGAAAATAACATAAAGGAGATTCATCAGCAAGTCTCTAAAACTTAAAATTTTAGGCAGAATGGAAATAAGTTTACCCAATTCACTCCTCCACTTTTGTCTTCATCTGTTCCAGGGCTTGATTCATGATCAGATTTTTTATTTTTATCATGTACATAGTCACTTCTTGACCCTTTGATTTTTGGTTTTCTTTCTCCACTGAGGATCTGTCTTCTCATCCTCCTTATTTTTTAATGTAGAGGACTTCATTCATTGTCCTGACTGCTTTGTTTTATGTTTGAGAAAGGACTTTGATCTCTGTCAGTTTTTTTTCCCCTGCTATTACTTGAGCTATTATGATCACGATTTTTAGAGTACATTCAGAATTTTCTGTTCTCTAAGAACCTTACTTTCTTGGTTTCTGTACTTTGTTTCTGCTTTGACTTTCTCTCTCTGAGCTCCGTGAATCTCTCTTCCTGTCTTGACTTCTGATCTTCCTGGTGTTGCTCTTCTCTCTCGGCTTCATGACTATCTTCTTCTTTCTGTACTCCTGTTCTCTGTGTCTGTGGTACTCCTTGCTTCTGCTGCGATCTCCGTCCAGCTCCTAGATCGCACTCTTCTGCTCCTGTCCCTGCTTCTGCTCTGTCCCCTGGTTCTACTATGGTCACTGTGTTTACCTTTAGTTACATCACGTTCTCTACTCCTGGACTGTGCACATCTATCCTTTTCCTTACCTTTATCATAATCATGCTCGTTACTTTTTGATTCTAACCTTTTAGACTTTTCTTTACTTCTCCTCCTTTCCTGACCTTTTCCTTTAGATTCAGACTGTTTTTCTTTAACATTCTCATGATCCCTTTCTTGACTCCGTGACCTCATCCTCTTTTCTTCAGTCTCTTTCCTTTTTGATTTCTCTTTGCTCTTATTCCTACTTTTAGATTTCACCCTTTTCTTCACTTTGCTTTTAGTATATTTATCATTTTTTCTGAATTTCTTCTGATGTCTCTCTCTTTGCTGTTAGATTTATGATCTTTAAATTCCTTTTCCTTTTGACTTTTTCTGTTTGGACTCTCAGACACATGCCTGTGATCAGTTATTTTTCTCTGTTTTACTCTAACTGGGCTTCTTTGATTTCATCCAGCTCACTGCCAGACATTAGCCCCTGTGATCCATCTTTCACCACTTGATACCCTCATTCTTTAAGCTCTCTGCATCTCCTGCCTCCGATGTGGAGGAGTCTCATTATGTCTGAAACGATCCCTTGATCTGGACTTGGAAGGGATTCCAAGTCCCTTGGAATCCTTGGACGCCTTGGTCCTCTTTAATTTTTCTGTCAGATGTAGTTGCTAAAAGTCGTCTCTGGTAGGAAGCTGGCTGGGAGTTAGGTGGATTCCATGCTCTTTCTCTCTCTCATTCTCTGTTTTTCCTTTCCTTTTCGTCAGCTTTAGGAGGACTTTTTCTCATTAGGAACCTCTTTTCAGGTATGGAGGTCTCTGCTGGACGGACAGTAGACTGGGGTTGTGCTTCAAGATTTTCAGCCTCACTTTCACTTGATGCACTTTTCTTGCTTTTCTTTCACTTCTCCTTTTCTTTCTTGTGTTTCTGGGAATTTTTCTTTTTTTTTTATTTCTCTTCAGAAGCACTTTCAGAATCTGAAGAATCCGAAGAAGACTGAGAATCGCTTGAGCTATCTGAGTCACCAGTGAAGATGAGGAGACGATGATGACTTGTGCCTTTCCTTTTCTTCTTTCTTAACTTTAGATTTGGGGATTAGCTCTCCACAACGGAGTATCTGTACCTCTGCAAATGTTTGCTAGCTGCCTCTGTTTTCTGGTGTTCTCTCTCTCTTACAACTTCTTGCCCAGAGACAACACGATGCCCATCTAAATGAGGAGTTGGTTTTGTTGTTGTGAAGAACTGTGAGCCATTTGTATCCTTCCCTCTGTTGGCCATTGATAAGAGATTTACGTTGTGTTTAACACCAAAACTCTCATCTTCAAAAAATCCTCCACAAATAGATTCCCCTCCTCATCCATTTCCTTCACTGAAGTCACCACCTTGAACCATAAAACCCTTGACAACTCTGTGAAACAGGCAACTCTTACGATGTAATGGCTTCTGTGTTGATTTCCCTGTCCCCTTTTCTCCTGTACTAACACAAAGAAAGTTCTCGAATGTTTTAGGGCACACGTCCAAAAACTGTTCAAAGACAACTCTTCCAGCAGGTCGATTGTTAATGGCAATGTCAGAAAAACATTGAAGACGCTGAACCTTCATTCCCACGGCTCCAATACTGCAGTCTGCACTGGTAGAGTTCCCCCTACCCTGGGTCAGGTCCTTTAAAGCGCTTCAAACCTACCACCACCTGAAAGGCGCTAAAGCCCAGTAACCGGTTGCCTCTTCTCCCACAGCCCGTTTGGGTGTGGAGCTGCATGTAAAATTTTAACAATTCTTTACTATCATCTCGACACTGTTCAAATTCCTTCAGATGTCACATAAATTTTTTTACAGTGAGTTTGTTCAAGGAAGAGACGAAAAAATCCACAAATTATATTGGAGTAACATGTCTCTTAAGCCTTTTTTTTTCTAATTTTAAAAAAATTTCTGAATGTTGCTGGGCACGGTGGCTCACACCTGTTAATCTCAGCACTCTGGGAGGCCCAGGCGGGTGGATCACCTGAGCTTAGGCGTTCGAGACCAGCCTGAACAGAGTGAGCTTCGTGAGCATTATCTCTACTAAAAATAGAAAACCAGCCCCGAAGTTTTTAATCTACCCATGTGATCCTACTGGCAGCCAGGTGAGAATTGCTTGCTTTATAGTGTTGGCCCTGTGATAAAGTGAGCTGGAGTTTTTCAGGCTTTTGGACCAAAGTACTATATATATTCAAATTGTAGACTGTTGAAAAGATAACAAAGAAGTAGCCCCTTGTTCTTAGGAGGCATTCCTTCACCATTAATGTGGCAAAGCTGGAGAGTAACATTAATAATGACCTTTTGTCTTGGGGAGGAGCCCTGGTGAGTAGTGCGGCATTTGTGTGCAGTATTGTGGCTGTGTGATTCCGAAAGGAGGGCTAGTGACTAGACTGAGAGATGAGACCGAGCTGAGGGGCTGGAATCCAAGCCATTCTCTGACTTCTCTCAAGTGGCCCAGAGGAGACAGCCTTGCTGTGTTGGGCTCATAGGGCTACGTGAGCCTCGGTACTACCAGCTGGAAAAGGTGTAAAGAATGTGCATTGTCATCTTCACTACAGTTGAGCGCAGAGTTCCACTGAAAGAATCCCAGTGTGGTTATGATGCCTGTTAATCCACTGCCAGCTCAGCTCTCACGTTACAGTGCCATCGTGTTTCAGACAATTCAGACGCTTAGTGCAAGATGTAGGTGCGGGATACTGTCCCCAAAGATGGAGACCTTAATCATGTCCGCTGTTTTTCTCTGAATTTTCATTTTGTTTTTTTCTTTTTCTTTTTTGGTTTTTTATTTGGGCACAGACCTCTTCAAAGCCTTACTGATCTCATTCCTAGAGTCTCACTCTGTCATCCTGGGTAGAGTGCTGTGGCATCATCATAGCTTACAGCAACTTCTATTTTTAGTAGAGATGGAGTCTCACTCTCGCTTAGGCTGGTCTCAAACTCCTGAACTCAAGTAATCCACCTGCCTGAGCCTCCCAGAGATCTAGGTGTGAGCCATCGTGCCTGGCCCCATTATCATTTCTGAGAGAAGGACATTGGACTAGATCTCAAGGATGCTTTGAGAAGGACATTGGACTAGATCTCAGTCTGGGATGGATCTTTTTTGGGGAGGGGGGGACAGAGTCTTACTTTGTCACCAGAGTGCCGTGGCATCTTAGCTCACAGCAGCCTCAAACTCTTGGACTCAAGTGCTCTTACCTCAGCCTCCCAAATAGCTGGGACCACAGGCTCCCACCACAATGCCCAGCTGTTTTTTAGAGACAAAGTCTCACTCTTGCTCAGGTTGTTCTCCAACTCCTGAGTTCAACTAATCCCACCTCAGCCTCCTAGATTGCTAGGATTACAGGCATGAGCCACTGCAACCAGCCTTTGGGATAAATTAATTATTTGAACTTTTAAAATGTATATGATTAACAGTTTTCAATTTGATATGAAAAAGCAAGATGTCTTCTCATCAGCCAACCTTTTCTTGTCTTCATATTTTATGTGTATCCGAGAACCTGTGGCCAAACCACAGAGAGGTGGAGAGAATTGCATCAGCTGGCTATGCAGTGGTCAGCACAGCATCTCAATGGAAACCCAGCTCAGGCCACCCAGGACCTGGGTAGGTGTGTACAGACCATCATCACCCCACCTGTCAAATGCAGCTGCATGGAGAGCTTCCGTAGTTAGTTGGCACGTGTTTCTTTCTTTCTTTTTTTTGAGACAGAGTCTCACTATGCCGCCCTTGGTCGAGTGCCATGGCATCACATGTCACCCTTGGTAGAGTGCTGTGGCATCTCACAGCAACCTAGAACTCTTGGGCTCAAGTGATTCTCTTGCCTCAACCTCCCAAGTAGCTGGGACTACAGGTGCCCACCACAATGCCTGGCTATTTTTTGTTGCAGTTGTCATCATTGTTTTAGCTGGCCCGGGCCAGGTTTGAACCTGCCACCCTCCATGTATGTGGTATGTGGCTGGCACCATAACCACTGTGCTACAGGTGTCAAGCCCTTTTTTTTTTATTGGCAGGGATTCATTGAGGGTACAAAGAACCAGGTTACATTGATTGCATTTGTTAGATAAAGTCCCTCTTATAGTTGTGTCCTGCCCCCAAAAGGGGTGTCACTCACCGAAACACTGCATGCCCCACTCCTTCCTTTTCTCTGCTCTCCCCTTCCTCTACCCCCTACCATGTATTTGGTCCTTAATTGTCCTCACATCAGAATTGAGTACGTGGGATTCTTCTCCATTCTTATGATGCTTTACTAAGAATAATGTGCTCCATTTCCATCCAGATTAATACAAAAGATGTAAAGTCTCCATCTTTTTTAATGGCTGAATGGTATCCCATGGTATACATATATCACAGCTTGTTAATCCATTCCTGAGTTGGTGGGCGTTTTGGCTATTTCCACATTTTGGCAATTGTAAATTGAGCTGTGATGAACAGTGTAGTGCCGGTGTCCTTATGGTAAAAGGATTTTTTTCTTCTAGTTAGATGCCCAGTAATGGGATTGCAGGATCAAATGGGAGGCCTAGCTTAAGTTCTTTGAGGGTTCCCCATACTTCTTTCCAAAAAGGTTGTATTAGTTTGCAGTCCCACCAGTGGTGTAAAAGTGTTCCTTTCTCTCCACATCCATGCCAGCATCTGCAGTTTTGAGATTTTGTGATATGGGCCATTCTCACTGGGGTTAGATGATATCTCAGGGTGGTTTTGATTTGCATTTCTCTAATTAGGGATGATGAGCATTTTTTCATATGTTTGTTAGCCATTCATCTGTCTTCTTTAGAGACGGTTCTATTCATCTCTCTTGCCTATTAATATAAGGGACTGTGGCTTTTTTCATGTTGATTAATTTGAGTTCTTTGTAGATCCTAGTTATCAAGCTTTTGTCTAATTCAAAATATGCAAATATCGGGGCGGTGCCTGTAGCTCAGTGGGTAGGGCACCGACTCCATATACTGAAGATGGTGGGTTCAGACCCAGCCCCTGCCAAACTGCAACAAAAAAAAGTAGCCAGGCATTGCGGCAGGCACCTGTAGTCCCAGCTACTCTGGAGGCTGAGGCAAGAGAATCGTCTAAGCCCAGGAGTTGGAAGTTGCTGTGAGCTGTGATGCCATGGCGCTCTACTGAGAGCGAGAAAGTGAGACTCTGTCTCTAAAATAAATAAATAAAACAAAATAGGCAAATATCCTTTCCCATTGTATAGATTATCTATTTGCTTTGGTTGTTGTTTCCTTAGCTGTATAGAAGCTTTTCAGTTTAAGTCCCATTGGTTTATTTTTGTTGTTGCAATTACCACAGAAGTCTTCTTCATAAAGTCTTTCCCCAGGCCAATGTCTTCAAGTGTTTTTCCCATGCTTTGAGGATTTTTATCGTTTCATGCCTTAAAGTTAGGTCTTTTATCCATCTTGAATCAATTTTTGTGAGTGGAGAAAGGTGCGGGTCTGGTTTCAGTCTTTTACATGTAGATATCCAGTTCTCCTAATATAATTAGGCAAGAGAAGGAAGTAAAGGGCATCCAGATGGGAGCAGAGAAGGTCAAAGTCTTTACTGACAATATGATCTTATACTTAGAGAACCCCAAAGACTCAACCACAGACTCCTGGAAGTGATCAAAAAATACGGTAATGTGTCAGGATATAAAATCAATGTCTACAAGTCAATAGCCTTTGTATACACCAATAACAGCAAAGATGAGAATTAAGGACACAATCCCCCTCACAGTAGCTTCAAAGAAAATGAAATACCTAGGAATATACCTAACAAAAGAGGTGAAGGACCTCTATAAAGAAAATTATGAAACCCTAAGAAAAGAAATAGCAGAATATATTAACAAATAGAAGAATATACCATGCTCATGGCTGGGAAGAATCAACATTGTTAAAATGTCTATACTACCCAAAGCAATCTATAGATTCAGTGCCATCCCTTTTAAAGTACCAAGATTGTACTTTCAAGACTTGGAAAAAATGAGTCTTCATTTTGTATGGAAACAGAAAAAACTATATAGCTAAGGCAGTTCCTAATAATAAAAACAAGGCCAAGGGCATCCGCCTACCAGACTTTAGGTGTACTACGAGGTCATAGTGGTCCAAACAGCATGGTATTGGCGCAAAAATAGAGACATAGACAAACATGTTTATTTCTTTATTTTAAATTGGTGACGCTACTTAAGGGATGGGTTTTTATATTCTGCTTTAGAATGTTAGTTTCCTTTTTTATGTGGTTCAGTAAATCTTAGTCATTACTAGTGTCTTTCAGAGTTTGCCGCTTTTCTGGTGTAACTAGTTCCCATGGCTGGGAATAAAGGAAGAGGACGTGCTGCTTTTACCTTTAATGTCGAGGCCGTTGGATTTAGCAGAGGGGAGAAGTTACCTGACGTGGTGTTGAAACCACCCCCACCATTTCCAGTAAGTACATTGACAGCTGAGTTCTCACAAGGTGTATTTTCATGTTTCAGAGAAAATGGAAATTCTTATAGGACTTGAATATATTATGCCATTATGATATCCTCAAATACAGAAAATAAGAGAGAGCGTGTTTCAGCTTACCTTTAATTTAAATATTGGCACTGTTCATCCCTGAAATTTTCCCAGTTTTTACACTGCTTTCTTAAATTATGGAAAACAAAAGTGCATATGGGCTCGGTGCCCATACCTCAGTGGTTAGGGCGCCGGCCATATATGCACCAGGACTGGTGGGTTCAAACCCTGCCTAGGCCTGCTAAACAACAACAATGACAACAATAGCAAAAAAAAAAAAAAA
>NW_003852412.1:23853364-23861694 GCF_000181295.1 Otolemur garnettii
GTAGTCCTAGCTACTTGGGAGGCTGAGGCAAGAGAATCATTTAAGCCCAAGAGTTGGAGGTTGCTGTGAGCTGTGATGCCACAGCACTCTACCGAGATGACATAGCAAAACTATCTCAAAGAAAGAAAAAAATTGCATAAGGAATTAGCTTTCAATTATTACATCTTCTATTGCTGTCATTGATGTGTTCTGATATCAAAGTAATATTTTAAAAAGTCAGTTAGGTGTTAACAGTTGTTCTGAGTTCCCATCTACCATACGTTCACTTCATGATTTTCTTCTCATCTTGTGCTATATAGAGAATTTAATTGGGGTCCTTAATATACCACCTGGTCTTTTTTCACACTGAACTGTTTTTTGGTTTTTTTTTACACTTATTTCCTTATTTTATCAAAGTCATTTTGAATTTTGTTACTGTTTCCCAAAACGTTGTTAGTGTTTGTACCACATTTAGTGTCGTTTTAAATCTAGTGAGCATGATACAAACATAGTTGATGTAATGTTTAATGTTTTTCCGCTTACTTTGAAATGTAAGCTTACATTTCCAAATGAACATGTGCTACAGTATAGAAAACGGAAGTAACCAGATACCCTTCAGGAATCTTTTCCCCATTTCAGGAGGAAAAGTTTTTTGGTTTTTGTTTTTTGAGACAGAGCCTCAAGCTGTCGCCCTGGGTAGAGTACCGTGATGTCACAGCTCACAGCAACCTCAAACTCTTGGGCTTAAGCAATCCTCTTGCCTCAGCCTCCCAAGTAGCTGGGACTGCAGGCACCTTCCACAACGGCCAGCTATTTTTTGGTTGTAGTTGTCATTGTTGTTTGGCAGGCCTGGGCTGGATTTGAACCCGCCAGCTCTGGTGTATGTGGCTGGCACCTGAGCTGCTTGGGCTGCAGGTGCCAAGCCAGAGAAAAAGATTTTTTTTGGAGACAGAATCTCAAGCTGTCGCCCTGGGTAGAGTGCCATAGTGTCATAGCTTACAGCAACCTGCACTCCTGGGCTCAAGCGATCCTCTTGTTTGTTTCAGTTTTTCTATTTTGGTAGAAACCGGGTCTCACTTTTGCTCAAGGTAGTCTCGAACTCTTGAGCTCAAGCTTCATCCATCTTGTCCTCCCAGAGTGCTAGGATTGCAGGCAGGAGCCACGGCGCCTGAGAAAAGTCCTTTGTTGAAGGATTTATGTCAGGAGAGGACTGTGGCCTGTATCTGGGGATCAAAGCACCTCACTTAGGGAGTCTGTGCTTCTTCGTTCTGGTGCTTCTTTCCTTTGGGATATTCAGTCTAAAAACAGAGACCCTTCACTTCAAGTGAGCGCATAATGTTACCTTGCAGCAATTTCTTTTACAACAAGCTCTTCTTGTATGTGAGTTGATTACATCTAACCACAGGGAATGTCAGTATGTAGTTTTCCTTAATACTTGGCATTAAATTTAAATGTCTTCCCACAGGCTCAGAGGCTGTGTTTGATCTGGCCTTTCTGCTGTCTCTCCCACCCTTTTCCTACCACTGTCCTTCTCATTCCCCAGCTATGCGGATCTCCTTGTCCCTTAGACCTTCGCCCCTACTGGTTCCCAGCTGGAACCATCTGTTCTCCGTCTGCATGGATGACTTCCTGATTTTATGCAGATCTCTGTTCAAAAGTGATTTCCCCAAGAGCCGTGTATGCCTCCCTGTGTGGATCAGCCACCTCCATCACCCATGCTCTCTGTCCGTCCCTCTTCCTCTCCCTGCCTTCGTTTTCTTCATGTCACCAGTCACTACCTGAAATTGCGTATCACTCATTTACTGTTTACTTGCTGTGTTTCTGCCCTAGAATGCAAGTTCCATGTAGGCAGGGACTTTGACTGTTGCATCATATGTATCTTCTGTTATCTAACCATGTCTGGTTATGGTAGGCATTCAATGAATCAATAAATTTTCGTAGCATGAACAGATAACATTTTGAGTTGAATTTTTAAAGTACACCTTATCTTTACCCTGTGAAACCAGCAGTATCTTTACTGTGTACCCTGAAGACCCATTTATTTATTTATTTTTTATTGGGAGACAGAATCTCAAAACTGTCGCCCTGGATAGAGTGCTATGGCATCATAGCTCACGGCAACCTCCAACTGGGCTTAAGCATCCCCTTGGCTCAGTTTTTATATTTTTAGTAGAGACGGGGTCTTGCTTTTGCTCACACTGATCTTGAACTTGTGAATTCAAACAATCCACCCGCCTTGGCCTCCCAGAGTACTAGGATTACAGGCGTAAGCCACCGCACCTGGCTATATGTATAATTTTTAAAAATTAAAATGTAGATACAGGTTCTTCCTTTGCCGTTTTTTTTTCTTTTTTGTAGAGACAGAGTCTCACCCTGTCGCCCTCAGTAGAGTGCCATGGCATCACAGCTCACAGCAACCTCCAACTCCTGGGCTTAGGTGATTCTCTTGCTTCAGTCTCCCCAGTAGCTGGGACCGCAGGCGCCTACCACAACACCTATTTTTTTGTGCAATTTGTCCGGGGCCAGGTTTGAACCTGCCACCCTCAGTGGGTGGGCTGGCGCCCTACCCACTGAGCCACAGGCGCTGCCCTCTGCCATTTTTTATATAGGATTACAAGTTGTTTACTTCTCAACTTATTCACTGTAAAAGGAGAAATGATTGGTAGTGCTGTAAATAACACAGTATATGTTGGATATTGAATACATCTTGATCATAGTGGTCAATTGCTAAAAGTTAGCTGTTCCTATTATTTTTTTGATGCTACTGCTCCCACCCGTGGCACCAGCACTAGTTAAGATTAATGGAAGAGCTAAAGCAGTTCTACTCATGTGAATAACTTGATTTTTTAAAATATCTTTAAAAAGCAAAACCATATAGAATTACATTAGTCAATAGACTATATGGACAAATGATTATTAGTGTAGTTTGTGGAGCCAGTAGGAAAATTATGCATATTTCCTGCCTCTAAAATAAGCAAGGCAGGAAATGGGCTAAAATTTAGATTACAGAAGCTCAGCATTTTTTAAGTTGATTGTAAAATTTAATGCCTGTAAAACATAGATAGTATTTTTATAAAATGACATTTTCTAGAATATAGATGAAAGGGATCTTAAAATATTTAATTTACTTAAAAAAACCCGTGTCTCTAATTTAACAGGATACAGATTATAAGCCAGCGCCGCTGAAAACAGGAGAAAGTGAAGATTACGTGCTGGCCTTGAAACAAGAGCTGAGAGAAACGATGAAAAGAATGCCTTATTTTATTGAAACACCTGAAGAAAATCAAGGTGTGTATTAGACTCTTTAATTAGGTGGTTTAATTTTTTTTTTTTTTTTGGAGACAGAGTCTTACTCTGTCACCCTAAGTAGAGTGCCATGGTATCAACCTAGCTCACTGTAACCTCAAACTCTTGAGCTTAAGCAATCCTCCTAGCTCAGCCTCCCAAATAGCTGAGACTACAGGCACTCACCACAAGGCCTGACTAGTTTTTCTATTTTTAGTAAGATGGGGTCTCACTCTTGCTCAGGCTGGTCTCAAACTCCAAAGCTCAAGCAATCCACGTGCCTTAGCCTCCCAGATTGCTAGGCGTGAGCCACTGTGCCCAGCTGGTTACATATTTCAGTTCATATAGATGTTTAAGCACAAGGTGTGTGATCATTTGATGCTTATTGATTTGATTCAGTCATAAAGGATTGGCTAACTTAAAAAAATTTATGTTGATTTAACAAAAAATACTTTGAAGTTTGTGATACTTTTCTTTTTAAAGCTGCCTTTTACAGTAGAAATTTTGTATGTTCAGTGAAAAACAGGACCATTTTTAAAAAGTAAAAATTACCCATGTTCTCTAGAGAATGACTAATATTTTATCATATATTCCAGAGGTTTTTTCCTGTGTGTGTATTCTCTTTACAAAATTGAATTCATACTAGTTTCTGTCTAGTATGATTTTTACTCTCTATATTGGCATTTTCACATATTATTCTTGGAAAATATAGGTTTTAATAACTGGCGTTTCATTGTGTTAATATAACATTAATTTTAACTAATTCCCTAGTATTATTCCCAGGATCTTGCTTATAAATGATGCTGTAATTACTGTCATTAACTATACATCTTTATGCATATCTCTGATTGTTTAATATTTAAACTTATTTAAAACCTTGGCTTTTGGAGGGCAGCGCCTATGGCTCAGTGTGCAGGGTGCCGGCCCCATATACTGAGGGTGGCAGGTTCAAACCCGGCCCCACCCAGACTGCAACAAAAAAATAGCTGGACATCATGGCGGGCACCTGTAGTCCCAGCTACTTGGGAGGCTGAGGCAAGAGAATCACCTAAGCCCAGGAGTTGGAGGTTGCTGTGAACTGTGATGCCACAGCACTCTACCAAGGGCAATAAAGTGAGACTGTCTATTAAAAAAAAAAAAAAACCTTGGCATTTTTGGTTACCATATAAGTATGTATTTGATAGGATAGAAAATATATTATTCAGTGGTGATACTAAGGGCATACAGGAGAAATTACAGTTGGAGAAAGCTTGGCAGTCAGCCTGGAAGTGGGAAGTGGTTTTATAGGAAGGGAAACCATTCCTGAGTAGCTTTTTAGCATAGTAGAACCATATCGATTTTCAGTTTCTGCCCTTGAGTGTTGAAATTAAGGAGATCAATACCATCTTTGAGTTTTCAAAACACCATTAAAACATGAGAAATTCATATAGTATTATCTCATTCCATTAAGTACTAAAAGTACATTCCATTTTTCTGTCTCTAAAAGACTTAGAATTGGCAAAAAGTCAGAAAAGGAAGTCTTGTATAGTGAACCTACATGTTTGTACTTACAAGAAGCATTTTAGACAAATTCATTTAATTTCTAAACATCACTGCTTAAAGTTTTATAATGATTTGATGAGAGATACTGAATTTTTTATTATTACGTTGCATGCTTTCTTCTATTTGAGTTAAAAAACACAATTAAAAGTTCTCATTTTAAAGACTTTTTTAAAAGTAAGATCAACTGAACTAATACATATTCTTATTAGAAAAAAATAATAGTTCAGGGTATACTTTGGAGCTTTTAGAAGTGGTCTTTTCTCTAGGTTATGAGACAGTATTACTTACCCCAGTGGGTGGTTTCTAAAGCACATGTCTATCATAATGGTTTATCAGGTCATCCAGTCATTTACTGAGTCTTTTTGATGGGGACAGTAAGAGCATGATTTTGTTGTTGATCCGTGGGAGTAGTTGGCTTGTACTTGGATTAAGGGACTACTTTACTTTTTTTGTTCTGTCATTTCCAGTTGAGCTGAGGGTACAATCAGGTTACCCTGTTTGCATCTGTAAGGTAAAGTCTAAGTCGTAGCCATGTCCTTCACCCAGGAGGTGTGCCGGACACCTGGGCCTTGTTCCCAGTGGGAAGGAGCCCAGCATGTTTGATAACCATGCGATAAAGTATTTGGAAATAGAATCATTTGCTTTTCTTTCTTTCAGGAGAACTCTTGTGTCGAATTTTTTAAATGGATATAAAGTAAATTTTCCTTGAAATCGTCATTTTTCCCTCCCTTTCCTGAGGCAATATATTTATTTTCCTGAGGCAGTTTATTTTTAAAAAAGAAAATGTTGAAAATACACGTTTTTGAAATTATTTACGTTTATCATGTTTGTATATTGGTTTATGCAATGATGTTTATATGTATACACATACTTATTTATTTAATATATACAGTATGGGTGAAAAACAGCTGGCCAGACTGAATAGAAGAACCCAAGCAGCAGAGGGAACTATATTCCATGTAGAGGTGTCACTTGCCTTCCATCACTTGTCACCTGTGAGCTTTGGGACAGACAGACTTATCGATTACTATGAAACACTAAGTCTCTAGAGACTAAGACAAACAGGGCAGGAGACCTCAGGTTTTCTTAATAGTCAAGTGGCTGGTGGCTCAGGGTACTGAGATCTATAATGGAATAAAAATAATTCTTTCTTTCTTTCTTTCTTTCTTTCTTTTTTTTTTTTTTTTTTTGGTAGAGAGATAGTGTTGCTTTATTGCCCTCGGTAGAGTGCTGTGGCGTCACACAGCTCACAGCAACCTCTAACTCCTGGGCTTAGGCGATTCTCTTGCCCCAGCCTCCCGAGTAGCTGGGACCACAGGCGCCCACCAGAACACCCTGCTAGGAATAAACATATTTCATGTTGTGATATCTTTAAAGTTCTTTTTTTTTTTTTAATTTCAGATTAATGTGAGGATACAAACAACTAGGTTACAGTGTTTGCATTTGTTAGGTAGAGTTCCTCTTGTCGTTTTGCCCCATACACAAAAAGTGAGCCATATACCCTCACATTGTGCCCCACTTGATGCTCATGTTTTCAGGTCGAATTATAGAAAGTATTTTCCTTGTAATGAAATTTATTATTCCTATAATAAAGGGAAAACACCTGTGAATATTATTTTAGTGAAGTTTAGGCACAGGGAATACAGAGATCATCTGGTCCAGTGATTTCCAGCTTAGGCTCCTAAACCACAAGACCTTCAGAGGTAGAAGCTTTTTTTTTATTCTTTTTTATTTTTATTTTTTGAGACAGAGTCTCAAGCTGTCACGCTGGGTAGAGTGCTGTGGCGTCACAGCTCACAGCAACCTCCAACTCTTGGGCTTAAGTGATTCTCTTGCCTCATCCTCAGAAGTAGCTGGGACCACAGGTGCCTACCACAACGCCCAGCTATTTTTTATTGCAATTATCATTGTTGTTTAGCTGGCCCGGGCTGGGTTTGAACCCCCCAGCCTTGTTGTATGTGGCTGGCACCCTAACCACAGAGCTACGGGCACCTCCAGAGGTGGAAGCGTAATGGTGAAAGTGAGGATGATTCTGTAAGCTATTTTACATTTATCTACAATATAGCCACCAATAACAAGTCTGTTATTGAATAAATGGAGTTTTGCCTATTAATTCTTTCTATAACCTTAGGGTTCTTGAAACCCAGTTTTAATTTTTGGTCTTCTTTTTGAGCAGCTCTTACTATTTGTAATGATTGTTATTTATAACTTTTGTTCTTCATAGGGGTCTTCCAAGGAAAAGAGAAGTTTAATTTTGAAAAGAAAACTCATTTTATCTTAACATTACCATGTCAGCCCATTGGGACCTTTTTTCCTTTTCTTTTTTTTTTTTTAATTGGAATCTTTTTTCATGGGTTTTTTTGTTTGTTTGTTTGGTCTTGGGTTTTTTTGTGAGACAGAGTCTCACTTTGTCACCCTTGGTAGAGTGCCATGGCATCATAGCTTACAGCAACCTAAACTCTTGAGCTCAAGCAATTTTCTTGCCTCAGCCTCCCAAGTAGCTGGGACTACAGGCGCCCCCCACAACATCCGGCTATTTTTAGAGATGCTGTGGCTCAAGCTGGTCTCAAACTCAGCCTTCCTGAGTGCTAGGATCACAGGTGTGAGCCACCACACCTGGCTCCATTGGAAGCTTTTATAACTCTAAAATACATTATGGAATCTGAGTGTTCTTATTTTTCTCATGTCATGAACATCTTGCTATATCATCATTGTAGATATTATTTCATTGTTACTCATCAAATATTCCCCTGAGGAAAAAACAGTAAAATATTAAAAATGGAAGAGTAATAAAATTGAATAGAAGGATGGGACAGTATTTTAATAAATCATCACTATTACATCATCCTTTAACTTTTCTATCTTGTTGTCCAAAGTGTTAACACCAGAGTTTAAGAGCATATAAAGTAAGTTTACTGAGACTCTCATCTTCATAGTTGTTTTGTTTTAGCTTATGTTGAATACAATTGAGAATTCAGGTTTTTTTTTAATTTTCTGCCCATATGGCAAAGAGAATAAAATTAACAGAGCAAGATGTTTCATAGTTCTTAGAGAATCACAAGATGAAAACAAAGAGAGAGAAGCTTTCGGGACCCTAATGATGATGGTGAAATTGATCATATAAGCAAAATCTCAGTGTGGGAATTTTCAGTTGTCAGTATCTTCAATGAATATTCTCAAATTCAGGAATCAGTGAGTAAGCATTGTATCTCTAAGAATTAAAAAGGAAAGAGGCTGTTCACTTACAATTAATCTTTGAAAAAGGACCTCATTGCATCGTCTTTTGTAATAAAAACTTGGAACATTCTGTTTTTAAAGATAATATGTGACCATATTTTTCTTCTTTTATTTATTTGATGTGGTTTGTAAGTAGACAGATACTGGGCTTAAAGTCAAAGACAAAGATGATTGAAAGAAAACAGGGCTCGGCGCCTATAGCTCAACGGGCTAAGGCGCCAGCCACGTACACCTAAGGTGGCGGGTTCGAATCCCCAGCCCGGACCCGCCAAACAACAATGACGGCT
>NW_003852412.1:23861812-23866260 GCF_000181295.1 Otolemur garnettii
GCACTCTAGCCTAGGTGACAGAGTGAGACTCTCTATCTCAAAAAAGAAAAAAAAAAAGAAAGAAAACAGAATATAGAGGCTCAGTGCCTATAGCTCACTGGCTAGGGTGCCAGCCACATACACCAGAGCTGGCAGGTTTGAAACCAGCCAGGGCTTGCCAAACAACAATGACAACTACAACTAAAAAATAGTTGGGGGCGGTGCCACAACTACAACTAAAAAATAGTTGGGGGCGGCGCCTGTGGCTCAAAGGAGTAGGGCACCAGCCCTATTTGCTGGAGGTGGCGGGTTCAAACCCAGGCCCAGCCAAAAAACGCAAAAAAAAAAAATAGTTGGGCATTGTGGAGGGTGCCTGTAGTCCCAGCTACTTGGGAGGCTGAGGCAAGAGAATTGCTTGTGCCCAAGAGTTTGAGGTTGCTGTGAGCTGTGATGCCATGGCACTCCACCCAGGGTGACATAGTGAGACTCTGTTTCAAAAAAAAAGAAAAGAAAGAAAATAGAACCTGTGGTCCCAGCTACTTGGGAGGCTGAGGCAAGAGACTCGCTTCAGCCCAGGAGTTGGAGGTTACTGTGATACCCAGGTTAATAGCTTGAGGCTCTGTCTCAAAAAGAAAGAAAGAAAGGAAAGAAAGAAAAGAGAAGAGGGGAGAGGAGGGGAGGGGAGGGGAGGGGAGGGGAGGGGAGAAAAGAAAATAGTACATAGAGGAATGTAACAATTTATTAGATCATGTCTATCAGTGACAAATTTAAAATGTTTTGCAAGTCTAGGGCAAAGAAGTTGGCTGGGTCATCCTCTCTTCGAGAATATTATAAGCCATCAAAGTTTTTTTTAAAGTATTACATTTTATTAAAAACCTGTATTTTCAACATTAGTATTTTGTTTTGTTTTGTTTTTAATATACTACCTCAGGAAAGACATAAAAAATGAAGATTTACAAGGAAAATTTACTTGGGAAATTCTACACAAAAGTTTTCTCCTGAAAGAAACAAAAGCAAAAGATCCCTTGTATTTCTTTTTCTAAATGTAAGTACAAGAAGACTTGGAAGTGATGATAAGCTGGAACCCACTGGAAGTGCATTTATAACCTGGAATCACTTATATGATACAAGTACGAGAAGAAGAACCAGAAGAAATGATAAGTTAGAACCCGTTAAAGATGTTCTTGAAATCTGGAATCAGAATATGCAAAATGCAGGTTCATACATGAAAGCTGAATGCATAGGTAGCTGTATTCAAAGAACTTTGCCCATTTGGGGTAAATTTACCTTCAAAACCAGTAAAATGTAGACTATCAATTTTGATCTGCTATAGACTTAATTATCTTAGTAAAATTTCTAATAATTTTCTTTTTTACTTTTTTTTTTTGTTTTGATTTTTTTTTAAAGAGACTCTCTGTTTCCCCAGGCTACAGTGCCATGGCCTCAGCCTAGCTCACAGCAACCTCCAACTCCTGGGTTCAAGCGATCCTCCTGCCTCAGCTTCCAGAGTAGCTGGAACTATGGGTGCCCAACACCATGCCCAGCTAATGTTTCTATTTTCAGTAGAGGCAAGGTCTTGCTTTGCTCAAGCTGCTCTCAAACTCCTGACCTCAAGCAGTCCTCCTGCTTCAGCCTCTCCATGTGCTGGGATTATAGGTGTGAAGCCACCTGGCACAGCCTTTCTTTCCTTTTAAATAATAGCTTTATTGTGATGGAATCCACATATGTAAAATTTACTCTTTAAAGTGTTCTATTCAGTTTCTCTTAATATAGCTGCAGAATTGTGTGACTACCACCACTATCTAATTTTTAGGGCCTTTCATCATCCTGGAAAGATGTATCTCTCTACTTATTAGTAGTTATTCCCCGTCTTCCCTTCCCACCAGCCCATGGCACCATCAGTGGGATTTTATCTCTAGGTTTATCTGTCCTGAATGTTCTGTATAAATGGAATTAAATAATGTGTTCTTTTTGACTGGCTTCTTTCTCTTAGCATGGTGTCCATTCACGGTACGGTACAAATCAGTGCTTCATTCCTTTTAATGGCTAAATAATATTCTATTATAGGATATACTTATCACTTGATGGATATTTGGGTTAGTACCCCTTCAGGGAACTAGGAATAATGCTTCCATGAGCATTCGTGCACATGGTTTTTGAGGGGTTTTTTTTTTTTGAGACAGTCTCACTCTATTGCACTAGGCGAAGGTGCTGTGGTATCAGCTTGGCTCACAACAACCTCAAACTCCTAGGTTCAAGTGATCCTCTGCCTCAGCCTCCCAAGTAGCTGGAACTACATGCATGTACCAGCTAGTTTTTCTATTTTTAGTAGAAGTGGGGTCTCGCTCTTGCTCAGGCTGGTCTCAAACCTGAGCTTAGGCAATCCACCCACCTCAGCCTCCCAGAGTCTCAGAATTCCAGGCGTGAGACACCATGCTCAGCCCTTAATTTGGGTTCTAATAGTTGTTTTTCACTATCTCTTTATTCTTCAGTAAATTATTTGAAAGTAACTTCAAAAATTTTAAAATATAAAATGTGGTCCATTGGATCCAAATAATAAATGGCTAAAAACTCTTTTTCTTTATATACTGAGGATTAATGTTTTTCAAAATATAGAATATGTTTTAAAGAAAAGTCTAAAAATATGTCATTATAATGGAAATTCTGAGAATTTCATTTCTGCTGATCTCTTTTTACAGATGAGAAACTTGAGAGCAACATTAAACATTTCACTTTAAGCCATACAGTTGAATGGCTGTACAGTAAGCCATACAGTTTCAATACTGATTGAAACATGGTCTGTTGGTCTCTTTACCTTAGTTATTGTTGTCTAACACGTGGCTTCATTATTTGGAAGCATTTTCTTTTTCTTTTTGTTTTTTTGTAGAGACAGAGTCTCACTTTATCGCCCTCAGTAGAGTCCTGTGGCATCACAGCTAACAGCAACCTCCAACTCCCAGACTTAAGTGATTCTCTTGCCTCAGACTCCCCAGTAGCTGGGACAGCAGACACCCACTACAATGCCTGGCTATTTTTTTTGTTGCAGTTTGGCTGGGGCTGAGTTTGAACCCACCACCCTCAGTATATGGGGCTGGCGCTCTACCCACTGAGCCACAGGCGCCTCCCAAAAGTGTTTTCTTGACATAGAACAAAAATGAGTCCATACTTGTCCTTGATTTTGAAATAATCATCTTTTTTACTGCCTTCCCTTGTTCATGGCTCAGCTCTCAAAGTCCTTTTGGTTTCAAGCTCTTGTGTCACTGTGCTGCTTGCCAACACGTCCTTCTGTGAAAGGGAATTTCTTGGTGGACAAAGGTGGACACATCAGAAGCAAGCAGCACAGCTATAGCTCTGTGGGCTTCGGCCAGCTCAGACTGTCCTGCAGTGTTTTCAGTAGTTGGCCTGGGTGGCCTATAATTTGCTCATCTGTGTCTCACACAGGTAGTGCCTCACCAAGTCCAGCCTTACTACCCCTGCGCTTTCCCCACTCCCCTCCACAATGGATTGTGAAAAGTGGCTTGTTGAGCCTACTGGAATTGTTATGTGTGTATTAAGTGCTAGAGGTGAGCAAACAGCTCTCTACCAACACTTAGGTACTTAATATATCCCGTTTGTCCCAAGTGGGAGCTGGAGGTCACTGTCATAAGGATATAATAGGAGATGCTGACTAGACCCCTCCTCCCATCCCCCTTGACCTTGTATGCAAGTGGCTTCCTGGTGTGACTTTGGGCTTTTGTGAATATTGTTGTGAATATGTCAGGTTGTCAGGCTCTAAGAACCATAATCAGGGTTTACCCCCAGCCCATCACATCCAGCTGCTTCTTGCTACGCTTTAAGCACATCCTTCTCATTGAACTTTGACTGCGTGCTCAGGAACTCATTATGTACAAAGGTATAAAAAACTACCCGTATGTGAAATAAAAGGTGTTTCAGTTATCTTAAAGGAACAGCTTGAGTTCAGTTTTATTTTTGATTTTCCTTATGAATTCTTTATCTCATTTTCTTCTAGATATTGAAAGATACAGTAAAAGATATATGAAGGTGTACAAAGAAGAATGGATACCAGGTAATTACAAAATAGACTTTTTAAAGGCTTTCACCCTACTCCATATTTTTTTTAAAGGATAAGTTTTCTATTTTCACATAGGAACCAAATCTGGTTCTTTTCTTGTAATTAATTAATAACATAGGGCAGTGCCTGTGGCTCAAAAGAGTTAGGGCACCAGCCCCATATGCCAGCAGTGGTGGGTTCAAACCCAGCCCCGGCCAAAAACTGCAAAAAAAAAAAATAATAATATATATCTTGGCTCAGCACCCGTAGCTCAGTCAGCTAGGGCGCCAGACACATAACACCAACCACAGCTGGCAGGTTTGAATCCAGCCCGGGCCGACCAAACAGCAGTGACAACTACAACCAAAACATAGCTGGACGTTGTGGCAGGTGCCTGTAGTCCCCAGCTACTTGGGAG
>NW_003852412.1:23873007-23879515 GCF_000181295.1 Otolemur garnettii
GAACCCACCAGCTCAGGTGTATATGGCTAGCGCCTTAGCCACTTGAGCCACAGGTGCTGAGCTATAGTTTTAATGATCTCTTAAGCCAGGCTCATGGATCTCCCTTTCTTTCTTTTTTTTTTTTTTTGAGACAGCGTCTCATTTTGTCGCCCTTGTTAGAATGCCGTGGCATTATAACTCACAGCAACCTCCAACACATGGGCTTAAGCAATTCTCTTGCCTCAGCCTCACAAGTAGCTGGAACTATAGGCACCTGCCACAATGCCTGGCTATATTTTGCTGCACTTGTCATTGTTTAGATTGCCCGGGCCAGGTTCGAACCCCCCAGCCTCGGTATATGTGGCTGTCACCGTAACCACAGTGTATGGGCACCCAGCCGATCTCCCTTACTTTGAAGCAGACGTGGACCTTTTTTACTTGTTAAGATAGCTTTTCAACAGAGCCATGCCTAAGAGAGCTTTGTTTTCAACCTACTACCTTGGTTATGGACAAGGTAGAAGGGGCTATCCAGGAGATCCCATCCAGCTTATTCAATTTGTAAATAAAAAGTAGTAGTCATATTAGAATGCAGCCCTCTCATTTTAATTCATTTTCCTTTTATGGTCTAGTCCTTGGTGTTATGTAGAAACTGCCCTTATGTAGCAGCAGCGCACATGGCATTGACAGGATGTCGCTTTCACGGTTGGACTCTTGTCTTTTCATCATTGATCATTGATAAGTTTGGGGCCCCCCGAAAACATCTTTTAGAGTCTCTCATCTTTTCCACTTCATTAATCTCTCAAATGATTCTCTTTACATACTATCACATAATCTTCAATGAGTAGTTTATAAAAGTAAAATAGATTCAAAACAAAATTTTTTAGTTCTGGTAAAATGACTTGAGGTATGGATGTTTTGCACAGTTCTTTATTTAGGAGGCAGTATTTTTTAACCTAATTTTATGTTGCTTCAGCTTTCTGCTTAACTGCGTAAAAATCAGAAGAGAATGAACAATTAGAGAAATTACTTAGATAACACAGGCAAAGCACATTAAGCAAAAACACAATTCCCTATTGGAGGGAATTCATTTCTCCATAGCTATTTATGTTTTTAATTTTAAAGTTTCAGATAGTTATTAGGAATGTTTTTATTTTTTCATTTTGGGTATGTTGAGATACCATACTTTACCCTTTGAAAAAAGTTCTTCATTGCAAAAGAAATACTTATCAACTCCATAAACTTATATAACATAGTCAATTAAGTAAATAATTAAAAAAAAAACAGTTATTCTAACACCCACAAAGAACTACTATAAGATTTTGTTCCCAGCAAATTTTATAACACTATTCCAAAGTTATCTTAATGAACTATCTATCTTTGTAAGAGAAAATATATCACTGTCTTGTTATATTTATGTTTTATTTTGTTATATTTCAGGCTAAATCTATACAGTCACATATTAAGAGATTTTATGTCTTGCATGGACTGCTGTCTTTGGGTTCTTTACATAGTTATGTCCGGTGCCACTGATTCCTAGTGAAACTGCAATTTTTGTTTTTTTCTTTCATACACATAGATTGGAGAAGACTTCCAAGAGAGTTGATGCCAAGGAAAAAATGCAAAAAAGGTACATTGACTAATGTAATAATAATTCAGGTAGGAAAGGTTATTGCTTACATTCTATTAACATGGAATTTGCAACCCGAAGTTATGCCATCTGTTCTGAATGCTTTTTCTTAAACTATTTTGACATTTTGACTATTTTGCTAAAGTGTGGCAGGTTTTTCGTTGATTTTTTGGTTTTTTGTTTGCTCGTTTAGTTGTCCTGTTTTTTATTGTGACATTGTGGCTGTGCTAGGAAAGACTTTCCAGTTCTGTGGATCTTTTTATTTGCATATCTGCAAACTTTTTATGATCATACTGGCTACATTCTAAGTTGTTAATTAAAACATTTTAAAATTGGGAAACTGGTAAAATAGAGCTTTAGGTTGTATGGAAAGATGGCAAAGTGAATGTTTACATTTTGTTTTTCTTCATTAATTCCATTCAATAAATAATTGGGTATCAACTATTGCCTGACGCTGTCCTGAAGGGAATAAAGCTGTGGGCAGAGTGTGAATAATTCTTGCCTTCGTGGAGCTTGCAGCCGAGTGGAGTCAAAACACAGTTGTTCTCATTGAGAGATCTGGGAAGGGTTTTCTTGAGGACTGGAATCGTAGTTGAAATTGAAGGATTAGTAAGAATTTACTAAAGTGAAGTGGATGAGGGAAATTAGAGAAAGATTAGGCTTGTCAGGAAAAATCATAAGTGCAGTCCTAACATCTTTAGGATTCCTTGGAAATTTACAAACGTCGAGTATGTTGTTGGATACTGGGAAAGGATTTCAGAATGGAAATGGTTGTCATCAGCAGAGAGGTGATGATTCAGATCCTGCGAAAGGGTGAGGCTGGCTAGGGTGGAGTTAGAGAAGTGGAGGAAAGGAGGGCACCAGCCTGAGCTTGGAGGAAGGCCAGCCCGCGTTTAATGACTGGTAGAGGAGACTGAATCAGTGAAGGAAGGAAGCGCAAGGGAGAGGAAGGAGGAGAGCCGGGACGGGGAGTTACAGAAGGAATGTTCAGAAGGGAAGAGTCAGCAGTGCTGCTGAGACGTCAGGTAAGATGAAAATTGAAGAATGTTAACTAATTTTTTAAACATGTCTGTAATCGATGACCTCAGAGAAAGCTTGTCAAAAGATTTGTGGAAGTAGAATCCAGATTCAAGCAGTTACTGGGAACTCAAGTGGAGACAACTAGCATGGATGCATTTGTAGATAATTTTGCTTTGAGAAATGAAGAGAGAAAAAGGGAAGTATCCAGAGAGGTTGAGAACAATGGGGTTGGCCACTAAGAGAAGAGAAGAAATTCCCATTCCCCTTTCTAGCTGCTTTATTGAAGTATAATTGATACATAGTAAAGTACACATATTTGAGGTACATTATGATTTAAGTTTGAGCATATATATTTAATGTGGAAGTATTTTTATATTAAAGATATAGTATATACTAATATTTAGTTTGAACATAGACTATTTTGAGATATGACGATTTATGTCCTTTTATACCGTTGGTTTATATTGGGCAAACCCATTATTTTCATAATAAAATGCATGTATATGAATAATACTGGTCATAGCCTAGGGCACTGTTTTTCGACCTTTTTTTATCTCAGGGCACACTTGAACCTGTAGTTAAACTTCCACAGCACACTTAACTTACGTTTATCATAAAAAAGAGTAAAGGAAAGAATATACTTACTGTGCTTTGAACTTCTTTGGTAAATAATTTAATTAGCATCTTAAAAAAATATTTTCAAGGCACACCTAAGATTCTCTCATGGCACTGAAAATCACTATGCTAGGAGTTCCCAGATCTGTAGCTTCCTTTAAAGCTAAAAGGAATGTATTTATTTTGGAAGAAGTAATATTTTCAGATAGATCCTCAAGCTGCTCATTACTGAGGCTTCTTACATACATTAATAAAAGCTTTCATTCCATCAGGATTCCCATTTGTTAAAAAAACAAAACAACAAAACTTTCTTTTTCCATTTTGCCCTAATGTTTTGGAGATTTTTTGTTTTTTGAGACAGAGCCTCAAGCTGTCACCCTGGGTAGAGTGCTGTGGCATCACAGCTCACAGCAACCTCCAACTCCTGGGCTCAAGAGATTCTCCTGCCTCTGCCTCCCAAGTAGCTGAGGCTACAGGTGCCCACCACAACGCCTGGCTATTTTTTGCTTGCAGCCATCATTGTTGTTTGGCGGGCCCGGGCTGGATTCGAACCCACCACCTCTGGTGTATGTTGCTGGTGCCTTAGCCGCTTGAGCCACAGGCACCGAGCCTGCCCTAATGTTTTTTATTGCCTCTTTTGTAATTTTTGTGTTGCTGATATTTTTATTTTCTCCCTTTTGTTGAGATGGTCTTCATTGGTTTTCATGACAGTAAATAATACCAAGAGAGTGGAAAGTTAAAGATGGTTGTTCCTTTTTTTGTTTGTTTTTTTTTTTTTTTTTTTTGAGACAGTCTCACTTTGTCACCCTGGGTAGAATGCTATGGTGTCATAGCTAACAGCAACCTCAGACTCTTGGGTTCAAGTGATCCTCTTGCCTTAGCCTTCCAAGTAGCTGGGACTACAGGCACCTACCACAATCCCTGACTGTTTTTTAGAGACCGGGTCTCGCTCTTGCTCAGGCTGGTCTGGAACTTCTGAGCTCAGACAATGCACCTGGCTTCCCAAAGTACTGGGATTATAGGTGTGAGCAGCCACACCTGGTGAGATGGTTGTTTCTTGAAGAACCAGCTTTCAGCAGGTGTTGAAGGAAAGAAACAAACAAAAATTTCAAATACAGTACATGCAAATATTTGGCTAAAGATGGGGGGGAAAAAGTATGTTATAATTTTGAGGTTAAAACAAATTAATTTTGATAATTTGACACCTTCCCTAATTACATATATAAGGATCAGATACTATGTAAAACCAGAATGATCACTAGCAAATAATGCTGAGTGTACCTGAGTCTTCAACTGACCTTTTTGGCTAAAACTTAGAAATTTTTAGTAAGCTTATATACCTGACCAATTTTATAGTACCCATTTATATGGGATTTATATATTATGGAGATACATAATTTGATAAAAAGTCCATTGAGAAAAAAACTTCACAATGTGAGTAAAATACATTCTCCACTAATGTTTTTAGCATCTGTATTACAGTATTTATCAAGATCTTATTCATATATGATGCTTTATTTTATGTCCTACAGACCATATTAACCAGTCTTTGCCCTCAAGGTCAGAGGAAGTTACCCATTATTAAATCTTTTACTTTTTTTTTTTAACAAAACCTCACTAATGTGCACCTTTGGAAGCTCTCAGTAAGCTCAGGGACCAAGAGGCAATTTGGTGTGACACAGTTGACTGCAATTCCATCAATTAAGGGGTAGCCAGCACAATCTAAAAATTTCCTCTTCTATAGTCAAATGTTAATCTTCAGCAAAATTACATCTTCTGAGCTGTATTTTCCTCTTACCAAGTAATTTCGAGGTATTTTGGTCAGAACTGTAATACTTTCTGATCCTGATGGTACAATTTTGTAGCATATCATAGTCCTTTGGTAACTTACTAGCAGACGTGGTATGTGAAATACTCTAGAACTTTCCGTTTCAGAACAGCCTCATAAAGCAATATTTTTTATGTGAGTTTAAAAAATTATATATCTCAAAGCTGTTAAAACATTGTTTTCTTTTACGTGTTTTGAGTTTTCAGATTCATATGATGGGTGTATATAGTTTAACTGTTTTAATCATTCCAAAGACAGTCTGTGTTACCCTGGGTATGAGTTTTTTCTCATTTCTTTCGCCACTGGCAAGTGCCTGTTTATCCTGCACTTCCCTTTTTATTTTCCAAACCTGGTAAAACTGCTTCACTTAAAATGAAATTCAGTCATCAGTGACTAGGCAGCTAATACACATGAATTATGGGAGCCTTTCCTATACCCCAGGACTTCTAAGGTAGCATTGTAGCAATTTTGGCCCTAAAATTGCCAAAATAAATTTTCAATACCAGTAAAAATATAATCTGGTTACAGTTTTATAATCTCCTTGTAAGGGATTGTTATTGGTTCTTCATGATGACCTGTGATGATTTATTTTATTTGTTCTTTGAGAAAATTAATTCACTCTGGAAATTATGTGACTGCCTCCTATGATGTACCCCTATGCTAGACAGCGTATGAAAGACAAAGAAATATAGCACACAGTTGTCGTTACAGAAAAATGTGTTAACTGGTGGTTTTACTTCAGCAGGCCCAAACTCCAAACAGGCAAAAGATAGAGGCAAAGGCACTCCGCTCATTAATCCTTCAGATGTGTTGAAAAAAATCGAGGTAAGGTTTTCTTCTTACTACAAAAGTGAACTGACGAAAGATAAAAGGCCATGCTTCCTTTTATCTTACCAACTTTTTAGCCGCCTTGGGTTTTTTTGCGGTTTTTGGCTGGGGCCGGGTTTGAACCCGCCACCTCCAGTATATGGTGCTGGCGCCGTACTCCTTTGAGTCACAGGCACCACCCCAGCCTTCTCACTTTTTAATAACGTGGATTTGGCAGAAGTGAGCCTAGCCTGGAAGGTAACTGGGAAGGTTAGAACTTTGTTAGCTGGGAGATGTGCAGGTTCCATCCTATCCTCCTTGAGCCCTCTGCTGGCAACGTGCCTCACCTTTTATCACCTACTTTCTTTTATACTTCACCCCTGTTTTCTTCTTATATTTGAATTGTGCAGGGGCAAAGAACATGAAAAACTTTTATGTAACTCTTTTAAAACTACATACATAATTCCTTTAAAAACCTCCAATTTTTCCTCCTGTTGGTTTACATTTTTGTGTTTAATGCTCTTATTTCTGTGTTTTATGTTATGTTTAGAAGACCGTAGTGAGGGACAGCCATATCTTATGGAACTCATTTTCATATTCCATTTAAAGAACATAAGGACAGGCTCGGCGCC
>NW_003852412.1:23879776-23923553 GCF_000181295.1 Otolemur garnettii
AAAAAAAAAAAAAAAAAGAACATAAGGACAGCCATATCTTATGGAACTCATTTAAATATTCCAAAAATAAGAAGATATAAAATTCAGAAGGTTAACACATTGAAAGTTTGTCTGGGCATGGGGCGCATACCTGTAATAATAGCACTCTGGGAGGCGAGGGCAGAAGGATTGCTTGAGCTCAGGAGTTCAAGACCAGCCTGAGCAAGAGCAAGACCCTGTCTCTACTAAAAACAGAGAAACTGGGGCAGGAGGATCCCTAGAGCCCAAGAGTTTGAGGTTGCCATAAGCTATGACGGCACCATGGCACTCTCCCCAGGGCAACAGAGTGAAACTGTCTCAAAAGAAAAGATACTGAAAATCTGTCCTCCCATTCTTGTCTCCAGCCATCTAGTCCCTTTCTGTAGACAACCAGTATTACTAGTTTCTTAGAAATCTTTTCAGAAATATTGCATGAACAGCAAATACAGATTTTTTTTTTTAATGACAAAAGTAACATGTTATACTGTTCCCTTTTTATCACTTAACAAAATATCTTGGAGACGGTTCCATATCAAGGTGAATAGAGTTACCTGATTCTTTTTTTAGCTGCACTAGAAGAAGGAACTGTAATTTATTTAATGCCTTACGAATGAACGTTATATTGCATCTGGTATTTTGCTATTATAAATGATGCTGCAATAAATTCATGTTAAATATGCTGTGATTTGTACATGTGTAGGGAAGATTTCTAGAAGTATTTGCTGAGTCAATTGTTATGTGCACTGAATAAAATGGATAATTGTTACTACACTGCTCTCTGTCTAATGATCATGTATCATTAGGTGATAATCAGTTCCTGTCACTATCAATGCATGTATCGTCCTGCACTGATGATGGTGACAGTGGTAATGACAGTGGCTAACACAGCAAATTTATTCTAAACCAGGCTCTTTGTCCTGGCCTGAAAAGTTCGTAACAACAAAGAGAAGTGGATTACTCCTTACTTACAGATGAGTGAGTCAAGGCCATTTACCTGCCTGGCCACATTGGCACAGCTACTTTGTGGCAGAAACTTAGGATTTTGTTATTTTATATTTTGGGCTGATACTTAAACTAGAAATAACACATCTGAAAAATAAGGCCTCAGAGGGCTGGAGAAGGAGTAGTGCTAACTTGTCAGGTTTCACTGTGCTGGAAGGACCGGGTAGCAGCACAGCCAACTTGCAGCCATTAAACACAGGTTCTGGCCGTTCTTGAAACTTCCTGGAAAAAAGTTCCTAAAGTGACATGTCCTGTCGGAAGATTGACCTGGACCTCGAGATGAGGTTTCTCCTCAGAAGAAGTCATGTTTCCTTATTCCCTACATTTAAACACCTTTTTCAGGACACACTTCAAAAACAGTCACAAGTTTTATTGAAATAGAACATCTGTAGCTTCTTATTTCTGCATGACATACTAGAGACTCTAATAGTGCCTGGATAATATTTAAACTAGAACTGTCCCCTGTGCATAAATGAACTGTTTCCAAAGTTTTTTATAGCATATTATTCATTTTATTCTTTTTTTTTCTTGGAGACAGTCTCACTCAGTTGCCCTGGGGTTGAGTGCTATAGTGTCATAGCTCATAGCAAACTAAACTCTTTGGGCTCACACAGTCCTCTTGCCTCAGCCTCCCAAGGAACTGGGACTACAGGTGTCTGCCACAATGCCTGGCTGTTTTTTAGAGACAAGGTCTCGCTTTTGCTCAGGCTGGCCTTGAACTCCTGAGCTCAAGCAATCCTCCCAGAGAGCTAGGATTATAGATGTTAGCCACTGCACCTGGACTCAAAAAAAATTTTTATATAACTGAGTTAAATAATATTGTTGTCAATTATGAAATAATAGTAGGGTGATTTTTCAGATATAACTCTTGTACAGATTTAAATATATTACTAAAATTTCCTTTCAACTATATAAACGTAATGAGTTTTCATTATCTGGTTATAATAGAAAAGAAAAAAAATACCATATATTAACATTGATGGCATCATATACATGTTTGTCTATCTAATTACAGATGCTTCACAAGATCCGTAAAATACTATTTGTTTACTTGCAGCTTTCCAAAGGGATTGCCGGTTGGAAAAACTGCACACATTATATTATAGTAGTAACTCATATGAGGCAACTTTATATAGGTCGTTATCAATAGAAACCATCTTATGGGCCAGGCACAGTGGCTCACACCTGTAATCCCAGCACTCACAGAGGCCCTGGTGGGCAGATCACCTGAGCTCACTAGTTTGAGACCAGCCTGAGCAGGTCTGGCTGCTCAAAACCTCATCTCTAAAAAACAACAACAAAAAAATAGCCAAGTGTGTGGCAGGTGCTTGTAGTCTCAGCTATTTGGGAGGCTGAGGCAAGAGAATCACTTGAGCCCAAGATTCTGAGGTCTCTGTGAGCTATGACGCCACAGCACTCTACCAGTGCAACCAAGTGAGACTCTGTCTCAAAAACAAACAAACAAAAAAACACCTTCTACCTTGGTCTTATTTGTTTTGCCTGAGTAGCAGACAGGAAAGGTGGAGTTTGAATTGTGATTAGAAATTGAATCTATCTATGGGCAGCACCTCTGGCTCATTGAGTAGGGCACCAACCCCATATACCAAGGGTGGCAGGATCAAACCCCGCACCGGCCAAAATGCAACCAAAAATAGCTGGGCACTGTGGTGGATGCCTGTAGTGCCAGGTACTCCAGAGGCTGAGGCAAGAGAACCACCTAAGCCCAAGAGCTGGAGGTTGCTGTGAGCTGTGACACCATGGTACTCTACCGAAGGCAAAAAAGTGAGACTCTGTCTCTAAAAAAAAAGAAATTGAGTCTGTCTGATGTAGTCTCTCTGTTGCCTTTGATTTCTTTAAATTCAAATTTGAATGTAATTAAAAAAAGTTTAAAGATAAATATTTAAGAACCACTGAAGTCACTCCAGATGTAAAGTGTCTCCTCTCTGTTATAATCTACAAGTAAATACATCAGAGATAGAGTATTTGCAGATGCATAAATTAGTGTTAATGATTACTGTTCAGGAATAATCACTTCTTAGCTAAAGTGATTTTCTGCCTTAGTTATATTATTAGTAATATGTGAAATTTTTACTGTTTCCACCTCCTAGAAAACTTGTGAAATTCTATCATTTGTAAACATTGACCATATGAAATTTAGTGAACTGATGACAATAATGAAAATAGGTCACTTTTTCTCAAATGAAAAAATTGTTAGTAGTCATAATAGAAATATAAAGATGTGTTTGTGTGCCGTGAGAAGGCATCAGAATGATTTGGACAACGTGGATAAGTGGACCATCGGGGAACCACGTTTTTCTAACTCTGCATGTCCCCTTTGCCTCCTCTCTCAGAGTTTCTAAAAGGGTTGATTGTGGTTTCAGTTTTAGTTTTCTCCTTCTCAACCTGGCAGATGTATTAAGCTGCAAAAATTTCTGGGAATGGAAAGTAAATAATGAGAAAAGAGAGAAGGAGATGCATAATCTACAACTAGGATGCTTTATTCTAGGATGACTTGATAGTAATAGTTTTAAATGATCTCACTTAGAAACTAAAATATAAACATTTTGAAATATTACCATTACATTTCTTTTCTCCTTTTATGTTAGAAGGAAAACAAAATATCATTATGAAAGTTCTCCATAGACTAAATTACCTCAAATATTTTATAAGGAGAGAAATTATAAAAACAAAGTGCTGTGCGTTAGAGCTGTTAACCCCAGCATTGTCTAAGACCCAGGTATTAAGTAACACAATCAAAGATAGTAGCCTAATGATAACACGGTGTGTTTCTGCTTTCTGGAGTTGATTCCTGATGTCGTAGAGCAGGGGTGGTGCTGAGGTGGGGTTAGATAGAGTAGGCAGCAGGTAACTGGCTTCTCGTAAGGCTGGGCAGGGAGGTCAAAGTCCAGTGAGTTTCTATGTAAATTAATGAAACTTACTTATGCCAGGAATTGGAAAAGCAAGGTGATGGTGAAAAATCAGATGAGGAAAATGAAGAGAAAGAAGGAAGCAAAGACAAAAGTAAAGAAGGAGATGACGCCGATGACGAGGACGGTGCCGCGGAGCAGGAAGACTATGACGAGGAAGAGCAGGAGGAGGTACTGGCCCCCTGGGAGGGGCGGCAGGGTTCATCCTGGGTGTTATCCAGTAAGGAGTGAGGTCCACGGTGTGCAGTTAAACTCATCAAACTAAAACCAAGTCGCTGGAAACCAGGAGTTGATTATCGTCACTGGCATTGCCCACTGGGAAAGGCAACAGGGTTTTCAGTTTAGGTGGTATACAGTAAGGAGTGAGGTCCACAGTGTACGGTTAAAATCACCAAACTAAAACCAAGTTGATGGGGACCAGGAGTAGATTATCGTCACTGGCATTAATTTCTTGGTATCAAGAGAATTATTACAGCCCTGAAATGATCATGTTGCCCTATTAAATATAGGAGGTAAAAGTAACTTGGTAGACAACTTTAACTTTGTACACGAACATCTACAACTTAAGGAGATCGATCAGATGATTGCAGTTACGATTTGTCAGCATAAAACGTTAGGTCAGCAGTTAAGATAACGGAGGGCTTAGTCACACAGGGCTGTAAGCCTTCCCGCTTCCAGTCCCAGGTGCCATGTGGATGCTGTCCGAGGGCACTGATAATTTAACCGCAGGTACTGGCTGAGTCAGGATTCTGTTTTGGATTTGAGATTTCCAACTTTTAGACACATCATACATTTCAAAATAACCCAGAGTCAATCAAGATATTTTTGAGCTGGGTAACTCTGTTGGTCACAGCCCTTTTGGGACTTTGTGGACACCTATCACAATGGCCCTGGGCTGAGAGTTTTTTCTGCATTCTGGTGACCTTTATTTTCACTTCAACTGTTTGTACCGTACTCAAAATCTTTGCTTCTCCTAAAACTACTCCAACTGTCAATTTTTTATTATATGTTTTAGTTATTTTGTAATAAATGTATTATTTTGAAATTTTCATTAATATGAAGGGAGAGATACTGATACCTTTTTTACCTGTTACCAAATGGCTAGCTAGCTGCCAGCCTCATATGTTAAGTAATTTGCTTTCCTTATAATTTGAAATCTTTATTTTATCAGCTATTAGATTCCCATATCTACTTAGATATATTTCTGGACTCTGTTCCATTATTTCTGAACCAACACTGAGCTGTTCCAGTTAGTGTGTCTGATTATTTGTTTATTTTTATAGGCCATGTTTTTTCTGCTACCCTTCTTTTTCAGAATTTTCCTGAGTATTCTGTTTAAGTCTAAATATTTGAAAATTAAATATATTAGCCCGGTGTCCGTAGCTCAGTGAGTAGAGCGCCAGCCACATACAACAAGGCTGGCAGGTTCAAGCCCAGCCCTGACCTGCTAAACGACAATGACAACTGGAACCAAAAATAGCCTGGTGTTGTGGTGGGCTCCTGTAGTCCCCACTACTCAGGAGGCTGAGGCAAGAGAATCACTTAGGGCCTAGAGTTTGAGGTTGCTGAGCTGTGACACCACAGCACTCTACTGAGGACAACATAGTCTCAAAAAAAAAAGAAAGAAAGAAAAGAAAATTAAATATATCACATTTGTCTCGAGCTGTCACTTCCGATTAGTCGCCTTTTTATCCCATTGCCGTCTGACATGACTGAGACTGAGTCTTTCTGATCCTGTTTTCCTTTTCTTGGGTCCTTATATTAATTTCCTTAGGAGCCTGCTGGAACCTTGCACACCCTTCATGCCCATTCTTACTTACTGTTGATCTTGTCCGCCCAGCATACACCACACCAAAACAAGCTTTTATCATTTCTACTGTTTGCTTCTTTTTGTTTCAAACCTACTTGTAGAGTATTTCTGATGAACCACCAACATCGACGCTACTGAAAGAACACTGGACCATTTTGCTGGCAAACAAGTTTTCTGTTTCTCTTGTTAAGTTAGTTTTTTATGACAGTTTCTATGACTTTAGTAGGTGATAACACCTTCATTCAGGAATGAAGGCATCCAGAGCAGACTCCCTTAACTTCGTGTCCTGTGCCTTCACACTCAGTCCCCCTCTGCGTCTCCTTCATCCTATTTTAACATACTTGGAAGAAATGTTCATTTCTCAAACCCAGGTGGCACATGCTTGCTTTGGAATGCTAGAGTATCTCTTCATTTCCATGTTTATATACAGATTGGCTTGTATTTCCCTACAAGTGCCCTTGCCAAGGTCTCATTTATAAGGTGGCCTCATTTGAACTCTCAACCATGCCACCTCTCCCTGGTACACAGGTCCCGGCTTCAGCCAGGTTTCTAGACATTGCTGGATTTCTTGGTACCGAGGAAGCCAGGCCAACTTTCTGGGGTTGGGAAGGGCCTAAGCTGGATGTAGAAACTTAACAGTATTTAGGGAAGACAAAGTAATGAAATATTATCTGAATAACGCAAGTTACCTTTCTTACATTATTTATATGTCTTTGAAAACCTTCTGGAAAATAAGGGTGATTCAGGAGACTTTCTTTTGAGAATAGTTTTTATTTTTTACTATAGACAATACAGATATAAAGATTAATTTTTCATTATGGGAGATCTCAATCATGTATAAAAATCTAATAACTAGTAAAATAAACACCTGTGGTCTTCATCACCTAGCTTTAACAATGATCAATCCATAGCCAATCTTTTTTTTTTTTTTGAGACAGAGCCTCAAGCTGTCCCCCCGGGTAGAATGCCGTGGCCTCATAGCTCACAGCAACCTCCAACTCCTGGGCTCAAGTGAGTCTCCTGCCTCTGCCTCCCAAGTAGCTGGGACCACAGGCGCCCACCACAACGCCTGGCTATTTTTTGGTTGCAGCCATCATTGTTGTGTTTTGGCAGGCCTGGGCTGGATTTGAACCCGCCACCTTAGGTGTATGTGGCTGGTGCCTTAGCCACTTGAGCCATAGGCGCCAAGCCCATAGCCAGTCTTAACTGCTCATTCATTCACCCGATCTCTGCCTAGCCCCCCACCTCTACCAGCCATCTGCTTTGGATTATTTTAAGGCAAATCCTTTTTCCTTGATGGAGTCAAAAATAAGGATTTTTTGTTTGTTTTTTGTTTTGGTTTTTTTTTTGCAGTTTGGCTGGGGCTGAGTTTGAACCCACTGCCCTAGGTATATGGGGCTGGTGCCCTACTCACATCTCATACAATGAATTCCTTAATATCATCCAGTATTAAAATTTTCATGATTGTCTCAGATAAGTCTATTTTTTCCAATCAGAATTCAAATACAATCCATATACTGCAACTGGTTAATAAATCTTATGTTTATGTTTAATTTATATCCAGAAGGGGTTTTTGAATTCTTGAGTATAGTTATCTTCTCAGGCATTCACATGGCTGAAAGTTACGTGAAATGTCAGCCATGGGAAAAGGAATCTGCGAGGTCCCAGATAGATGAGCGTTCTCTAGATTTGGTTTGGCATCATGAAGTTTTGTCTTTTTTTTTTTTTTTTTTTTGATGGAAAGCAAGTTTCTCTGCTTATGGTCAATTATGCTTTGTGACTAAAAGCCCCAGCTCTGGTGCAGTTAATGAATGTTACTGGAATTATTTTGTTTCTTGAATGTCTGTGCATTTGGTAGAATAGTGTTTGCACTAAGGTGTAATGTGGTAGGAAATTTATCACCCTACCAAGATGGGATGGGCAACCCTTCATGTTCTCTCCTTGAGTCGGGGCCTGAGCACAGTGAGAGATGGTGGCCCTGAAGAAAGTGGCGCAGTAGGCTCCGCGCCTGTGGCTCAAGCAGCCAAGGTGCCAGCCACATACACCTAAGATGGCGGGTTCGAATCCCCAGCCCGGGCCCGCCAAACAACAATAATGGCTGCAACCAAAAAATGGCCAGGCGTTGTGGCGGGCGCCTGTAGTCCCAGCTGCTTGGGAGGCTGAGGCAGGAGACTCCCTTGAGCCCAGGAGTTGGAGGTTGCTGTGAGCATGATGCCATGGCACTCTACCCAGGGGGACAGCTTGAGGCTCCGTCTCAAAAAAAAAAAAAGAAAGAAAGTGGCGCAGTAGACATGAATGGAAATCAAAGTATTTTTTCAGCAGGTAAAAAAGCAAACTTTTCTTTTGAGACTGGTGTATTTTCTTTTAAATATTCATATATATCATTTCGTTCAGGAAAATGACTACATTAACTCCTACTTTGAAGATGGCGATGACTTTGGTGCCGACAGTGACGACAACATGGATGAAGCGACCTACTAGACAGGAAAGGGTCGCAGCATGTTTATGATGCAGCTTCTGAGCATGTGGACAGACTTATTTTCTATTTTATTTCTGGTAAGGAATGAGTATTATCTTTTTGTTCCTGTTATTTTGGACAATTATTTGCTACAAAACATTCAGAAAGAACCACTTTGAGTTTACATACTAGTTATCTTACAGATTAGTCTCTGACACTCTGACATTCCTTCTGAACGCCTCTGCTGTCCCTCTTAGGTACTTAGTGGATTTTTTTTTTTCCCTACTATTTGGATTTGAATGTGCCTAAAGAATTTTTGCATCTCAGTCTATCTATGCGTACTTGAAGAAATCATTCTTGTTTAACTGCTGATCTTTTGTAAAACTATTACTAGTCATACTAATACATTTCTATAATCTGAAAGTTGATTTAATACAGCACATAGGGCACTTTAAAGACAAAAAGACTTGAAAATAATTTTATATTTTACTTTTATGTGGTATGTTCTATACTACTTCATTACAACTAGATAAACCTACCTGAGCTCTTACAAGTGCAAATTTATGAGATTAGGAATTTTGAGGTCAAAACATACACACCAGGAAGGCAGCCTATCAAAGCAATATAAATTTCACAGCACACATTTCGTGAGGGATATTATCAATACTTGAATTTGGGGTTAACTTAGTACCATACAATATTGGAGTTAATCATTCTACTTATAATAAATTTGACTTCTTCAAGTAGTTGGGATTATGAAAAATTAGGCTAGAGGTCTTGTTTAATTTTGTACTTCATGAATTTGTGGAATAAGTTCTGGTCATATAAATACCACTGGAGAATGTATGTGTGTGAATTCTGTGAGGTGTAGCAGTCTCTGTTTCAGACGGCTTACAGACTGTACAAGTGATTACTGTAATGGCTTACAAACTGTATAAGTGATTCTATAGAATGAACTCAGGTCATTTGGAAATTAAGATTAATCTTGTTTAACTTAAAAGGTAGCTCCCCTTTTTATATTTGGGGGAAAAATATACCCCAAAACCTCACCTACAAGACTCTCACAGATGCCAAAGACTTTTAAGGAAATTCATGTTATGTATTTCAAACTTTATTAATATTTCCCACCAAAACAAATTTTCTCTTTCCCCTTTGGGAAGATAGCACCTTTTACCCGCTAGCCTGGGAAATCAAGAGTCCTAGACTATTTTTTTGTTGTTGTTGCAGTTGTTTAGCAGGCCCAAGCTGGGTTCGAACCCACCAGCCTGGTCTATGTGGCCGGCGCCCTAACCACTGAGCTACAGGCGCTGAGCCTACCTTTACTATTAAACTCAACCTTGAAACTAGCTTGGGTAAGTTTCTGTGCCTTAGTTTCTCCCCTTGTAAACAACCTCTTACAAAAAATTGTTTACAGCCAGATGCAGTGGCTCACGCCTATAATCCTAGCACTCTGGGAGGCTGAGGTAGGTGGATCACTTGACCTCAGGAGTTGGAGACCAGCCTGAGCAAGAGCAAGATTCCTGTCGCTACAAATAGCCAAGTGTTGTGGCAGGCGCCTGTAGTCCCACTTACCAGGGAGGCTGAGGCAAGAGAATCACTTGAGCCCAAGAGTTTGAGGTTGCTGTGAGCAGGAATGCCATGGCACTCAACTCCAGGGCAACTGAGTGAGACTGTGTCTCAAAAAAAAAATTGTTCAAACACCAACCAAAATTTACCATTATGTATTCATTCTGTTATAGAAAGGATCATTTCTTAACTGGTTCTCACTGCCTAAAAGCCTATAGTTTGGAAAGTAACTGAAAATACAGTTTTGCGAAATAAACTTTATATTTTCCTCACAAAATAGTGTAATCTGATTTTCTCATCCTGTATTTGTGGGTAAAATTGGAGGAAATTTTTATTGTCTTGTGCCATTTTATAACATGACTTTCTCAGGAAAAAGATTTTCAATGGCAATAGTTCCTCAAATCAAGATGTGTGAAGACCCATTGTACTAGTTTAGTGCTGTGCTGATCATGTGTGAATTACTTGTTTAAAGGAATTTAACAAAAATTTTGTTAAAGATTCTAATGACAAATGTGTCTAAGAGTAAAGAATAAATCTACTATACTTAGAGTAAAAACCTCACATAAAGTTGTCATTTGAGATTGATACTTAATCATAGGTGTTTTGTCCTCTCATTTTAGTACCAAAAGCAAATGCCATTAATTCCTAGAAATACTACCTCTGCTGTTCTGTTTACTTCGGAGATAACCACTTGAATCAGGCAAATGCACTGAAGGGAAGGGTATTCTTCTCCCAGCTTTCAATTTGTCTTCACCATTTCAGTCCTGCAGATAGTAGAGCAGCCTTTTCCAGGAGGCCCCAGCCATCTCCTTTACTTTCTTTCCCCCTTTGGAAGATCTTTTTATAATTTTAAAAGTACGCTAAATTGTGAAGAGTCAGGATCTACAGGTTGCTTTACCAGCATGTATCTTGTTTTTCTGGCTTAAAATCTGAGACTCTGCAAAATAACATCTTCCCATGGAATAATGTCAGAGATAGCCTCAGAGATATATATATGTATATAATATACATATTTGAAGTGTCTTTGAAATTGCTATAAGCAAAACTGGTTGCTATAATGCTTATTTTTTGTATTTGTTTACACATGAAATTCTTACAAAACAAATTGCGTCCTTGTGTCTTAAGATGTTTCATTTTGAATTTACTTGGTAAACTAATTTTTTAATACAGATTTTACTTAATAAAGTCTTTGCATATTGAGCAGGGATGCCTGTATCAAATATTCTTGAACTACCAACACAAATAACAAAACTCTAAGTATGTGATTATGAAAAAAGTGATAACTTACAAGATTTGGCAGACAGTATAGTATTTGTGTGATCACTGGAATCTTAATTCAGAGGATTCTTATTAACCTTTTTTTTCCTTCTGTCAGCGCTCTCAAATGTACTGTCAATGGCTTTTTTAAAATATAGTTAAAATCTCTGTAGTAAAAATTTCCTTTTTACAAAAAACAAGTGGGAAATGTAAAGTGATAAATCTTGGTATAAGTTAGTAATGTGGCTCTATTTTCCATAGCATCTCTATATCAAATAGTTTGAAAGCAGAGGAGAAAAATTTGCTTTATTTGATTAAATTCACGGGCTTCCATTTTAGATTGAATATTAAAATAGAAACTTTATTACATTGTGTAGATCTTTTAAAATCTGAAAAATAAGGGGCAGAAAGTTTTAAAAACCACTTTTACAGATGTACATGCTAACATAATGTTCTACAGTTACATTTAGCATTTGTATAAAATACATTATACAAAAGATTTGGAGATTTTGCATACATAAAAAGAATTAAATAAAGCATTCAGATATTTCTGTGATCTAAGAGTGCAATATGCACATACTTGGAGAAAAATACTGATTACCTGAGCAACACTGTTATAATCCAAAATGAGAATGAATCCCATTACAATGTATCATTTAAATAAAGACTTCTAAAAATTCCACTTTACCTGGTAACACTTTGATTAGATCCTTGCTTCATTATATTTCTAAAACAAACTGTATCCTTCATGTTTCCAACTAAATTATTTTAGAAATAGTATTATACATAACTATTACTATTATAATAATACTTATAATTACTAAGTAGTGGTTCATATAAAGAACTCTTCAGACCACTGAACAAGCAGATTAAGTCCAGAAAAAGTAGTAAAAAGTCCTTTGGAGATAATATTGCAGTCTTTGTCTAATTCTTAATGTGGACAGCAGACTCTAACCCATCTTAACTTGTCTTTTGAAGACATGAATTTGTTGATTTTTATAGGAGACAGCATATTTAAATGGCATCCATTAGTTAATCATGCTTACTCAAGACTCAAAGAAGAAAAATCTGCCTTAAATACACCAGATTTTTCTTCAGTTGCAACTCTAAATTTTTAAGAGAACCAATGCAGTGGTTCTCAATTACTTTTACATTTGCATACATGCATACGCACACACACAAATGTAAAGCCTCAAAGTAAGTTCAAATAAGAATTTCAACACAAAATGTCAAACAATAACTGTTTGTTATTTTGTTATGCAAAGTTATTTGAATCTGCTATAAACAATGAATACATGTATTAGTACTTTTTTAAAAGTTAAAATTATTCTGAATGTATTCAATGCTTAGGAAATTCTTTTCAACAATTAGAATCTGTAATTCTATATAAAACATTTTATAATTATATATAACAGAATTATATATAACTCATTATATCCAATTAATTCAAAAGTAGGTAATTCAAACAGAAAAAGGAAATTGCCTGATTGTGTCATGTTATTTTTCCTTCAAAAAGGATACTCTATGCATTATCAAAATGTTTTTTAACCAGTTATACAGTATGCCTCATTACTTTAAAATTAAGCTACACATTTTGGAAATCAGACACCTCCACCACCATTTCACAACTAGCAAAAATGAGTAACTGACTGTAATTTCATCAATTTGATGTAAGCAAAGTTCTTTGGATACCCAGCCTGCTCTACCCAAAAGTAAAATCTGCAATTTCTTCCTTAAAACTTGATTTTTTAGTAGGCTTAATATATATGATATAAAGTGACCAGTTGACACTAAGTATAAATTTTATCACATTGCTCTTTTCAAGATGCCTAAGGCCCATTAGAACAAATTTAAAATGTTTAAGAAATTTACTAAAAGAATCAATTTGCAACTTCTATTAACACTTTCTGATAATTGTCCACGGTTCTCTCAAATGTGCAAGGACTTTAATGTTTAACTTCTTATTGTAGCTTTTGATGATGCTTTTCTCCAGAAAGTACATAAAACTCCACTTACCAAAAATATTTATTTATTCATACAATTTTGTATCAAGATTGGAATTTGAAATATAACATGACTGATTTAAAAGGCTGAAACATTAAAAATTAAGAAATAATGCCCAGAAAATAAGGTGGTATTATATATCTTAAAGTATATACTTTATTATGTACAAAACATCCAGACTCCACCAAATCTCATTTCTATTTAATCGTTTTGGTTACATTTTAAAAACACATACTTTTAAAAATTAAACGATGGAATGAGTATGGAAATGCTTATTTAGCCAGACTCTGGCTGACTTAACAGATCTTAAAAAGTGGCACTATCGAGCCCTTGCAAACAATCCACACCTCCTTTGGCCTCTGTTTCCCCAATTTGATGCTACAACAGGAAAAAAAAACGTCTAAGTTGGAATAGTCCTCTTTGAAAAAACAGGTGAAGGCATCAATAAATAAAGCAATTTGTCTGGTACTGCTAATGCAAAAAGCTTCTCTTATTTTTGCTTCACGAACCATTTTCTTCTACAGACCTCAGAGGCAGACAATAAAGATTTGGTTTTGGCCCAATTAAAACTTGTGCTTGATAGTGAAGGTGGAGACGAAGTGATACAGACTGTGATGAGTCTAACTGGACCATCTGAAATAGTGCTTAACTTTAAAACTTATATTTACTTACAAGAAGTAATATTATAAGGCATTAAATGTAGTTAAGGCTGTTACTATATGTAACACAGCAAGGATTTATCACAGTATTTAAGGAATTATTTCCTAAATAATGCTAATCTGTATAACACTTTTTATCAAACTATAAAAGTGCTTTCAAATATCAGAGGCAAATATAATCACTTTAAAAACGGAAGCAGAAGTGAGGTTTAAAAAAAGGTCTATCTTAAAGCTTTCTTTAAGACACAAAAACTACCTTTAGATCTTGACCTGTTCCAGTGTTCTCATGACCAGATAGCACCTTCCCACAACACATTATTTGGGGGACTTAAAATCAATCTATTTCTGAGCCTCTATTTCAGAATTTATCTATTATGTTTCAATTTCTGTTTTTACATGTCCTTTCATAGCACATGCTAACAATTTCAAAACAGTGGGTTAAGTATGTGCTATCATAAGTAATTTTAGAATCAAACTTTTTTGCAACTAAGTATTTTGGTGGTTCACCGTAAATTTTATTCAGTTGCAGACATCTGATGTTAGTATTCTGCTTCATAAATTTAATCTTAATAACCTTAAACTAAAATCTTTAAAAAATAAATTTCAATGTAACTAGTCTTAAAAAAAAATGATACGTCTTCCAAGAACTTCCTAAACACACATTTAAATTCATTTCTGCTTTAAGCATTGATAAGCCACACTTATGAAATGACTGCTCTTAATACCAACCAGAAAATAGAGATTTTTATACCCAATACACTTGTAAATGGCTCAGAAAAAATTTTAAAGGTGTGAAAAGCATCTTCAGTCTCCCTAAATTCTGCCTTTGCAGCAGTTACCGAATACAAGTGATTTACCACAATGCAGATACACACAGGCGACCACGAACACTGTGATCAGGAGCTCATTGCTATGTTTTGTGTTGAGCAGGAGGTGGCTGAGAATCTTGACGGTAGAGTTTATGATCCTCTTGTTGGCTAAAGCGTATTCCTTTAGTTGGAGCGATTCCATTTTCCACTTCTCTCTGCTGGGATGGGGGTGTGATTCCTGAATATAAATGTGAAGAGTCCACTGTTGAATGGTGACTAACATCCACTCTAGCTAAAATTTCATAATACAGCAAGTAAAATACAGGTGTTATTATACCCACTATCAGCATTATCACCACAGCTGCCCACCACCCTATTCCCCAGTCTGCTCCATAGTAGGGGTCCTTACGCTGTGGAGTGTTTTTGTTATCGGGTTCGAAACGTACTTGCTGTGCTGTCAAGGCAGACACCACCTCGTTAAGGTTCTCTCTCTTGTTGTCTGTGCACTTTACTATTTGTTCTATGTCTCGGTCTACTTCTTTTAAAAAGCTACCAGCTGACTCACTGGAAGAAAAGGAATCATTAGCTGGCAAAATTTCCTGTTGTTCTGGAGAGTACAGAAGAGATGAATGACGTGAAGCCTGTCTTCCTTTTGGAGGACAAAGTGTTTCAGTCAAGGAACTAAACTTTTTTACTGGAATTTTGATAGATCTAAGAGCAAAAAAGTCTTGATCGCTGATGAGATTGTTAACTCTCTTGATATCTGCTACCTGTATAAAAAAAAAAAGCAACATTCAACTGAATTCTAAATCAAAAGTAGCAATACTCAGTTACCTCTGAAGGAAAAAAAAGTTGAACTTAATTATTAGTAGGATTAAGCTCCCTACCACCATCCAGAGATTTTAATTTTATTTGCAGATAAGATTTTACACACTTCTGATTTACCTGTTTTAGGAAATAGTTTTTACTATCATCCAGGTACGACCAGCTACTTAAATACATTCCAGCACCGTCAAATCACACACACATATACTGTAATTCCACTGGCTGTAAACAATATGTGCAGGAAGGATTACAGATATGTTTGCTATTCCAATTTGGCAATAGGAACATAGGCAAATATTAACTTACCCAACTAAAACTAATAGATCAAAACTAAGATGCCACCAACTCATATTATATACTTGTAAGGGGAAACAAACCCCAAACACCACCAAGTATATTGAAGATGCCACCATTCCAATTTCAAAAACGTTAAACTGTGGAAAAACATAAAACATATCCCTTAGAATAGAATATGACAATTTATCCCCCTGACTTGTCTTCTAAAGCCATCTTTTCCCCCAAACTTCAGTGTAAATACATTGTTCAACTACCTTCAAGATCAGTCATTTTTATAAGCTTTCCCTACATACGTTACATATATATATATATATATATTTTTTTTTTTTTTTTTTTTTTTTGAGACAGTGTCATTATGTGGCCCTGGGTAGAGTGCTGTGGCATCACAGCTCACAGTAACCTCAAACTCTGGGGCTTAAGCAAGTCCCTTCCCTCACCCTCCCAAGTAGCTGGGACTAGAGGCGCCCGCCACAATGCCCAACTATTTTTTGGTTGTAGTTGTCACTGTTTTTTGGCAGGCCCAGGCTGGACTAGAACCTGCCAGCTCCAGTGTATGTGGCTGGCACCCTAGCCGCTGAGCTACAGTCACCAAGCCATGTTACATATTCTTCAACCTGTTTGTATATCCTTCCACTGTAGGACAGATTTCTCTCTATATCCTATGCCATTCTGATGGTAGAAGAGGACAGTATTTCTCAAGTTACCAGTCAGGCTCTACCACCACCTTCATTAGTCCCATTCATCACTTTCATTAGTGCTGTGATCAAAGCCCTTCCTACTCATGTATTGCCTACACTGATGTCAGACAGGTTCAGTGCATTTAGGATGAAAGTTAGATTTCAGGTCTGGTCAACTCCATGGACAATCACGCCATTCACTGCGACATGGAACACTGCAGAGGGTGAGAAGAGGATAAATGCAGATTTCAAGCATGATTTGAGGTACAAGTGGAAGATGTTTAGTAAGCAGCTGTGCATACATGTCTAGAACTCACAAACATGATCTTGGCTAGAGATATGAACATAGATTTGTGGATTATCAGCAAAAATGGAAGTTACAAAATAGACAGGTTTACTAGAAAAAGATCAGCAGAAAAAGGCAATAAGAATGGTTCTTAAAGCATGCCAACCTCTAGAGGGGTATGTTGAGAGAAATCCATAAAAGATTAAGACAGCCAGGAAAGCAGTACAGAGTGGTGGTTAAAAGCATGGATATCTGGGTCTGAAGCACAGCGCTGACACTGAGCTGCTGCATCTGGGGCCAGCTGCTTAACTTCTCTGCCATTCAGTTTCCACTACCTACCTTACAGGGTTGATGGGATTATTAAGGAATTAAAATGTATGTAAAACACTTTTAACAGTGACATACAACATGTCACATGAACTATTAAATATTAATAGGGGAAAACCAGATACATGCAGAGTCAAGGTTAAGCAAAGAGGGGAATAATGAGTTGTAGATCAGCAATCAAATGGGCAAAATTCCCATGGAGTATACATGATGGGAGGTTGGGGGAATGGACTTAAGAGTAAAATGGAACAAAAGGATAAAGGGAGCTTTGTGCCTTACCGTCTTGATAGTTTTGCCTTGAAGCAAATGTACATTCACTGATGAGCCCCAAAGCTTGATGCCACTCTCTGAATGCTCTTTTGCTTGGTATTCTTAGACTCAAAACTGTTTCTGAACTAGGCTCCCAAGGTTTAACAGTGACCTAGGTTCTCTCTCTGAATATCCCTGTAATGTTTTCTATGTCATGCTAACTTCCTTGGTTGCAGTCAGGACTCCAGACTCCATCCTTGAACTTTTCGCTTCTCTCATCACTGTTTTATAACGGGCCTATTTTTGGTAATTCTTAAGACTATTTTTAAGTGGAATATAGCATTCACTGTATTTTAAAAATGATAATAAACCCTTTTGTAAGGCTAATCTTTTTTTTTTGCTAGTTGTGCACCCAGCAAAAGAAATGTCTGTTATATCAACTTTCCCACTACTGTGGCCAATGCCATCTCTCCTCTAATGTTAAGCTAACTACTTTTCATCATTCTTCATTTCAAATGAGAAGTCAACTGATATAAACTGTGATTTTCCCCCAAATACATTTTTCTATCAAATTCTCTATGATCATGATCTGCTCATCTTCATTTGAATTCTTCCAATAATCTCTTTTTTGGATCCTTTCCAACTCAGCTCTGGAGCAGGCTCCTCCCCCATTTTGCATTACTCCTGTTAAAAACTTCCAATAGTTTCTGAGGTTTATCTCACAAGGGTACAGGTGAACTTTCTAAGAGTAGAATGTGAACGTTTTAAAATAATAACTAAGAAAATGACATGAAAAAAAAAAACTTCCAATAGTGATGCTCTTTTTTTTTTTTTTTTTTTTGAGACAGAGTCTCACTATGTCACCTTCAGTAGAATGCCCTGGCATCACAGGTCACAGCACCTCAAACTGTTGGGCTTAAGTGATTCTCTTGCCTCAGCCTCCCAAGTAGCTGGGACTACAGGCGCCCGACACAACACTTGTCTATTTTTTGTTGTAGTTGTATCGTTGTTTAGCTGGCCTGGGCCAGGCTCGAACCTGCCAGCCTCGGTGCATATGGCTGTGCCATAACCACTGTACTACGGGCGCCGAGCCAGTGATGCTCTCTATTATATGGATCAAACTGGCCTCATCTGTCTCACACAGCATCCCAGCCACTCTGTGCTACTCATTTCTGAAACACTTATTAAAACTCCTTTATTGTTCAACTTAATTTCCTCCTCGAAGTCTTCTCCACACCACTGTCACATACCTGAAAACACTTTCTTCTTTTCTTTTCATTGGAAATATAACCTATTTTTAATTCAGATGGCATTTCAAATTTCTCTAAGAGAATTTTCCAGGTTCATTTGAAAGGAAGGCTAATGTCATTCTCTAATAAAGCTGCCATGTCACACTCTTCCCTTGGATCTCTACCTGGCTGTTTATAGCCTTGCCTCTGACTTTCAAGTCTAAATTCCATTACTGACCTTCAAAGACACATTGTGTTATTTATTTCTCAGTGATCTTATTTCTATACAAAACATGTATTAATATATTTGCGTTAAAAATGAAACCAAGTATTTTCTGAGTTAATAATAACAGGGATAATGCTGCCATACATAAGCAATTCAGGGAGGAAAACCCAACTACCTATAGCTCTTCTTGCTGCATCAAAAAATGAACTTTGGTAAAATGTTTTATTAAATTTTTAAAACAAGATTTGTAATATATTTGATGAATTGTGAATAATTGCAATAATTACTTCACCCAGAAAAAAATAATACATAGAATCTACAGCCATAAAAATATTTTTAAGAACTCAATTTAAAGTTGCATCCCGATTCACTTTGGCAAGTTTGAACTTGCTTGACTTAACAGATGTTGCTGGGAGGGCTTCATTTGTTTCCCTGTGTGGATTTCACATTTCTTGATTTTGTGTATCTCAATACTTTCATAATGACCCACATACATCATGAAAAATTGAGGATGATGATGAAAATAATAATTAAGGAGAAGGAATGATACAAAATTTCATGCTATTAAGAAAAGCTCTAACATACTTATATATGTGTTATTTTTTTTCCATCAAGACTTCAGGTAACAAATCCTAGTAGTATTAAGAATTCTGTAGATGTGGCTTGGTGCCTGTAGCTCAGCAGCTAGGGTGGTGCCAACCACATACGTTGGAGCTGGCGGGTTCAAATCCAACCTAGGACTGCCAAAAAACAATGACAACTACAACCAAAAAATAGCCAGGCGTTGTGGCATGTGCCTGAAGTCACAGCTACTTGGGAGGCTGAGGCAAGCGAATGGCTTAAGCCCGAGATTGGAGGTTGCTGTGAGCTATGACACCCCTGCACTCTACCCAGGCAACAGCTTGAGACCTCTTGTCTCAAAAAAAAAAAAAAGAATTCTGCAGATGCATTTAAAGAATATTCTAACAGTCTTATTTAACTGTTAATATTTTGACAACATTCTGGAAATTACATCCTTTGTAACTATTTTAACTCCCAGGAAGAATTTAAGAAACTCACTTAAAAATGTGTAAGAAGGTACCAGGCACAATGGCTCACGCCTATAATCCTAGCACTCTGGGAAGCTGAGGCAGGTGGATTGCTTGAGCAAGAACCAGAAACTGTCTCTACTGAAACTAGGAAAATTGAGGCAAGAGGATCACTTGAGCCCAGGAGTTTGGGGTTACTGTGAGCTATGATGATGCCATGGCACTCCACCCAGGGCAACAGAGTTAGACTGTATCACACACACACACAGAAAGGGCAAGGAAGTACACAGCACTGATATTTCAAAATTCTACTGAGAGTATAAGAATAGTTTAAATCCAATGTTCTAACCAGTTTCCATATCAATGTGTTTACACGAAAATATATACTGCCAAAGACACTAAATGGATATAATGACACAGATATAAAATGGGTTCAAACAAGGAGAATTTATTATCTATTAAATTTTTAAAGGTACCCTTCCTTTCATCTGGCAATCTGACTTTTGGGAATCCACCCCACAGATATAAAGGTACATTTAAACTTATAGTTGTGATGACACTTACTACACAATGTAAAACACCAAGAAGACTCTGACTATCCATGGCTTAGAATTTAAAATAATGAGTTAGATCTAGAAGACTATAAGAGATGGTAATGAGGAATATCCACAATATATTTAAAAATGGGAAATGCAAGTAGTATTCATAATAGAAACCAATTTTAAAAACACAAAGATTACCAGCCTCCCAAACACACGAAATATCTATCTACACACAAAAAAAGACACAGAAAAAAACCATATCAAAGTGTTAACTCTGGTTATCTAAGAAAACCGGGGCTGGGACAAACTCTCCCTTAAATATTTCTACATTCTCTTACCACAGAGTAAGAAGGTAACATATCTGGGTGTTTTCCAATACTGAAGATAAAATTATGGATTTGGATATAAACAGAAATTCAAGTATTAACTTCAGATTTTAAAAAGTAAACACCAACATGACAGATTTCCATGCAAAGAAAAAAAGAGCAAAAAGAGGAAGAAAAATATAAACAAGCTAAAAGGACACAGAATTACAATGAGGATGGGCTAATAAATAATTTATTCTGGACTGCATTATATAAAATTAAAACTCACCGTACAACAGTACTGAAGGGCTATTGCATTTAAAGTATCTCCTTCTTGTATATCTTTTGTCAATACAATAATGTCATCAAGTCTATCTCTTGATGTACTTCTTCGGACTTTCTCTCTTCCTCTGGATCGAAGCTCATACACTTCAGCATCCTCTTCCAAGGTATCACTGTCTATACAATTTCCAAATGCATGTATTTGACCACTGGACTGAACTCCTGGAAGAGGAAAACTATGATTCTGATGTCTTCCTGCCATAATGTTAAAGCCTAGAAAGAAAAAAGGAAAGAGAAAACTTTGGAATGCAGCTGATCCATGACTGATTTACATGCATCTTACATTCAAGGCACTTAATCTTTGAGTTTTTTAAAAGAATGGTTTTATTTAAAAATTTAGGTTCAGTTTTGTACTTTGTAAGTGTTAAAGTACAACAGCATTTGGCAGTGGAGATAAAGGCATAGGAGGAAGAGATAATCTACTCTTGATAGACCCTTTATCACAACACACGTGGGAATAACCGCATTTTAACAAAGGCAAATTGCTACAGTTTTTTTTAGGTAAAAAAATTAAGTTCCCCTTATTCTAAGTTATGTGAAGAAAATTAGAGAAATAATTTTATGTTATCTTAAAAATGTGTGACTACATATACCACTTACAATTCTGATATAATTAAAATATGTTTTATACCCACACAATACTTTTTTTTATAAATTCAAAACTTTCTGGCTTGGAGGGATCACTTCTGAGGTTTATCTTACAAGGGTACAAGTGAATCTTTCTAAGAGCAGAATGTGAACATTTTAAAATAACTAAGAAAATGACATGAAGGCTATATTAACCAGTTTGATGGAAGTGTTTCGGATTGTGTGTGTGAAAACCCCACACTGTACCCCAGAAGTGCATTAATGTACATAGTTACCATTCAATAAAAATAAAAATAAAAACTTTCTGGCTTGAGAAACTGAGAACTGACTCGATATTTATGTTACAGTATGGGCCTCCAATAGAGGTCAATTTAACCAGGGATTTTTCTTCTGGGGAAGCTTTTTACCCAACTTAAGTTAATGAGTGAGTCCTCCATCAAATTCAATTTATAGTCCATAAAGACTATGAACAAGTTTTAGGTCACTTTGTTCATTTACTTCAGGAAAAAACACTGTAAGGCTGAGACTGACCTGAGTTAAAGCCATACATCAATGAATACCTTTTGTTTACTTGCATACTCACTCTCAACTCATCCAGTTCATCTATTCTCATTAAAAAGGAAAATAAGAACCTAAAAAACTAACTCCACATTCACAGTTTTGGCTTCATCTTAACTATTCACACACAAAAAGGACAGAATGCCTTTTTTCTTTGAGACCGAGTCTTACTAGGTTGCCCTTGGTAGAGTGCCGTAGTGTCATAGCTCACAGCAACCTCAAACTCTTGGGCTTAGGCGATTCTCTTGCCTTAGCCTCCCTAGTAGTGGGGACTGCAGGCGCCCACCACAACACCCAGCTATTTTTTGTTGCAGTTGTCATTGTCATTTAGCTGGCCTGGGCCGAGTTCAAACCTGGCTCCCTTGGTGTATGTGGCTAGCGCCATAACCACTGTACTATAGGTGCTGAGCCGGACAGAATGCTTTTACTTATTGATGTAAGATGGAGGGCATTTTGCAGATAAAATACTCTGGGTGTTATGTGGATCATACATGAAGGGAGGGAAGCTGCGGTTAAGGAGAGTGACTATGATTATGAATTCTCTAAGACACCAAAAAGGAACGTCAAATAGACAAGTGGGGTATGTAGTCAAATTCAGAAGAGAAGTCTGGGTTAGAAATATTTTATGACTAATTTGCACAACTAAAGCTGTGCATATAGATGAGACTACCTAGAGCAAAGTACAGATTAAGAAAAGAGGACCAGGCTCGGCACCTATAGCTCAACTGGCTAAGGCGCCAGCCACGTACACCTGAGGTGGCGGGTTCGAATCCCCTGCCGGGACCCGATGGTTGCAACCAAAAAAATAGCCGGGCGTTGTGGCGGGCGCCTGTAGTCCCAGCTACTTGGGAGGCGGAGGCAGGAGACTCGCTTGAGCCCAGGAGTTGGAGGTTGCTGTGAGCTGAGATGCCATGGCACTCTACCCAGGGGGACAGCTTGAGGCTCCTGTCTCAAAAAAAAAAAAAAATAAATAAAAGAGGACCCAACATTGGGCTTTAAAGAATTCCAACATTTAGTATCTTGAAGGGAAATCAGCCTGCAAGGATGGAAAAGCAATGTCCAGAGGAAGAAACCATGCAGCGGTTTAGTCACGGAAGCCACGGTAAAAAATAAGGTGTGGAAGATAGACTTCAGTTCTTTTTTGAGAACTAAAGAAAAAGAAAAAAAAATATCAAAAAAGACCAACTCCAAGGGTCTGAATTTGTAAAAAGGATGACAATAGATTACACACAAGGTAAGTATCCCTAATGCAAAAACTCAAAATTTGAAATGCTCTAAAATCTGAAAGTTTTTGCACACTAACATGATGCCCCAAATGGAAAACTGAACACTTGGCATTTCAGATTTTGGATTAGGGATGCTACATTTACATAGGTATTCTGGTGATGTTCCTGAACACATTATTTTTTCACAAAATTAATGTCATATGTTTTACAGTTAATTATTATGTGTAAGTACAAGAAAATGACTGCTTATCTGCCAAATATAAATTCAGTTAAGAATGACGTGATCGTCAGGAATGACAGATTGTCCTTGTGGACAAATGCCATGTGTTAAGTGATATATTAAGTGGCTATGATAGTGACAACTTTGTTTTCTGATGACTCAAGGTACACAAACTTTGTTTCATGCACAAATTTTTAAAATATCCTATAGGCTCAGCACCTGTAGCAGAGTTGTTAGAGCACCAGCCATATAAACTGAGGCTGGCCGGTTTGAACACGGCCAGGGCCAGCTAAACAACAAGGACAGCTGCAACAAAAGATGGCCGGGCATTGTGGCAAGCTCCTGTAGTCCCAGCTACTTGGGAGGCTGAAGAAAGAGAATTGCTTAAGCCCAAGAGTTTGAGGTTGCTGTAAGCTGTGATGCCACAGCATTCTACCAAGGATGACATAGTGAGACTCTGTCTCAAAAATAAAAAAAATTTAAAAAATGTAAAATATTGTATAAAATCACCTTTAAGCTGTGTGTATGAGGAATAATATAAATTATAATAAAGACTAGTGCGTTACCGGTTTCACTAACTCGTCACTCTTTTTTGTAATTAAATGCAAGCAGCAGACTACTGTACCACAAACTGGGTATTCTAAATAATCAAGAACTGGTTGTGTCTCTAATGGAAGGGAAAAGATGGACTCTGGCCCACGCAGACAATTACCTGAGCCAATAGAGATTAGAAAGTACATAATATTCAAGTCACCTGGCTCCATTCGTTCCACCTCTCAACTCTCCTGGGGCAGGAAGGGCATACATCCCCTCTTCAGAAAACTGGAACAAGCCTCCACGGTATACACGTGGCCCCAAAGAATAATTACCAATGGATAGTTTTAAAACATTAAGGCTCAGTCACTACCTGAAAAAGGTTTCCGAAACTCCTCTCTACTGTGGGGGTGGGGAGGTTCGCGTTGACCTATTTCAATTCAGCCGGGTGTAATAAAGGTGCCACAGAACACAACTAATTGTGCACTGAGACAGAATCACGGAACCGTATCCAACGGGCCGATTTTCTTTTTCCAAACCTAACTTTCTTCCCTCTCCATTCCACACGTCCACTTGTTCTTTCCCTGTTAATGCCCTAGTGAGAATTAAATCTCAGATTTCTCTGTCTTAACATCACATTTGGACCATGGGTTGAGTCGCCGTCAGCGATTCCTTAAAGCCGACACCAAACTGCGGAAGAAATGCAATGTGTTCGCGCGGGTAATCGGAAGGTAGGAGTCCTTCCTGTGAGCCTCAGTCTCCCCGACAGTGTGAGAAGGGGCCTTGGCAGAGAAGATCTCGAGGGTCTTTCCTGTCTCGGAGGTCCCTCCACGCGCGTCGGAGACCGAACCGCGCCCCAATGTTCCCACCACCTCTGCGGCCGAAGGCTCCGCACCGCCTCCAGCCGGGAAGCAGCCGGGGCCCGACCCTGTCCGCCCGGGCCGGGGCACCCCCACTTCCCGCCGCCATCTTTACCTGTCCCGTTAACAGGGGGCCCGTAGCAAGGAGACAGCTACCAGATCTGCCGCCACTACTGATGTCCCCGGCAAGTTCATAGCCGAGCCTCCGTTTTCGGTTGACCTCGTCCACCTCCACCGCAGCCAACGCCGCCGCCAACGTCTTCGCCTTCCGGGCCGTGCGCCGCCGCCACGTCCGCAAACCTGCGGTGCGTCATCGCGTCAAGTGGGCGGAGGTGGGAAGGGGCGGAGGAGGAGACGGGGAGGGCGGGAGCGCGAGGGCAAGCGCAGAGCCCGGGGCGTCCAACCACAGGCCCGCGCCCGGCACGCAGGCGCACAGACGCCGCCGGGGGAGGGGGCGGGGTCAGGGTAACAGCCCGGCCCCCGCCTCCTCCCCTTCGGCCTCGCCCGCTCACTCCAGGAGGGTTATCTCTGCGGCCGAATCCGCTGGACTGCCGGGCAACCCGGGCGACCTGCTGGCTGCTTCTTTGTCCAGCGTCCACACGGCGCTGGCAGACTCTCTCCGGAGCACACTGCGGGGGAAGGGAGCGGGGCTGAGGATTTGTCAAGGAGCTGTCTTGCATGCATCTGGAGTTTTCTCTAGGGTGGGGAGGGACACTTCAAAAGCCCTGTATTGACGTCCCTATTTTAGAAAATTACACTATGCGTGTTACTCTTTTCGTGTTGAAACGTCTAGACTGCTGCAGAGGCGAAATACAGGAGAAAACCCCCGGGGGGAGTAACTGAGGGGGGAGTTGTTGCAGCATTCGTGTAAGGAAAGTGAGCCACCTAGAGTCAGGACCTGGGACCTCATTCTCAGGCTGGAGGAGTCAAGGCTGTCAATAGAGTAAGCTAACTTACTTTGATTTGAAAATTAACTGAAAGTTATTGGCAGTCACCCATAAGCTATATGATTTTGTTTGTTAAGTTACAAACTTATGACTTCCTGTGTGATTTTTCTCACAAATGTACTGAATGACTTTGATGTGTTTGTGTTTATAAACGTTAATAATTTTAATGATGCTCCACGACCATGCTAAAGCTTATGACAATGTCCATGTTAGGTACATATAGCTGGGATGCAGGATGCAGAGCACTTCTTTTCAAAATGTTCAAAGGAATATTTACACATCATGAAGGCTTTGAAGCTTTATTTTAAATTGTTTCAACGGGTGTGTTTTTGGGTTTTGTGGTAAGTGCTTCAGCAAAGGTTAGAAATTCTGCATTGCAATATTATGCTTTTATCTGAGGGAATAGGCGCTGTGCTCCACAATGCTACAAAAAAGAACTGCAGGAGAGGAAGATGTAATAAACAAAAAAAATTTAAAGGCTGTCGGGGTTGTTCTTGTGTTGTTGCCCTTGTGACACCCCTGTCTGTAACCATTTATCACTGAGACATTTTCTCATCAGTAGACAAAGGATATATTCCTACTTGATATGTAGGGCTTCAGCTGCTTAGCTCTCATGAATGCTAATAGGAATACAACCTTCCTTCTGCATATAGGTTACTTTTCTTATTTTAATATCAATAGGCAGTGGAATCCATGTGAGAATCACAGTGATAGAATTTCAAGCATTTCCATACACAGGACTTCTACCTGTGTTCTCTGTATGAATACTTTCTCAATGAAATCTGCATATTCTTGAATCATTATTTGTGGTTAACAAATATGCAGTAATTGTTTTACAAAAAGGCAATAATAGAATTATATTTTATTATTAAAGTACACAAAAGAAGCAGTTAACCATGAATTTTGGCTGAGTTCCAAAAAGCTGGCCAATAGGAAGAAATATTTTGTGAAAAAAGATGTCCCCAGTGCTCAGGAAAACCAAAAGGATTTTTAGCATTTTGAGTTCTCATCTGACATTAATAGGCTCCATTAATAGGCTGTAGATGAAAGAATATGTGGTTTCTAGGAATACATGTTTTTGTCACTAATGTTTAGGTTTTGTGAGTTGCTCCAGAGTAAAAGTTGTAAATTGATGCAACCTATTAGGAGTATAATTTGGCAATATCTATAACAATTAGAAATGCAATTGTCTAAACTATTACATTGCTAAGTAATTACCTTAAATTTACTTACAGATACATATGTATAAGATTTAATAGATATGTTCAGGAATGTTTACTACAGTAATAGCCAAAATGTAAAAATATTATAAAGATTCCTCAGTAGCTGATTAGAGCTTCTGGTACTTATATTAAAACAATGTAATACTATACTTTGGATCAAATTAATGAGGTTAGTCTGTATGTGCTGATTTATTCATGCATTTACCTAAGAAATTTTTATGGAAGGAAAAGTATGTGCAAGATCTTTGTTCTAGGCATTGGGAATATAGTGCTTAAAAACACAAAGTCCACTTACTCACGGATCTTGCATGACTGTAAGCATGTAGAAAGATCTGTAAAATGTGGGGTTTTTTTTGTTAGAACAACTCAGCAAAATAAAATTCCGGTTAATTGTTGGACAACATTGTTTCACACATACATCAAACAGGCCAAAACAAATAAAAATAAGTAAACAGCAACTTCATAGCCCCCCCCCAAAAAAGGGAAAAAAAAGAAACATTTTATCTTTAGCCTTTTTAACCATCTCATACAAACCAACTACTTATAGTACAGCTAAGTACATACACACAAAAAAAGTTATTGGAATGCTCGAATAAGATTTTTGTTGTTGTTGATTTTGCTTTTTTTACAAAGTTTTTTTTTCTCCTTTGAGATTATAATGAACATGGTCACACCACAAGTAAAGTCAGAGTCATAAGTAGGACAGAGACTGCTCTGAAGGCTGGTTTGGTCATCCGAGATCATTAAAAATGGCTGACCCCTAACAATGTACAAAAATATAAAATGTAAATAAAAAATACAGACAGACAAATTTTCTTTTTAAAGTACTTTTAAGAAAAAAAGCAGGGCCTTGGAAGTTTTGGTTCTTTTTTCCTCCCCTGTTGCAAATTCTCGTGGTTTTGGTTGGGTAGTGAAGAGCGCATGACACCTGCAGGTGGCGCTGCCTCGGTGGGCCGGCGAGCGGGCCTCTCTCCTGGAAGGCGACCAAGTTTAGATTCTGAGACGGGAAGTGGAGGGTGAATAGGTCATGGTGGCCTTTTGTTTGTTTGTTTGTTTTGTTTTAAGTTTAACGTTTCCTTTTTTGCTGTCTAGTCATCCTGCTCAGCCTTCTGCTTCTTGGTATCCACATCATCATCCTCATCATCTTCAGCTGCCCGTTTGCCCGTGGTGGCCTCAGCTTCTCACCTTCATCTCCATCCTCTTCTTCGCATTCTTCCCCCTCCCCCTCTTCCTCCCCACCTTCTTCCTCTTCTTCATCTACCTCGTTGTCAGCCTCCTGCTCCCCATTTTCCACGTTAGCGTCCCGATTAGCAGGGGCGTCTCTTCCATTCTCTGCCTTGTCCACCGCTTCCTTCTTCTCCTCTAAGTCCTTGGTGGAGATCTCGGAGCTGGTGTCCACCGCTGTGTCTGACGTGGTGGGGCACATCGGTGATCCGACGCGGGGTGGGGGGTGGAAGAGAAAGCGAGAGTTCGGGGACTCTGGCGAGAAAGCTGCCGGAGTTGGTTGCAACGAGGAGGAAACCGGACCCAGGAACAATGCAAAGATGGCTTTTCAGAGCCACAAGTGGGGTCTAAAATGTATTTTAAAGAGCAAAAAGTAATTCCTACATAAAAAATATGATCTTACTCCTTTGAAATAAAATTTTAAATGTACATCTCCCACTCTATATCCTCTACCGCACAATACACACCCAGTTTTATATCTACAAAGGCAGTTGCATTACTATTATTATTATTTTTTTTTTTTTTTTTTGGTCTGGAAAGTTACTCAAGGAATTTTTAACAGTGGTTGAAAAGAACTAGATGTGGCAGGGGAGTAAGCAGGAGTTTTGTTTTTGTTTGTTTTTTAAGAGACAGTCTCACTTTGTCACCCTTGGTAGAATGCGGTGGCGTCACAACTCACAGCAACCTCCAGCTCTTGAGTTTAGGTGATTCTCTTGCCTCAGCCTCCGGAGTAACTGGGACTACAGGTGCCCACCACAACGCCTGGCTATTTTTTTTGTTGCAGTTTGGCTGGGGCCAGGTCCACCCTCAGTATATGGTGCCTGCGCCCTACTCACTGAGCCATGGGCACCGCACTAAGCAGCAGATTTTTGCCTTTTCCTTTTTATATACCTATATAGACTGAAATTTTATTGTTACATGCTTTTATAATTATTAAAAAGATTAAAACTGAACATACTCTATTTTTTTAAATAACTAGACTTGTTTTTTCTAGAGTTAACCTATAGTTAACCATCTATCTTTTAATTATTCCTGAATCTGTTTGTAGTCAAGCAGCAACCAAAGGGAACAGAACAGTGAATTCTTTTTGTTTCTCCTTGATTTCCCTCTGACTTCTCTCAGCCCTGCCCTTTCACTCTCTCCTCCTCTCATTAGCCTTTTCTTCCTAATTCTATTTCCTAGAAGTAAAACTGTCAAGATCTGTTGTATCATAAGGAAATACTTAAATCAAGTGAATTTAAAATTGGGTTATAGGGCGAAATTTTTTAAAACTTCCCTTATCTCTAATATTCAAGCAATCTATATAGGAAGAAAATTATAGTGTCTCTTCTCTAGATATCTTGAAAAATAACCAGACTACATGATTCAGATATGTTCTACTAGATGTACCAAATAACCCCCGTGGTTGCCTTTTACCCTGTGTTTTTTTTAAACATAGTGATTATTATAATTAAAGCTTTGCCATAATGTGGATTAAAAAAGAATCACATTGGGCAGTGCCTGTGGCTCAGTGAGTAGGGCGCCAGCCCCATATACCCAGGGTGGAGGGTTCGAACCCAGCCCCATCCAAACTGCAACAAAAAGTAGCTGAGCATTGTGGCGGGAGCCTGTAGTCCCAGCTACTGTGGAGGCTGAGGCTAGAGAATCGCCTAAGCCCAAGAGCTGGAGGTTGCTGTGAGCTGTAACACCATAGCACTCTACCGAAGGCAACAAAGTGAGACTCTGTCTCTAAAAAAAAGAAAAAAGAAGAATCACATCACATGTACTTCAGGAATCCAGAGGTGCCTATTAAAGCTACTAAGTAATTCATGGCTATGACTTGAAAATAACCACCACCAATGTCTTCCTCCATACAGACATTATTAAACTCACTGCACAAATATTAATTATTCTTAAGCTCTTCATCTAGGTAGTTGGTTCATGGAGAAAGGAATAGGTACCTGCTGTAATTAAGTAGACTATAACTTGAAATGCTTTGTTTCCCATGGCTTTACAATCACTGTGACCACACAAGCAAATAAGTGAAGGTAGGTATTCCTGGACCTGCAACGTGCTTGGGTTTGTGCCTACTCCTCCAAAGATAGAAGATAGCCAGGCAGAATTCAGTTAAGTCCATGCCTTCACCAGCAAAGGAAACCATGAGGCATGACCCAGTCAATGGAATTGGGTGAGAGTAGGTGGTCTTCTCCCAGAAGCAGAGAGCAAATCAAAATGGAGTCCAGACTGTGGACATGCAGTGAGCTTTCTCAGGTGTTCAGTAGTGCATTCAGGAGTCAGGCAAGGAAGGTAGTGAGGAATCATAGAGGAGAGAATGGAAGAGGCAATGGCATCTTCTCATTCTAGACTAGGTCTTTCCAGATGGTCAGAGATCACTTCTGTGATAATACTCTGCCTAACCAACAGTATCTGAAAAATCAAGCAAGAAGTTCAACAGTATCTGAAAAATGAAACAAGAAGTTCAAAAACCAAGCAAGACATTCAAAAGTAGGCTCAGTGCCAGCCACATACACCAAGACTGGTGGGTTGGAAACCAGCTTGGGCCTGCTAAACAACAATGACAACTGCAACAAAAAATAGTTGGGCATTGTGGTGGGCACCTGTAGTCCTGCTACTGGGAGGCTGAGGCAAGAGAATGGCTTGAGCCCAAGAGTTTGAGGTTGTTGTGAGCTGTGACACAATAGCACTCTACTGTGGGCGACATAGTGAGACTCTGTCTCCATAATAAATAAATAAGTAAAATAAAGTTCAAAAGCAAAACTTCCACACTCAAATAAAGAATTATAGGGTAGTGAAATGTACTACATGAAGTGAAGGCAGTGCTTACCTGATAATTACATCTATTCATTCAACAAATAATAATTAAGCAGCTGTTTTCAAGCCCTGCTTTAAGCACTGGAGATTTGTAGTGAACAAATAGGCCAGATCCTTGTCCCTTGTGGAGTTTATATTCTTGTGGTGGAAGTAAATAAATTAAACAATGTGTTAGGTGGTGGGAAGTGAGTGGAGGAAAATTAAGGAGGCCAGAGGGCTTCAGATAGGGAGTAGATCCTCACCCGGTGACAATTCTCCTGGAGAGAGAGGAGTTCTGCCTGGTGTACTGCGCGCGCAGCATGGGTGCTGGCATGGCTGGAACCAATAGCACTTGGAGGGAGCCACACCGCACAGGACTTTGTAGGCCAAGGACTCGGGCTTTAACTTTGAGCAAGATGGGAAACCATTGGAGGGCTCTGAGCAGAGGACATGATCTATTTGAAAGTATCCTATAGGTGGAGCGGAGTGTAAATAGGGAGGTTAGTTAGGAGACTTTTGAATTAACTCTGGCCAGAGGGAGATGGCTTGAATCAGAGAGTAACACCAAATACCGCATTGATTTGGATTAAAAATTCCTGATTTAAAAATGTATTTTCAAAGTCCCCAATTCCATGAGGATGCTCAATTCTGGTCTTAGAAATATTTTTCACTGTTTTTTTCTTGCATATTTTGATTAGTGATGCTGCACTTAGGGTCTCTTCTCCCCATTAATTCTAAAAAAGCCAGATCTACCACTGTAGCAATTGTTGGATCTAAGTAATGTTTTCCTTTTTCTTTCTCACCACGTTTTCTTTATTTACAGTTAAGACTGAGTTGAATTTTTCCCCCTTCTTTCTAAGCTTTAAGCCCATCTGGCTTCTAAATCTCTTCGGAATTATTTGAAGTAAAGAATGCCTGCTAACTTCAAAGAATATTTCACACTTGGACTTACTCAGTGGGACAGATAGCAAGAGTGGGGGAACCTTCCATCCTTTTCATGCAGAATAATGTGTTTGGCAGTGATACATGCTGATCAATGAGCAATCAGTTCAGAAGAAACATACAGAAACTCATTTCTTTGATTTATTATTTAGAAAAGTACTTATTTTCCTTTGGAGTAGTTTTCCATTTTAAATCTAATCTGTTGCTTTGCAGGAGAGTCAACTTGTACTAATTGAAGCTCGATTAACCTCCCTTTTCTTACGATGTCCTTAAGATCGTATTACATATTTGGCTATAGATAGCATAACACAGTATAAATGAATACTTGGTTCATAATGAGTTCTAAATCTTATTGTTTGTCATTTCACTGGAAAATAAATATTTTACATCAATTTTCTAAAGAAAATGTATGTATTCTTGGCTTTGTAAAAGATAATTTGTATAGGCTTACAAATTAGTCATTCTTTGCTTACATAATAATTAATGAAGGTGCAAGAGAAGAATGATTTTTTTGTATACAAATATTACAGTTGGTCATAAGACAAAGCCATGAACTTATATAATCTATCCTAGTAAAATTGATATGCCATCCCATCTACTTTATTTGGTTTTATCAACTGCCTGAGATAGAGTTTGGAAGTGGATAGGTGACAATATAGAAAAGGATTTATAGCAGTCTTTCTCTCTCTCCATGGTACTGTCCATGTTCTCCCTTTTTCAGTATCTGCCCTTTACTCATTAAAATTCTGGTTTGATACAACTAGAAGGAGAGTGCTACTGCTAGTTGTATGTGTACAATGAGAGCATCCTTAGCATTGCCAAGGGCCTGGAAGACTTCAGCAAAGAAACTATGATAATGGTAACATCTACCTCTTCCAACACTTAGGAAGTTGAGGCTGTCTGTGCAAAATTGACAATTTAATAACTACACTAGCTGTTGTCAAAGTGTGATCTGAGGACCCCTGCCAATCCCCAGGATTCCTTCATAGAGCCGGCAAGTATTTTCACAGTAATCTGAAGAATTGCCTTGCCTTGTTCACTATGTTATCACTTGCACTCATACTGAACCCTTAGTGTGAACTGAGGCTGTGGTACCAAACTATGTTCGCAGTCATAACATTCTCCACTACTGCACACTCGTTAAGAAAAAGTTTACCTGGGGCAATGCCTGTGGCTCAGTGGGTGGGGCGCTGGCCCCATATACCAAGGGTGGCGGGTTCAAACCCAGCTCCAGCCAAACTGCAACAAAAAAATAGCTGAGCGTTGTGGTGTGTGCCTGTACTCCCAGCGGCTGAGGAGACTGAGGCAAGAGAATCATCTAAGCCCAAGGACTGGAGGTTACTGTGAGCTGTGAGCTGTGACGCCATGGCACCCTACCGAGGGTAACAGGGTGAGACTCTGTCTCTAAAAAAAAACAAAAACAAAAACAAAAAAGTTTACCTAAAACTGTTCCATGATTAAGTAGTAAAAAGTATTCATTGCATAACATCTAAACTCTTGAGTACATGACTTTTCATTATTCTTTTTGATGAACCTGGACATCTGCATAAAGCCCTTCAGCTGCACATCAAAGAACACTGGCTATCTAGAGGAAAAGCTCTGATGTCTGGGTGGGAACTGTGCAACCCATTCTTATTAAAGGGCACCGTTTTTAGTTGAAAAGGTGACTGACAAAAAAACTGTGGTCAAATATACTTAGTGGACATTTTCTTGAAAATGAATGGAGTAAACCAGTTATTTCAAGGAAAATAAGACAGTGGTTGCTATTCTTGATAAAACTCAAGTTCTCAAGCAAAAATTAGACTTTCGGAAAACTTTTATTGCCTCTGTGAGGTTGGCAGCTTCCCCAAACTAAAAGAAGTTTGTGATCATACTGGTGGTGATATTAATAATGTGCTTTTTAAGATTAACATAATAAAGTTTGTCAATACTTGGAAAATCTGCGTAATTCGGTAAATTGGTGTTTTCCAGATAAGTAATGTGCAATGCTATGAATCATGCGTAAATTAAAAAAATCATTCAAAGTAATGAATGAAAGCCAAGAGATTTTAATGTGACTAAATACAAAAACTTACTGGTTTATTTTCAGATGCTACATTGCAACTAACCTTTTAGAAACTACCATTTATTGAGTCTTGTTATAGTATCAAAAACTAATATTCACAATTATCTTAAAATCTTTCTCCTAATTCCAGCTCTGTATATAAGTGAGGAATGATTTTTTTCTTTTTTAAAATCTTTTTATTTATCTATTTTTTCTTTTTGCAGTTTTTGGCTGGGGCTGGGTTTGAACCCACCACCTCTGGCATATGAGACTGGCACCCTACTCCTTTGAGCCACAGGTGCCACCTCAGGAATGATTTTTTTTTATATACTTCAACCAAAGCAACAAATAGCAACAGATTGAATGCAGGACAAATACAACAATCCACTTGTCATTAGAGCTAGTAAATGACATTAGCAAAATTGCAGGATTGAAGATCAACATATGAATATCACTGGTATTTCTCTATACTAAAAGTGAAAAACCTGAAAAGGAAATTTTTTAAAATTCCATTTTCAAGATAGGTGAGTGGTGGGGGATTCATGCCACTAATTGTAATGCTTTGCGAGGCTCTGAAACCAGCCTGAGCAAGAGTGAGACCCTATCTCTACCAAAAATAGAAAAATTAGCCAGGCATGGCAGTCTACATCCATAGTCCCAGTTACTTGGGAGGCTGAGGCAGGAGGATAGCTTGAGCCCAGAAGTTAGTTTGAGGTTGCAGTGAGCTAAGATCATATCAATGCCCTCATGCCCTGGCAGTAAAGTGCCCACACACACAAATTCACTTTCAATAATATCAAAAAAAATAAAAATACTTGGGAATATATTCAACCAAGGAGGAACAAAACTGATATGCTGAAAGTTATAAAATAATGCAGAAGGAAATTAACAAACATCTAAATAAATGGAAAGACATAGTGTGATGATAGGTTAGAAGACTTAATTACTTAATATCACTGAGATGTCAATACGCCTCAAGTATCTACAGATTCAAAGAAATCCCTATCAAAATCCCAAGGACCATTTATGAGAATTGGAAAAACTGATCCTAATTTTCCTATCAAATATCAAGGATCCTGTACAGCCAAAACAATCTTTAAAAAAAGAGCAAAGTTGGAGGACTTACACTTTTCAATTTAAATGCTTACCATAAAACTACAGTCATCAAAACAGCGTAGCGCTGGCATGAGGATACACATGCAAAGCATTACTATAGAAGTGAGAGTTCAGAAATAAACTCAAACAATTATGGCAGTTGATTTTTGACAAAGATGCTAATACTATTATATAAGGAAAGAATATTCTCTTTAACAAATGGTGATGAGACAGTTAGATATCTATGTACAAAAGAATTAAGCTGGACCTTCATAGCACGTCCAAAAATTAACTCAACCTGGAAAAAAGACCTAAATATAAAAACAAAAACGATAAAACTTTTAGAAAATGATGTAAGCATAAACTCTCATGATCTTGGATTTGGAAACAGTGTTTTAGATATGACACAAAAGCACAGAAACAAAAAGAAAAATAGATCAACTGGAGTTCATTAATACATTTGGGCATTAAGACTATTATTAAGAGAGTGAAAAACACTCCATAGAGTTGGAAAAAAAATTGTAAATCATATATCTGACTTAATGTCCAGAAATAAAAAACACTTACAATTCAATAACAAATGACTCAATTGAAACATATGCCAAAGACTTGAACAGACATTTCTCCAAAGAAGGTACACAAATGTCCAACAAGCATTTGAAAAGATGCTCAACATCATTAGTCATTAGGGAAATGCAAATCAAAACCTAGGTGTGAGATAGCACTTCACACCTACTAGGACAGTTACAACAACAAAGATAGATAATAACAAATGTTGGTGAGAAACCGGAATATGAGGAATCGGAACTCTCAGACATGACTGATGGGAATGTAAAATGATAACAGCTGCTGCGAAAAACACTCTGGCAATTCTTCAAAAAGTAAAAAATGAAATTAGCGTATGACCCAGCAATTCTACTCCTAGGTCTATGTACAAGAGAATTGAAAATAGGAGTTCAAAGAAAAACTTATTTATTGCAGCACTATTCATAATAGCCAAAAGGTAGAAACAACTCAAACGTCTATCAACAGATGAATGGATAAATAAAAGATAATATGTACATATAATTTGAATATTATTCACCCATAAAAAGGGAAGAAGTACTGCTGTATGAAAGATCATGGGTGAACCCTAAAAAGACTGGTGTAAGCGAAAGAAGCTGGACACCAAAGGTCACGTTGTGTATGATTCTGTTTATATCTAACATTCGGGATAGGCAAACTCACAGGGACAGAGCACAGATCAGTTGTTGGCAGCAGGTAGGGAAGGAGGAGTAGAAAGTAGGGATTTAATGGTTATAGGTTTTCCTATTGGGATGCTGGAATGTTCTGGAACTAGACGGTGAGGATGGTTGCACAATATTGTGAACGTACTGAATGACACTATACACTTTAAAACTGTTAAAGAGGGACATTTTATGTTACGTGCATTTTACCACAATTTTTAAGAAAACAAAGGCTGGAGCAGCACCTGTGGCTCAAGGTGTAGGGCGCCAGCCCTATATACCAGGGGTGGAGGGTTCAAGCCCAGCCCCAGCCAAAACTGCAAAAAATAAAAATAAAAAAGTAAAGAAAGACCAGGCGCGGTGACTCACACCTGTAATCCTAGAAGGTAAAGAATCCACTTACCTTCCATTAAGCCAGACATTAAAGAGGTTTTTAAAATAATAAATGATGTCACTGATCTCACTAAATATTTTGGTTTATATTATCATGAAATGGATTTTTTACTTGAATTAGTAAATACATGTTTTAAAATGTTTTTAGTTCTAATGTTAATATAAATATTGATAGTTATTACTCATATAATCAAAAGCTTAGGTCCTCAATTTTTTTTTTGTTTGTTTGTTTTTGAGACAGAGCCTCAAGCTGTCACCCTGGGCAGAGTGCCATGGCATTACAGCTCACAGCAACCTCCAACTCTGGGCTCAAGCGAGTCTCCTGCCTCCGCCTCCCAAGTAGCTGGGACCACAGGCACCCACCACAACGCCGGGCTATTTTTTGGTTGCAGCCGTCGTTGTTTGGCGGGTCCGGGCTGGGGATTCGAACCCGCCACCTTAGGTGTACGTGGCTGGCGCCTTAGCCAGTTGAGCTATAGGCGCCGAGCCTAGGTCCTCAATTTTTAAGAGAGTGAAGGAGTCGTGACTAAAACCTTTGAGAACCACTAAGCTATACATTATAAGTTGCAACCTCAAAGTTACCTAACCCAAGTTACTGTGTGTGTTTTAAGGTTCAAAATACTTTCTAATATACATCAGTGGTGAATCTAAATGTGAGAGATTAAAAAGCAGGACTGGAAAAAACTTCTGATCCAATTAGCTACCAAAATGTAAATTAGAAAGTGAGAAACTGTTACTAGTTGGAGTCATAGTTTGAAAGGAGGAGAGGAGAAGATGAAGAATGGTAAGGCAGGGGATTAAAAGAAGCCGAGTGGGTTCACAGAGAGAATGTGGCCACAGGGAGAACAGAGAGTGAAGGAGTCATACAGGAGCCATCAGCACCAAGGAAGAAAGGTTTAGGGGCACAGGCAGAGTCAGCTGCTAAAGTCATGGGGTTGGGAACAATGAACGGTGGGCGAAGGGGTGTTGGCCTAAGACATTCACGATTCAGAACATTAAGTCAATTTGACATACATATAATAATTTTTCTTTTATAGAGACAGAGTCTCATTTTATTGCCCTTGGCAGAGTGCTGTGCCATCATAGCTCACAGCAACCTCCAGCTTTGGGGTGTAGGTGATTCTCCTGGCTCAGCCTCCCAAGTAGCTGGGACTACAGGTGCCCACCACAACCCCAGCTATTTTTCTGTTGCAGTTTGGCCAGGGCTGGGTTTGAACCCACCACCCTCGGTATATGGGCTGGTGCCCTACTCACTGAGCCACAGGCGCCGCCTTGCATATGATAATTTTAACTGTAATATTTTTAAATGTGTTTTTTTCTGTTGTCTAGGTAGTTATGCTAATAATACATAGCTCACATAAAAAATTGTTTATTACACGTCAAGTATTATTCTAAGATACTTATTAAGTGTATGGCATGATTCTTGTTACTTTTTAATACAATATTTTGAGGAATGATTCAAGAGTGACAGACATCATGACATTTCACCTTAAATTCTTCAGCAAATGTCTCCAAAGAACAAAGATATTTTTCTACACAACCACAACACAATTATTACTCAAGAAATATAATATTGATGTAATATTACTCTCTAATATTCAGTTCATATTTAAATATCAAAGATAGCCCTAATTATGTCCTTTTTCTGGTTTTCTTTTAGTGCTTATTTCAAGATGAGCTCGAGATTTCATCAAGGCTCATGCATTCCTTTTGCCCCACTTCTTTCGTTTCTGTTAATTCAGTGGGCTCCCCAGCTCCCCTTCTTCCATCTCAATTTTTTTTTTTTTGTGATCTTAGTATTTTAAAAAAATCTAGGCTGGAGTTGTTTTGTAGACTATACCTCAGTTAGGATTGCCTTGTTTGTTTCTTTTTGATTAGAGTTAGGTTAAATGTCTTATCCTAAGAATCCGGCTGGCACCTGTGGCTTAGTGGGTAGGGTGCTGGTCCCATATACTGAGGGTGGCAGGTTCGAGCCTGGCCCTGGCCAAACTACAAAAAAAAAAAAATAATAGCCGGGTGTTGTGGTGGTTACCTGTAGTCCCAGCTACTCAAGAGACTGAGGTAAGAGAATTGCCTAAGCCCAGGAGTTTTGCTGTGAGCTGTGTGATGCCATGGCACTCTACCGAGGACAATAAAGTAAGACTCTGTCTCTAAAAAAAAAAAAAGAATCCTATATTAGTAGCGTTGGGTATTTCTTAGTGCATCTTATGAGAAGGCACTTGATGCCTCATTTTTTTTTTTTTTTTTGAGACAGAGCCTGAAGCTGTCCCCCTGGGTAGAGTGTCATGGCATCATAGCTCACAGTAACCTCTAACTCCTGGGCTGAAGCGAGTCTCCTGCCTCTGCCTCCCAAGTAGCTGGGACCACAGGTGCCGGCCACAGCGCCTGGCTGTTTTTTGGTTGCAGCCGTCATTGTTGTTTTGGCAGGCCCAGGTTGGATTCGAACCCACCACCTTAGGTGTATGTGGCTGGCGCCTTAGCCACTTGAGCCACAGGTGCCGAGCCATGATGCCTCATTATTGGTGACTAGGCAGTCTTCTGAGTACTTTACTCACTTAATTTTTAAGACAAACTTATGCTATAGCTCTTACTTTTATTTCTTGTAGAATTCAGTTACTTTATATATAAGGACACTGAGAGATTAAGTAACTTGTCTAAGGTCACAGAGCAGTATCCTAAACTCAAATAATTGTTCCAGAATCTACAAGATTAGCTAATAACTATGTTGTGAAGAAACTGATAACTGATTCTGTGATTCGTAGCTCACCCCCTCCCTGCAGAGTATATACGTGTGTGCGGAGGCCAGGGCATTGATCCTGAAGCCTGCAGTAAGAGTTCCATGAGCGACAACTGTCACTGTGCTGCGCACCCCACCTCCAGGCAAAAGCGGAGGAGTGTCAGGGGATCTCTTGGAGAACTTGACATGGAGTTTGAGGAACCTGATCCATCCGGAGAAAGTCAAAGAGTGAATTTGACCCAGCCCTGCCATTAGAATAAAGGCAAGAGACAGTGCAGTGTTCTGAGGGCCAGCTGTGGACAGGACAAATTAGTCGAAATTACTAAAGATGCCTCACTCACAAGAGGGATGAATGGACTCCTGTGAAGAGCACCCGTGATAGACTGTGGAAGGGAGGGGAGAAGGGTAACTGCAAGGAGGGCCAAGCACATGTCAGGCAGATACGCCCACAGATGAAGTCTTCACAGAATTCATTAGGGAAGGAACATTTCTTTACCTCTCTTAGCACTTTTTCTGCCACAAAAGAGCATAGTGAAAGGGAGACGTGTGAGAGTTGGAAGGCATGATGAAGAAGCATAACCATGCTCTCTTTCCTCTCTGTGGGGGCTTTATAACCTGGGTTGCACTCAGGCAAAGACTATGATCAGTGCTCAACAGAGGTTAAACTTTGCCTTGGACTGTCTGGGAGATGAGACTACTTGTTAACTGAAAGTGATTGTAAAACTTGGGATCTACTCAGGGTTTCATCATGGGATGGAAAAGAAAGAGGAACAGTGGAGGTTAAATGAGTTAGTCATGAGAAAGAGTAGAATTGAGTTAATGCAATAAATTGGCTGTTTAGCTATTGAACCCCTTTCCAGTATTTCCTCCTCAGGTTAGTTTTATACTGAACTCTGTGAAAGAACCACTTTCTCAGTAACTGCCAGGCTGTCCTCAACCTTTGACTGTACTTTGGGAGGAGTTGTTTAAAGGTCATTGTTCTCTTGGGAAATTGTCCAGAAGATTGTGTGCTGTGTTGGATTTCATGTAAACTACAAGCAGAACTCTTCCAGTTGTTGGGTGGAGTAGATTATTGCTGGCACCATGAAATTTTTTTCAGGACTACCACCTAAATTACCCCCTCCAATAAGAGCCAGCTGCCAACCTCAGTCATCTGGGCATAGACCAAACCTTTTTTGGATATTGATTCTGCTCTGGCTGCTGAGCTCTGGAATACGGTTACTGCCTGTCCAGCCCTGCCCCCAGGCCCAGGGATAAGTCTTTAAACTTTATTGTAAAGGCTTTTCTCAGTATTCTTTTTCTCTTTCTACTCAGTCCCATTCTGGCCCTCTTTCCCGCCCTTTCTTCTCCCCTGTTCTTAAAATAAGCCAGCATCAAATCTCCCAACTTTACCTTCTGTTCTAGGGCAAAGCTTCTCTCTAAAATCTGCGGGGGATATGGTATTTCTGATTACAGGTGGGACGATCACCTACAGACAGGGTTTGCTCTTGTTTTCTAGTTCCAGAAGCACAAAGTCTCACTCAGTCCTGCTCTGGAAGGCCCTATTTTTCCCTCTCAGATCTTCCAGTCTCCTCAATATGCCTGGAGTAACTGCCTCTGCACCCTCTCCCACTGTGACTAAAGGAAGGGTGCCTGTAACTTTGCTTAAATTGGCATTTTGTAGAAGGGGCATAAGGCAGGGCTGATCTGGTTCTTCACATAGGAAGAGTATTCTTCTTTTATCATCACAGATAAAGAAGGACTTCCTTTAAAGTGCCTCATGACCACTGAACATATGCCCAAAGAGGACTGAAGAATAAGACATTTTGGTACAGTTTGGTGCCCATAGCACAGTGGTTAGGGCACCAGCCACATACACCAAAGCTGGCAGGTTCAAACCCAGCCCAAGCCACCTAAACAACAATGACATCTGCAACCAAAAAACAGCCAGGCATTGTGGCAGGTGCCTGTAGTCCCAGCCACTTGGGAGGCTGAGGCAAGAGACTCTCTTAGGCCCAAGAGTTTGAGGTTGCTGTGAGCTGTGACACGCGACACTCTACTAAGAGCAACATAGTGAGACTCTGTCTCAAAAAAAAAGACATTTTGTATAAGCAAAGGAAAGGGAAAGGAAATCTTAAGGGTAGAGGAAAAAATAACACGAATTGATTCTTACATTTATAGAATTCCATATGTGGTGGCTAAAAAAGTTTAATAACTTAAAATTAAATAAAGTAAAATAAATTAAAATTAAGTAAATGTCTCTTATCGTATTGCGTGATGATGACAAAGAACAGAACAGGCTGCCATTTTAAATTAGGAATAAAATTATGTATGAGGTTGAAACATGTGAAATTGTAATTATTCAACCTTTTTTCCAGTATTTGACCATTTTAACATAAGCAAATATCAATTTCATGTGGTTCAGCCTAATGATGATGTTTTAAAGACATTTCTGATAGTATTTTCTTGCCATATGTGCTTTTCTGTTTTTATGATAATATATGTTAGTCTTAAGTTTTTCTTTCATGTTATTTTCAATTGCTTCACACTGCCAGTAGAGTGCATTGGCTGCCTGGTGATATCCATGAAAATTTAAGGAATAAAATGTAGGCATACACACATGCAGGTATGATTTGCCTTTCTTGTTTTCCAGTTGCATGATTCAACTTGATGCTGCATGATTCTTTTTCCTTTTATTCCATTCCATATGGTGGCAGAACAACGACCAGAAGATGAATACCTTCAGTACCTTTCATATCAAAGCTGCGGCTTTCACATTCTGCTCTATTGATACTGCATTTTGGCAGTGGATAAAGGGACACAGTTAAAGTCTGCTTATAATTGGTTTTATTTGGGAAAGATTTTCTTTGAACTAGTGGCCACCCGTGATTTTATAATTATCAGAAATTAACTAGCTCAGCATTTCTAGTAGGAAATATTCACAATTCACTTCCTTGCTTTTAGAGAAAAAGAAAAGAAGACAGAAAAGAAAAGAAAAAGAACTAAGGAGTATTAGAGAATTGAGAATTCCAGTTTGATTGGAGCGCTCTGTGCGGGACTGTAAAGCCCTATGTGTCTGCTTCGTACTCTTTCAAGCACAATCTTAACAACCTTTTTACTTTCGCAGAACCTTACCAAAAGAGAAATTTTTATTTTCTGAAAAGTGACACAATTCCTGTGTAAGTTTCTGGATAGGCTCTGCCTTATATTCAAGCTACAGACCAAGCTTCCTGTAAAGTATTCATACACATTGCAGTATAGATTTGGAAGGTAGAGCGCTCCGAAGTTAAAGGCTGAAACTGCAGGCAGAGATGTCTGTGTTAAGTGCACTGGGCACGCACACATCAGATACAAACTTTGCAAGGCCCTGTATGATCCCCAAACACACCATCAGTCAACCGGCTCTTTCCCCGGCTTCATTTCCCACCCGGGTAGGAATAGACTGTGGGAGCTTTGTTAGCCGGTCTTTGTTCGCCTTCAGCCACCGGTAAAATAAACATCGCCTCAGATTGAAGAAGTCCTGGGAAGAGCTTGGGGGTCCTGGGAGAGCTCTTCCTATAACCCAGCACAGATGGCTTCATGGGGTTATCCGGGTAGACCCTGCCCAGTTAGGATAATTGGCCTGCGCGTTGCTCACTGCTCTGTACCCACCGGGCTGCATGTTGCTGAGAGGGGATCTGAGCCAGGACTAGCGAAGAGAACCCCGCCCTCTTTCAAGTTAGCCCTACAGGGCCCTTATGTCAGCAAAGCCCCAAAGGCGCTTCAAAGTCTTGTCAGGCAGGTCTGTAGTCGTGAAGGCTTCTCATAATTTCATCTTTGGACAGATTTGAGGAGCTCTGCACTGAACTTAGCCCAGTGATAACAGAAAATGTACGCGGAGAGAGAAGATTCATTTTGTGACCCAATCCACTAAAAAGGCTTTGGAGGAATCTCGGTCTTAAAATAGAAAAGATCAGTTTGATAATTTTAGATTTGTTGAATGGGGAAGGTATTAATGCATACAGGTGATTAAATAAAAATATTTGTTAGACAACATGATTGTCCTGGTTCTTATTAAAGCTTCAAAATGGGGTATATAAAAATGGAATTTAAAGGGTAGCGCATGTGACTCAAAGGAGTAGGGCGCGGGTCCCATATGCCGGAGGTGGCGGGTTCAAACCCCGCCCCGGCCAAAAAATGCAAAAAAACAAAAAAAAAAAGAATTTCAGACTGGGAAGTTTGAAATACTACTAATTGTTTCCTTAAAATTTCATTTAGCTATTTCTATTATGTGCTTTTGACCTCACTAAGAAATATAAATAATTTTCCTACATATAAATGAAAAGATTTAATTTGGATTTCATAATTC